>NC_090265.1:581136345-581445631 GCF_040414725.1 Anabrus simplex | reverse complement strand
CGATGAAGTTATGGAACGAGATGTGAAGGCCCGGATCAGATATAAATACAGTACTGCTTCGCTCAGCAGAGCAGTGTGTGGCCTGAGTATGTGGCCTGAGTATGAGCCAGAGTGTGTATGTGCACGCTAGGCAGTGGAGTTCATACAGTCGGTTCGCGAGGACCGTGATCTAGCGTGAAGCGGCTATCAATCTTCGAGTCCGTGGACTTTAACCCAATCGTGTCGAATATGGACTTGTACGGATTTCTTTATACTGTGAGTGACAAACTTTTATTCCGACGGGACGTGATATAAATTGTGCTTCGTCTGAACATTATCAAGTGACTGTTATTCTACACGAGTGTCTAAGACTTGCGAATGTTTTCGAGTGCTCGTAATTTGGAGTTTAATGTTATGGACAGGACTTAGAACAATTTGCTCCTTACAGAGTACTAAATACTTCAAGTTTATGAGACTGTGTTTTAATCCAGATTTACTCGATTGCAAGCATGACTACGTCACTAATTTACCATTTCATGAACTGTGTAAATATTTGTAGGTCATGGAACTGTGAACTGTGCATGTGTGAACTGTGCATTTCAATTCTA
Source organism: Anabrus simplex (assembly GCF_040414725.1). Classification (NCBI taxonomy): domain Eukaryota; kingdom Metazoa; phylum Arthropoda; class Insecta; order Orthoptera; family Tettigoniidae; genus Anabrus; species Anabrus simplex. Next base: position 581,445,044 of record NC_090265.1, on the reverse strand, counting down.
CTAAACAGCACATTTCAATTCTACGAACATTCAGTTGTGCGTTTCGATTTTACGAACAGTCGAACCGAGGACTGTCAATACATGATTAATTTCGTCTTGTAATTTCATGTTATTATTACGTGAATGAGTTCGAATTCACGAGTGAAACATCTTTATTTTCTTATCCAATTAAATTACTTTGAACAGTGTTTCAAACTAAGAACTAAGTTGTGTGGTATTACTTTACATTATACCAAGTGCCACAAACTTCAAGTGACTCTGTTAAAATTCGACGATAAGTTTCGAGTGGACTTTTATTTTTATGAGTATTAAACTTATATGCTCATTCGAGTCTAGTGGCCTTCTTTCATTTAACACGGGACAAAATGTAGTGACATTTCACCGTGTGATAAACTCTCAAAGATACATTTTTTTTCGTGTTTGAACCTTGTTAAAATCATTGATAAACTTTCCTCTCATCTGTGCAGAAGCAGTCTTTGCATTAACTCGCCCAAAGGCTTGACGATGTTCATTCACGTTCATCATTCACGAGGACTACCTCAACGCCCTTCATTAGCACCGTATGGATCTTCAAGACGTCGAATGGATCTTCTAGATCTTCCATCGGGGGAGGAATGGTGGTTCACTGGTATGGAAAAAGGAGCTGCCGGAATCCAAGGACATCGCCAGCCCTAGGGCGAGGAACATTTTCTACTGTATCTGCTGTACAGAGGTGACATGACTTTGAATTTATTAATAAACTCAGAGGAAAAATTTTAAGACTTATTTCTAAACAAACCCTCTCCCTCTGTACGCACTTCAACGAATGGTACACGCCCTGCGTCTCATGTCTACCGAAGTACCACATTTACTGTTGCAGTACTGTTCGTTAAAAGTGAGAAAATGTGTGGGTTTTATTGATCGTGTATTTCATATGAAGGCATTGTTTTTAATCGCGTCATTCCTACTGACGTCATTGTAATGACCCATGTTCATTTCAGTTGGGAAAACCACTAAGAGAGTCTTTCTGAGAATCTATAAAGGCAGGCGGAGAGTGAGTGTCTGCCATTATAATGAAAACTCCCCAACCTGATCGTGACTGACGGTAGGCAAGCCGACCTACCATTACAATGAAAATTCCCTAACCCAGTCTTCATATGAGAAAAGACGTTGGTGAGTTGCCCGTCGTGCTTCTAGGGCAACTTTAAGAGCTATGCAACTTAACACAATCTTGCTCACAACGTTTACACTACCTAACCTAGAATTCTGTATAAAATTTAGAATTCCGTAGCGAAGCACGGGTACATCAGCTAGTCAGTAATATTAATGGGAGGGGAAGATGGTGATATAAATTCGTATTTTATCCAGTAATCACCATAACTACTAGCAAAAATGAGTGCAATTGGACTAGACAAAAGAGTGACTGAATGGGTTGCTATATTTCTAGAAAATAGATCTCAGAGAATTAGAGTACGTGAAGCTTTATCTGACCCTGTAATAATTAAGAGGGGAATTTTTTCAAGTCATTATTATTGGATCTTTACGTTTTCTTATAAGAAGTGGAATCAGATCTAAGGCTTTTTGCAGATGATGTTATTCTGTATAGAGTAATAAATAAGTTACAAGATTGTGAGCAACTGCAACGTGACCTCGATGATGTTCTGAGATGGACAGCAGGCAACGGTATGTTAATAAACGGGGTTAAAAGTCAGGTTGTGAGATTCACAAATAGGAAAAGTCCTCTGAGTTTTAATTACTGCGTTGATGGGACGAAAGTTCCTGTTGGGGATCATTGTAAGTATCTAGGTGTTAATATAAGGAAAGATCTTCATTGGGGTAATCACATAAATGGGATTGTAAATAAAGGGTACAGATCTCTGCACATGGTTATGAGGGTGTTTAGGGGTTGTAGTAAGGATGTAAAGGAGAGGTCATATTTGGTAAGACTCCAACTAGAGTATGGTTCCAGTGTATGGGACCCTCACCAGGATTACCTGATTCAAGAACTGGAAAAAATCCAAAGAAAAGCAGCTCGATTTGTTCTGGGTGATTTCCGACAATAGAGTAGCGTTACAAAAATGTTGCAGAATTGGGAAGAATTGGGAGAAAGAAGACGAGCTGCTCGACTAAGTGGTATGTTCCGAGCTGGCAGCGGAGAGATGGCGTGGAATGACATTAGTAGGCGAATTAGTTTGAGTGGCGTCTTTAAAAGTAGGAAAGATCACAATATGAACATAAAGTTGGAATTCAAGAGGATAAATTGGGGCAAATATTCATTTATAGGAAGGGGAGTTAGTGATTGGAATAACTTACCAAGGGAGATGTTCAATAAATTTCCAATTTCTTTGAAAACATTTAAGACAAGGCTAGGAAAACAACAGATAGGGAATCTGCCACCTGGGCGACTGCCCTAAATGCAGATCAGTATTGATTGATTGACCATATTCTAGCTTACGTGATGATTATGATAATGGATGCTAATCATATATATATATATATATTGAACCTTTTAGGTCCATATTGAGGGATACCTACCTTCCTTACCTATCAGCAAAGTTCATGAGATCTGTCTCTTGGGTCGTTTCGGGTTCTTCGTCACTTGCTGAGGTAAAGGTAGGGTTCATTAATTCTAATCTATCTACTGGAATGAAAGGTCTATTTAAAGGATTCCTATTTATTCAGGAAAATTCTGAAGTAGTTTACTATGTCAACGGTGTCATAGTCAAATGTGTCCACTGGACACCACAATCATTTTAACATAAATGTCAGAACACTGGTGTGAGACTTTAACATAACTGCCTGATGGGCATTCTTACTAGAAACCATTGTCTCAATTATTAATCATTTAAGAAAGGAAAGTCTGGAAATCCTTAAATTCGGCTTCCATGTGAGATCACATGTACCATCATAGTGATTCGTTATGGTCCAGCCCTCGTAACACGAACTCTGGACTCTGAGTATAATTAAGGCCGTCCAATCGGTGTGTGCCACACAGTGGTTCTACGGCATGGACCCTTAATTGAATCGATGTGACCTGCGTCTATGTCATGGACCGACCTCTAATCTTCTAAGTTACTTTAAAGTCATTGTGGATGATGACCGCAAGGAAATGATGCTACAATGGCATATGGCCCTAATCTAAGTCACTGAGGTTGATGACCCCCTGACCATCCAAGTTTCTAGGCTGAAGGCTAAACACAATTAAGTTACATCGGTTGATGACCAAAGTTCCACTTTACTATCCCCAGCACATTCACTGCTCAATCAATCAAAGTTCAATAATTACACCAACAACAATGCTCACAAACTTTGTGGCAGTAAAATCCATTTCCTTCGGATATGTCCCTTTAATCTTTACTTTATTTTTAATATTCCCCAGACAACAAACTAAAATTTCCAGAATGCATCTCCAAGTTATTCGCTTGATTAAAGTTATTTCAAAATGCGGGTTCACTGAATTTAATAATTTAATAAATTTAAATGATTTAACGAAATATTCACAAACAACAAATTTTATCTCCGCGGACTCTGGTTTCCTCACAAATTTCTACGCAGCTGTGATGTAAAATTCAATATTGCGATGTTTATCTGGCTGGAAAAGAATTTGTTACATCATTCATGTCCAACTATATATCTCATCTCGTGATATCATGCTTAAAAATCTAATCTAATCCTAACCGTTATTAACACTTGGATATCCTAATAATCTACGTACAAAGCAAACAACTCGCCATATCATTACGATGTCATATCTCGTCATCACTGAATTTTGCACACCCCTCGCAGACAAATCGATCATCACGACCATCGCTCTATATTTTAGACAACCCTGAAATTGGGTTACTCTGTTCCTTATACTCAAAGTTCATGGTTTCAAATGTTCATTCCGTCCCCAATTACAGTATTTCACAATACTTAGATCATTACCGGCTATGAATTTTCAACTAAATCCAGCATTTTAACGTTTTCCCTGGTCGAGAATTGCAGTACAATCTCGACTCCACTCCTATTCCCGTTATTATCCCCGCTGTCCGCTTAGGTCTCTCACCCCCCTCGCTCGCTTGGCAGTTACAGGAACCACCTGGTTCGTTCTACCTGACTGACTTCTCAAAATGCTCCCTTTAAACTCTGCCGACATGATTAAACAAATACGATATTCTAACCAACAAAATGCACAGATATGCTTCAAGATGCCCACACTAATTATACGCGTCGCCAATTATACCGCTATGGATTTCTATGAATTTCTTTCCATTCTCAACATTATAAATATTCCTCGGGTTATCATATCCCGGCTTCAATGACAGGACTCTAACCTGATTCGCACATCTCATCTCAACTCATATAAAACACTCCTCGGGCTTCAGTGTCCCGGCTTCAATGACAGGTCCAACCTGATTCACAAAACTAACCTCTGTTTCCCAGCTCCACAATTATCATCGACCAAGAACTGGAATAAAATCCCCACTAGAAATCCCAACATCTAATATCGCACAATGCATTACTCATGAATAACTTCGCATAAATGATATCGTATTTAATAACTTGATTTTTACGAGAAATGACTGAAACATTCTACTAGATCCTTTTATTGTCAGTCAGACACAGTTTAAAATGGGCATCAAAAAAAGAACGTTTCTCTCCGTGACCAAATTCATCACCCTTGGCTCTCACCCGACAGCGCGCTTCCACTCGATTGAAAATGAGTGACCATGGATTATTATTATTAACGTCAAATTGCAGACAGAAGAATTTTACGTCGAATGAACATCTTACTTCGACATCACAAAATACAGGCAGTACACTCACACGGATGACGATCTACATTGGACGTGATATCACTTCAGAACCTTATTCAATAACTTTTTACAACATTATATGGCACTCGCAAGACTTCAAAATTTTATCCAAGTGGAAAATAAAACAAATGACTCTTTTAGTCGTACCCTCACATTTACAAAACTTAGTAGGGGTGACCACTGCGTCGTAAATCCCCATTCAAATACAAGAAATCACGAGACAAGATATAAGAGGTAGTAAGATGGAAAGCCACCTACCTCATGTCCACGCCAGTATTCGTCTTAGGGCTCACCTGTGACCCTGGCATTTATTTAGCCATCTTTACATTCATGGCTGTACATCTCATTATGTTTCTTCAGGTTTCCTGGAATAAAGCATAAAAAAAAAGAAAATACCCTTCACTTGTTTGCTGGGCGCACACGATGGATTTCAATTATTCCCGCACACGAATTACTCAATCACATTAGAATATTTCAGTACTTTGACCGTCCTATCTGATACACTTATTTCTCTCAAGAAAACTATCTCCCCACGGAGTCAAGACTTAGCCGCAATGGCTAAAATCTGCAGTCGAACTCAGTCTACTTTCGTTGATTTGATTTCGCAGAGCAGCTCAACAATTTCGTCCGCTTTGTATCACAAATGCCGGAGAAGGAAGCTTCGTCATGGCGTCCCTTCATATTTATAGCAGTTACCCCCTCTCTTCGGATCTCTCCCTTTGCCGCCAAGAAAAATTTCTATAAATTTTCTGACTTACCTAAACTGCAATTTCAAGAGTTTTGAAAGTGACTACATGCTTGCTACATTTCTGGCGGTAGTGTTCATGGACATTTAAAAATTTTACGGGTTCGATTTGTGAGATGATCGACCTCCTTTGATAGGCACTATATTTTTTTGACTTGGCGTGGTCACGCCGTGTACACGCGCTTTGAAATAGTTCATAAAAATTACTTGAGATTCTTCCGCCGTCGACACGTGTGGTTGACGTCACGTACCCCAGAGCGTGGGACCGAAGGTAATCACCCCCTCGTCACGTGTCAAATCCATGCTATCAAGAATCCAACTTTTAATTTAATTGTTATATAATGCATAATGTTCTTAGGGCACAAAGGTCATGGGTTCAATATATATATATATATATATATAATTTCGTGTGGCTATTTCTAGCCGAGTGCAGCCCTTGTAAGGCAGACCCTCCGATGAGGGTGGGCGGCATCTGCCATGTGTAGGTAACTGCGTGTTATTGTGGTGGAGGATAGTGTTATGTGTTGTGTGTGAGTTGCAGGGATGTTGGGGACAGCACAAACAACCAGCCCCCGGGCCATTGGAATTAACCAATGAAGATTAAAATCTCCGACCCGGCCGGGAATCAAACCCAGGACCCTCTGAACCGAAGGCTAGTACGCTGACCATTCAGCCAACGAGTCGGACATGGATGCTAATCATGATACGAACGCTTTTATGTTTATTTTAATGTTGTACTTCTGTTGGCTAAAATAACTATCAGCCGGCCCCGTGGTGAAGGGGTAGCATGCCTGCCTCTTAACTGGAAGCCCCGGGTTTGATTCCCGGCCAGGTCAGGGATTTTTATCTGGATCTGAGGGCTGGTTCGTGGTCCACTCAGCCTAGTGATTAGAATTTAGCAGCTATCTGACGGTGAGATAGCGGCCCCGGTCTCGAAAGCCAAGAATAACGGGTGAGAGGATTCGTCGTTCTGACCACACGACACCTCGCAAACCCCATGGCACTACAGCCCCGAACGGCCTTGGCCTAACAAGCGACCGGTGCTCATCTCGAAGGCCTGCAGATTATGAGGTGTCGTGTGATCAGCACGGCGAATCCTCTCGGCCGTTGTTCCTGGCTTTCTTGACCGGGGCCGCCATCTCACCGTCAGATAGGTCCTCAATTGTAATCACGTAGGCTGAGTGGACCTCGAACCAGCCCTCAGATCCAGGTAAAAATCCCTGACCTGGCCGGGAATCGAACCCGGGGCCTCCGGGCAAGAGGAAGGCACGCTACTCCTACACCGCGGGGCCGCAACTGTGAGATTTGGAAAAAAATATGGAGCATGCAAACTATAGACCTACTATAATAAATGGAGACACTGGATAAGGTGCTAATTTTAGTTAAAACTGAATTAACGAAGGTCACGACGTAGAATGTTGATTCTCTTTAGAATGCCTCAGTGTCGGTGTCCAGAACGCTGTATATAGTACCGTACCCTTTCATGGCGATCTCTCAGGATCTCAGCATCGCAGGCAGATACTTACGGACTCTTGATTATCCCAAGGCGTGTCTTCTGTCCTTTAGTCACTTCGTCGAACGGGTAGAAAATATATTAACTACTTGAAATAAAAGGTAAGTTTACTGACTCAGATTAAAATTCAAGAAAGGATTGAAAAAGAAAAAAAAATAATGAAGATAAGTTACGCGAAGACTCAAAAAAAAAAAAAAAATCCTCTGAAAAATATCCATGAAAATGCACTGTTTACTTATGAATTTACCCAATGGCCTTCTGAGGCTGCCTTGCATTAACACCACCGTTAATTAAAAGAAAGATACATGAAGAATAAAATTTGATTTCAAGTTAGACCGGAGGTTAATTCGTTTTTTTTTACTTTTTTGCTTTACGGCGCACAGACACAGATAGGTCTTGTGGCGACGATGGGATAGGAAAAGCCTAGGAGTGGGAAGGAAGAGGCCGTGGCCTTAATTAAGGTACAGCCCCAGCATTTGCCTGGTGTGAAAATGGGAAACCACGGGAACCATCTTCAGGGCTGCCGAGAGTGGGGTTCGAATCCACTATCTCGTAATTACTGGATACTGGCCGCTCTTAAGCGACTGCAGCTATCGAGCTCGGTGTTAATTCGTTTACACTCGTCGCCATAAGACCTATCTGTGTCGACGCGACGTAAAGCGACTTGTAAAAAACAAAAGTTTACTCTTGAAAGTTTGGTTCTCGTCCGCCTCTGTGGTGTACTGGTTAGCGTGATTAGCTGCCACCCCCGGAAGTCCAGGTTCGATTCCCAGTTCTGCCACAAAATTTGAAAAGTGGTACGAGGGCTGGAACGGGGTCCACTCAGCCCCGGGAGGTCAAATGAGTAGAGGTGGGTTCGATTCCCACCTCAGCCATCCTGGAAGTGTTTTTCCGTGGTTTCCCACTTCTCCTCGAGGCAAATGCCGGGATGGTATCAAACTAAAGGCCACGGCCGCTTCTTTCCCTTGTCCTTGTATATCCCTTCCAATCTTTCCATCCCCCAACAAGGCCCTGTTCAGCATAGCAGTTGAGGCCACCTAGGCGAAGAACTGGCCCTCCTTCACAGTTGTATCCCCGACCAAGTGTCTGAAGCGCCAGGACACAGATCTTTAGGCGGTAGATGTGGAATCCCTCTCTCAGTCCCAGGGAAAATCAACTCTGGAGGGTAAACAGATTAAGAAAGAAAAAATCTTTAAAATGAGCAAAATATGAACAAACCGATAAAAATGGCCATAAGATGCATTTATATGCAACATAAATTGCTTTAAACGAAGTAACAGTTGTTTTTCAGATTACGCGTAAAAAGAAATATGACATCCAAACTTTAGTTATAATATTCCAGCTGTGTTTTGATCATTTCCAAACATTTTAAACCAGTAAAAAGTCTATCGCCCGCCTCTGTGGTGTAGTGGATAGCTGCCACCCCCGGAGGCCCGGGTTCTATTCCCGGCTCTGCCACGAAATTTGAAAAGTGGTACGAGGGCTGGAACGGGGTCCACTCAGCCTCGGGAGGTCAACTTAGTAGAGGTGGGTTCGATTCCTACCTCAGCCATCCTGGAAGTGGTTTTCCGTGGTTTCCCATTTCTTCTTCAGGCAAATGCCGGGATGGTACCTAACTTAAGGCCATGGCCGCTTTCTTCCCTCTTCCTTGTCTCTCCATTCCCATCTTCCCGTCCCCCGCAAGGCCCCTGTTCAGCATAGCCGGTGAGGCCGCCTGGGCGAGGTACTGGTCATCATCCCCAGTTGTATCCCACGACCCAATGTCTGAAGCTCCAGGACACTGCCTTTGAGGCGGTAGAGGTGGGATCCCTCGCTCAGTTCGAGGGAAAAATAAACCCTGGAGTGTAAGCAGATTAAGAAATAAAGAAAAAGTCTATCGATCCAGCAAGTCACGTCAGATAAAGAATATTTTTACCCCATAAGAAGTCACATGTTATTGCCGCTATATGTAAACTGGTATTCGCTTGCAAAAGGTTAGCCTGTAAGAATAGGAGTCCTACTAATCTCAGAATGTCATTGACACCATAGGAATTCGCAATGGTGGTACGCATGCACACTAGAGATACTCAAAATTACCCTAGAGCATGATGCCTCATATTGGTGCTTCGACGCTAATATAGTCCTGATCACGTCCCACGCCAGTTCGCAATTTCACAGGAATTATACCCAACATCTTCGTCTTGCAGAAGCTTTATTACTGGAAAATGCAGTAATCTGCCATTACTGCAAAATGTAGTATTCTTCCATTCCTCTTCCAGATCATGTCGTTCAATACAATATTACAGCCTGGTAGAAATCTAACAGTTTCTCAACTGCGAACCCCCCTCCCCCACCAATAACCCCATGGTGCTACAGCCCCGAAGGGCCTTGGCCTAACAAGCGACCGGTGCTCATCCCGAAGGCCTGCAGATTATGAGGTGTCGTGTGATCAGCACGACGAATCCTCTCGGCCGTTGTTCTTGGCTTTCTTGACCGGGGCCGCCATCTCACCGTCAGATAGGTCCTCAATTGTATTCACGTAGGCTGAGTGGACCTCGAACCAGCCCTCAGAGCCAGGTAAAAATCCCTGACTTGGCCGGGAATCGAACCCGGGGCCTCCGGGCAAGAAGAAGGCACGCTACTCCTACACCGCGGGGCCGCAACTGTGAGATTTGGAAAAAAAATATGGAGCATGCAAACCATAGACCTACTATAATAAATGGAGACACTGGATAAGGTGCTAATTTTAGTTAAAACTGAATTAACGAAGGTCACGACGTAGAATGTTGATTCTCTTTAGAATGCCTCAGTGTCGGTGTCCAGAACGCTGTATATAGTACCGTACCCTTTCATGGCGATCTCTCAGGATCTCACCATCGCAGGCAGATACTTACGGACTCTTGGTTATCCCAGGGCGTGTCTTCTGTCCTTTAGTCACTTCGTCGAACGGGTAGAAAATATATTAACTACTTGAAATAAAAGGTAAGTTTACTGACTCAGATTAAAATTCAAGAAAGGATTGAAAAAGGAAAAAAAGTAATGAAGATAAGTTACGCGAAGACTCAAAAAAAAAAAAAATCCTCTGAAAAATGTCCATGAAAATGCACTGTTTACTTATGAATTTACCCAATGGCCTTCTGAGGCTGCCTTGCATTAACACCACCGTTAATTAAAAGAAAGATACATGAAGAATAAAATTTGATTTCAAGTTAGACCGGAGGTTAATTCGCTTTTTTACTTTTTTGCTTTACGGCGTACAGACACAGATAGGTCTTATGGCGACGATGGGATAGGAAAAGCCTAGGAGTGGGAAGGAAGAGGCCGTGGCCTTAATTAAGGTACAGCCCCAGCATTTGCCTGGTGTGAAAATGGGAAACCACGGGAACCATCTTCAGGGCTGCCGAGAGTGGGGTTCGAATCCACTATCTCGTAATTACTGGATACTGGCCGCTCTTAAGCGACTGCAGCTATCGAGCTCGGTGTTAATTCGTTTACACTCGTCGCCATAAGACCGATCTGTGTCGACGCGACGTAAAGCGACTTGTAAAAAAAAAAAGTTTACTCTTGAAAGTTTGGTTCTCGGAATCGATATTCAAACCTTCCTTTAATGTAAGGATAGCCACCGATTGAATACGAACGCAAGCTACCAGATAGTCAACAAATGGATCCTTTATTGAGACAAAATAACCTCGAGTTCAACTTGTACCAATCGTTAAGTAACAGTGAAATATTTGATAAGTCAAATGTGCTCGTCACTGAAGCATAACGCTCTGAAATTCAATTTAAAGTAACTGAAAGAAAAAATCTCCCTGTGAGTGGGGGTGGTAGAATAACACCCACGGTATCCCCTGCCTGTCGTAAGATGCGACTAAAAGGGGCCCAAGGAGCTCTGAACTTTGGAGCGTGGGTTGGCGACCACGGGGCACTCAGTTGAGTCCTGATATTGCTTCCACTTACTTGTGCCAGGCTCCTCACTTTCATCTATCCTATCCGACCCCCCTTGGTCAACTCTTGTTCTTTTCCGACCCCGACGCTATTAGGTTTGCGAGGACTAGGGAGTCTTTCATTTTCACGCCCTTCGTGGCCCTTGTCTTTCTTTGCCCGATACCTTCCTTTTTCGAAGTGTCGGACCCCTTCCTTATTTTCCCTCTGATTAGTGTTATATAGAGGATGGTTGCCTAGTTGTACTTCCTCTTAAAATAATCACCACCACCACTGAAAGAAAAAACAACATAAGAATAATTGCATCCTGACCATGTCAAAATAAAAATGTTTAAAAGAAACACAAAAATATGTTCCAAATGGACAAGTAAACGATTTAAAAAAGGTATACTTCCCTTGATTCACGTTCAAATTTATAAATCTAATAATTATTTTCAGGTTGGTAACGCGAATAATTAATTGAAAATATGCTTCAATAAACGCTCGATTGTATGTGAGTAAAATGTACATTGATACAAGTAAGTAGTTCATTTTTAATTAACGGAAATAAAATTATTAACTCCTTGGTCTGGAAGGGAAATAATGCATATTTATGTATTTAAACAAATTTAAATAAATCGTCAAATGGGACTTCTGTCCGCCTCTGTGGTGTAGTGGTTAGCGTGATTAGCTGCCACCCCCAGAGGTCCGGGTTCGATTCCCGGCTCTGCCACGAAATTTGAAAAGTGGTACGAGGACTGGAACGGGGTCTACTCAGCCTCGGGAGGTCAACTGAGTAGAGGTGGGTTCGATTCCCACCTCACCCATCCTGGAAGTGGTTTTCCGTGATTTCCCACTTCTCCTCCAGGCAAATGCCGGGATGGTACCTAACTGAAGGCCACGGCCGCTTCCTTCCCTCTTCCTTGCCTGTCCCATCCAATCTTCCCATCCCTCCACTAGGCCCCTGTTCCGCATAGCAGGTGAGGCCGCCTGGGCGAGTTACTGGTCATTCCCCCCAATTGTATCCCCGACCCAAAGTCTGAATCTCCAGGACACTGCCCATGAGGCGGTAGAGGTGGGATCCCTCGCTGAGTCCGAGGGAAAAACCGACCCTGGAGGGTAAACAGATTACGAACGAACGAAATGGGACTTCTACTAAAATAATCAGCTTAACTGCTGATGATACCAAACACACTCGCATAACACACGACATGCAAAACACGAAGATTTCCAACACTAACAATAAGCACAAAACGGTCAAGAAAGTCTATGATCTGTAAATACAAAACAAATGAAATACGACGACACTCAAACAGCTGTAGACTAGTGGTTAAAGGCAGTCATTGTTAGCTGGGGATTCATGTGGTGGAGATATCTATCTACATTTGGCCAGGTTACGCAACACTAAATCGGAATGAGTACCCCAGCTGAATCGGTTAATCATACCTACCATGTCCTACCGCTGATCCCACTAATGCCATTTCTTGTCATATTAACCCAAACCATTAACGACGTAAAAAATATAAAACGAAATGGCGTATGGCTTTTAGTGTCGGGAGTGTCCGAGGACAAGTTCGGCTCGCCAGATGCAGGTCTTTGACTCCCGTAGGCGACCTGCGCGTCGTGATGAGAATGAAATGATGATGAAGACGATACATACACCCAGCCTCTGTGCCAGCGAAATTAACCAATTAAGGTTAAATATCACAACCCTGCCGGGAATCGAACCCGGGACTCCTGTGACCAAAGGCCAGCACGCTAACCATGTAGCCATGGAGCCGGACATTAATGACGTAAAACACACTTACCACACCAACAATCACTTTCGTAAGTAAATCTCAATAATAACTCACAGTATAATTTAAGAGAAATATCTACGCAGTCCTATCACATCTATGTCCAAGAGTTTAAATGAGATCTAAATGTGAACTTTTTCGCCCCTGGTATTACGACACAATAACTATTCAAGATACAACCGACCTGCATTACAACTAATCACTCGTGAAGATCCAAACGACCTTCGACAGTGAGGACGTAAACAATCTTTAATACAGTTAATCACTTCGTGAAGCCACACACTACCAAACACCACAGAAATACACAAACGAGATATTTTTTTACCTGTTAAACACAGCACTTAAAATTCAATATTACATCTTGTGATACACACTGTATTTTATAATTCAGTTTAAGTTAAATGTAACAAATAGTTGCTAAAATGATATTTATATGGAACTTGGTTAAAATAAAATCTGCCACTAGAGGCTACCTTCATTGAAATATTTTATGACACTTTGTACATAATTTTGAGATCGTTAAACAAATCTATCTTCCTGATTTAAATTTGGTTTATCTCTTTGCTTTTTGAATACATATGAATGATGAGTTGCACGATAGAAAACAACACGATGATGATTGAGAGAGATTTTTACCGGGCCTAAGCGTAATCACATTTTATATCAGTATGAATTCATTCCGAACTTAAATGTCTATATGTGCTTAAATGTAACGGAATTCTAGAACTTCAAATAACAGCCATCATTGCTTACACATCGTCATCATGTATGCAAACAGGCAAGTTCAGCTGCAATTACATTCTCAAGTCTGACAAAGTGTCAAACTTTGATAAGTAACGTTGTTTCTCGACATAATGATTACAAACTGTTACAAATTGTACAATTTTCAACCAACTGACATGAACAACTTCCTTGAGTATTAAAAGGTTATTAAGTGGTTAACATCCTCCTAGTTTACAATTCCTGATCAGTATCTTAACTACGAGTGTCTCTGTTTATGTTAACACAACAATATAAAACACTGAAATGAGTAATGGAAATAATTAGTAGTTTACAGAAAGAAATGGCCATGAGTCTTTGAAAGGTGATCGTTATTGAAGATGAGAGAGTACAGCCTAGAGGAGGATTTAGGAACATTATAATTCTAGGATAAACTTTAAATTGTGTGTGTCCAACCCTTATCCCGTTTCTCTACGGGGTCGGTTATGAAGTGAGATGCATCTTCGTAGCGAGTTTTTACGAAAGGATGCCCTTCATAACGTCAACCTTACCAGAGGAGTTAATTAGATGGAATGAATTATGTGATACCTATATAAGAGTAGGAAGGGACAGGGTGAAACCCGATGCCAGCACATCGCCTACCTCTGTCGAGTAGCACCAAGGGATCAGGACTACAGCAAAAAGAAAAATGTATTCCTTCCTTACGTGGCAGGTATAACTGACAGAATAGGGCGCATTCTTAAGAAGTACAATATAATTCCAGTTTTCACCGCAGACCGGAAACTCAAATCCCTGTTTCGACCAGTCAAAGACAAACCACATCTGGAAACACCGGGCGTATATGAAATTCCATATGGTTGTGGTTGTTCATATGTTGGCATGACAAAAACGCTTGTTAGCACCAGGGTGAAAGAGCACATCAGGTCGGTAAAGAATGTCGCTCTTTCATCCTCCACGGAGAACGCTATAAGCCAGTCTGCCCTAGTAGAACATTTCTACAGTACAGACCATGAAATCCTCTTTGACCAGGCGAAGGTCATCGCGCCTGTAAAAGATTTCTATGCTCGTCTTGTAAGGGAAGCCATAGAGATAGAGATGCGCCCAAATAACATCAACAGGGAAGACGGCTTCAAGTTATCAAATACATGGAGACCTGTACTGCAGAAATACATGCATAACACCACCATGGCACAGCGGGACGCACTCAAACTGTCAACAGAGGGCGGTGCATCAGTAACTTCCTTCCCAACCACCACAGCACAGCGCGACGATCCTTGAGTCCAGTTAGTGGGGTACAAGGATCATATAAGAGAAATAGATCCGTCACTCCTGTATAATAAAGTTGACTGAGAAAACAGGTCATGGAAGCTACAGTGGCCACTTTCTCTCTGCCAACATAAGGAAATAAATCCCACGATAGTACCTCGTAGTAAACACGATGATGATAGTTGTTACTTTGTTAAAATTTTAATTGTGATAGAGATAATGATTGTATTTCGGTAGGAAAGTTGTATCTAAAGCTTCTCTCGTGTCTTTTACTTGAAAAGTAAATTGCAATTACCGTATTTGTATGTTGGCAATACTGTTATAACGCTAGCTTGTATCGTTGTTTCACCGTTCGCATTTTAATGTAAATTTACATCTATTAAGTGATAAATGCAACATTGATTACTGAAAATGTTAATGCAATTCATATAAAACCCCAAAGCGTCCATACTTGCCTAAATCACGATCTTACATAACCTCATTCTTTCGTTCGTTCGTTGAACCCTTACCACGACTTTTATGTATGGGAATGAAAAACACGAGAAGGAAAGGATGAAAGTAAAACACAGCATAATGCAAACAGTTTATATTTTGAATTTATTTATTTCAAACAGCAGGTAAGAAGCACAATTACACAGACGTTTACTCGCAACAGCTAGGTAGTTCAATGTGAAGTACGTTCATGATCATAATACTATTTCTTCACATTAAGAACGCGCATAATTATAATTTCACACCATACTCTCAAAAAACTGGATCAAAAATCTCGTTCAATGCGAAAGAATCTCAACAAAGTTTCGTCTAACAAGCACTATTACATACCGTACGACCAAGGTCCCTTCGCGCGCAACGAAAATGGTGTTTTGTTTTGAATTTGCTGTACCACGCAACTGAATGTGTAATGCCAACCTCTGCCTTCTAAATTAACCCTCTAAAAGAGAATTTTAGTTTTCATTAGTTGGCGGAGATCGATTGGCCCATCTCAGAACTGCTTCGGACGCTCCCTATGAAGTGTCAGCCCCCTGGTGGGGTAGGCCGTGGATAGTACGGGCATGACTTCCACGTCCTTGGGAGAATTTCTTTGCTCACTGTCGGAGGCAAAACTTCACATGCCCTAATGAAGGCCAATGCAATTTGGCTGAAAGCTTGGTTTTATTATTGAATAAATATATGTATATATAGTGGCTTTAATCCAGTTCATTTATTTCTTTATGTCAAACTTAGCTTTGTTGAATTGTTTCTCCGCCTGACTGCAGCACCGTGGTTTCATATCCATCTACACAAAATAAAATAATAGCCTCTCTGCATTCCCAGCTCAAATAATCTGCCGCCAACATAATACTAATTAATGAATAGGTTAATCCACAGATAAACATTGAAAAATATCACAGTATATCATAAAGTTCTTGTTACCTCCATTAATCCAGGAGCAGAGGACCATGTTTACAACCCTGGTAGTTTAGTGGACTCTTAGCTGCTTCAAAAAAAAATTACGTTTTATTACAACATAACCCAAAGCACACATTTCGTTTATCTTTCATAGCAAGACACGAACAACGAAACAAGAAACCGTCAATGCGTGGATCAAACATGGACGATTTGCGTCACGGCGAATCAAAATTGTAATTATCCGGCCCCATGGCTAAATGGTTAGTGTGCTGGCCTTTTGTCACAGGGGTCCCGGGTTCGATTACCGGCAGGGTCGGGAATTTTAACCATCATTGGTTAATTTCGCTGGCACGGGGGGTGGGTGTATGTGTAGTCTTCACAACAAATATGTAGGTGGATGGTCCGCCTAGTCAATACTAAATATAAATATAAATATAATTTATATAAATGTTAATGTTAATCAGTAAATATAAATATAATTTATATAAATATAAATATTTAGTATTGACTAGGCGGACCATCCACCTACATATTTGTTGTGATCAAGTCAATACGGATCAAATACCGGCCACTATGGTCAAGATTATTAATAGTGTGTAGTCTTTATCACCATCATTTCATCCTCATCACGACGCGCAGGTCGCCTACGGGAGTCAAATCAAAAGACCTGCACCTGGCCAGCCGAACATGTCCTCGGACACTCCCGGCACTAAAAGCCATACGCCACTTCTTACTTCAAAATTATAATTAATGTAATTAAAACCAGTAAATTCACCAAAATATGAAATAAAAAATTGTTCGCAACTGCCACCAAAGAGATAAGTTTACGACACTCGTTTCGATATTCCGGGACGTAAATATCTCACTCGTAACGCATAAGACCACTACCTGCGGCAGCTGCGTACGTAACTATTATATAATCTTGATTTTGACGCTTTTCTACATCTATTTTTACATTTTTGAAATGTTTCAAAGGCCTAAGTTATTTTTTTTTCAGTGCTTTGTCCAATTTGATGAGGTGGAATGTCTCGTCTGCAAGTTTTCTGACAAGGTTTACTCGAGATTGTACTTTCCCTAAAGTGTTAGTCAATAATGGCATTATGGAGTACAACGAGATAATTGCTGTATTCCCCCTTAATGTTAATCAGAACAGAAAGGGGAACGCGCTGATGACTACCGGGGGCAGGGTCGTAGGCAAGGGAGGGGGGAGTTACAGAGGGTTAGAACCTCTCCATGGAATTTTTACAAAAAGAAAATAAACACAAACTGACAATAAACTAAATAAACATTCAGAAACATAACTGTAGAACCAACAGATCTGTAATTCACTTGTATCAGAGTCTTTATAATAACAAGTCATTCATACACCTTCATTGTGTTCTACCATCATTTTGTAACTACAAACTCTCCCCATCGGACGATCCTGGCTACGATACTGACCAGGGGCGTCTCGTCCTTTTTGGTATTCAGGACTTAGCCGCGCATGAAAATGACGATTTATCTATTGTAATGCGCATTTCAAGTATTATAAAGCGGTAGTTTAAACGGAGTATCATTGTCTGTAGCTTTCACTTGCCGGATTAATATATTCCAACTACGTCACAGCTCATAGCTGCACGCCCCTAACCATACGGCCAACCAGCAGGGTCGTACCGAGTGTAACAGCCTGCCTGAATATTGGCGGGAAGTAGCTGTGGAGTTAGATAACTTTCTTCTTTAGCATGCCATTCCTCTGGTTCATAAATTTTCTGATACTACTGGTACGTAACACACTGGTTCATTATAGCATTCCAGCTATTCAATCCCTACTCTTGAGGCACTGATTGGAATGAGCAGTGTGCATATTTAACGGAATGATGGCAGAGGAGTGTTCGGTGCTGTCTGCGGCCTGGTCATTCCAGCATTGGGATTTAGAATTGTTACATCTGCACCGTAGTACTGTTCGTTAAAAGTGAGTTAGGAAAACATCAAAGACAGTCTTTTCTGGGAATCCCGTAGCGGGTACATCAGCTAGTAAATAAATAAATAAATAAATAAATAAATAAATAAATAAATAAATAAATAAATAAATAAATAAATAAATAGGTCACGAGACCCTAGTAATGGCTACGGTATTTCTCCTAAAGTAGGCCAGTGATCAACATAAATATGCATCTCACCTTTGTGTCGCATTACTGTTCTAACTACTGTACATGTTTGTGCTTCCGTGTGCCCCATTTAGCAAGTAATGTATCGAGATCCTGTATAATGCTTACAGTAATGCATGACCTACTATCCGTAGCATTCACTGAGAACAATGAATTGCAGTGTGTGGTCATAGTGCGTTCTATCAAACTGTGCACGGACCTTTTAGCACAGCATGGTAACTCACGTGTCATGATAAGAACTTAGACATATACAGGCACGGACATATTGGAGCGGGTCGATATCGGCAGTATATATTGGTACACAGTTGTAAATAAAAAGCTAAAAGAAATAGAAAATGTGAGATTTATTTTACAATCTGATTTACGTCGCACCGACGCAGATGTCTTATGGCGATGATGGGAGAGGAAACGGCTAAGAGTGGGAAGGAACCAACCGTTGCCTTTACTAAGGTACAGCCCCAACATTTGGCTAGTGTAAAATGGGAAATCACAGAAAACCATCTTCAGGACTGTCGACAGTGGGATTCGAACTCAGTATCTCCCGAATGCAAGCTGATAGCCACGTGATCCAAACCACGTGGCCACGTGCTCTGTGAGATAACTTTATTTAACAGACTGACAACCATTTTTTTTGTTATAACATAAATCTTAATCCTTATGCATGAATGTTCATGATAGTGCAAGAGTTTAAGACTGAAAGTGTTTTGGAAAAAACCTCCAGCAAACTCTGCTGGAAAGTTCTAAGACTGGGAAGGAAGCGTCCGTGGTCTTAATTAAGGTACATCCCCAGCATTTGCCTGGTGTGAAATGGGAAACCACGGAAAACCATCCTCAGGGCTACCGACAGTGGGGTTCGAACCCACTACCTCCTGAATGCAAGCTCACAGCTGCGTGCCTCAATCCGCACGGCCAACTCGCTCTGTTGTTAGAGATCCAGCCAGCCTTCTGGCTGAGGACTCAACATTAAATAACGTAACATGACCCATCCTGAACAAACTCATGGCACACCAGGTGAGTAGGTCAGCAGGTCTTGGCCTGCGAGAAGACTGCTGCCCAGCCAGATATATTTTCCGTATATTGGTCAGCCGTATTGTAAGGATTTCTTGACTGGATCTGCTGCCTCTCGCATCAGACAGCTGCTCGGTTTGTCTCACGAGGCTTAGTGGACCCCATTCCAGGGCTTCCGAGCAAAAGGCAGGCGCGCTACCCCTTCACCATAGGCCTTTTAAAACTGGAACAATTACCAAACAAAAGCTATACAAGTCTCGACAATAGTAGGAAATCCAGTGACCATCAATGTTAATGTCAGCCGGAGGAAGTGTGATATACTCAAGGTTAGTCCAAGCCACTTCCTTAACCATGTTTGGAATGATTGTGGTGAATGATACAAATAAAAACTCTCGGAATAACACCGAACTGAACAGACATCACCACCAAACATCATGAAGTCCTCCTGGCTGATCGCTCTACTCGGTAAGCAAATTCATTTCTATCCAATGCGCTTTTCACCCGGTTGGTTCGGTCCCAGTTATGGTGGGTTAGAATGGGATGCATTCAGTTTCAGGTATCACAAATGGGAAGAGATATGGGTAAAATCCCAGTCTCGGACATTGGTGTTTCTTTCTTTTTTTTTGCTAGGGGCTTTACGTCGCACCGACACAGATAGGTCTTATGGCGACGATGGGATAGGAAAGGCCTAGGAGTTGGAAGGAAGCGGCCGTGGCCTTAATTAAGGTATAGCCCCAGCATTTGCCTGGTGTGAAAATGGGAAACCACGGAAAACCATTTTCAGGGATGCCGATAGTGGGATTCGAACCCACTATCTCCCGGATGCAAGCTCACAGCCACGCGCCTCTACGCGCACGGCCAACTCGCCCGGTTTTGGTATTTCTAAGTGGTTTTCTCACATCAATTCCAGGCGAATGTCTTTAGGGTATAATCGCAGACAAGGAAACATTTAGGGACTTAACGTGAATTTTCCAAACCCCCTTTGCCTTCTTCTGTGCCTCGGTGAGCGTACGTCTGGGGCGAGATGCGCACCAGTAACTTGAAGTGAGGCCAAACTTCTTAAAAGTTAACTTATATACATAGATACTTAGTTTCTTTTTGCAAAGGAACAACTTGATCATTTGTTTCGAAAGTGATCACTGTCGTTTGCAATCAAGAGCAGAAGATTATACAGTCGAACTCAAGGTGCCTGGGGAGGCAGAAAATACATCGAATTATCGTAAATTCGAGGTACAGAAACACGTACATATTACTACGGCTGCACAAAAAATATCAGCTGTTTTCTTCTTCTTCTCCTTCAGCGCGAATGATTCACTTAGGACCACGCGGAATGAACATTTTTTGAGCTTTCCTCCTTGCCCACAAGTTCTTCATTTTTATCAATTGTTGTCATTTTTATTCCTACGACCGAATACGTCGTACTGGTTTCTTCTCGTCTTCGTCAAATCCCCTTGTGTGAACAATTTTCCTGATTACATTTTTATCCTGCAGATTTGGTGATCCTGATTCAGTGAGGTCTTTCTCAACTTGCTTATACCATACGTCTGATTTGCCAAAAATTGTGTATTCGATAAGTAAGTCTGTGGTTATTCATTCTTTCCAAATGGATTCAAAACTGAACTCGTCGCAGTCTCATTGTATCAGTAAGTTTAGATATTTTTTAAATATTTCCGTGTAAGGTTTTAGTTAATGTATTACATTTTTAATTCTTGATGCTAAGATTTTTCTGATGATTTTCATTTCTTTAATGTCTAATTATTCCTTTACATTTTTGCAATGTAAATTGAGCGTTTCTGAAGCATAAGGAGCTCAAGTTTTGATCACTGTCAAGTAATGGCGAATTTTAGTGTTCCAGGACATACTTTTGCTATACATTCTTTATGCGTTGAAAAGCAATTTCCATTTGCTGAATTCAGTTTTCATTGTCATTTTCAGTGGTCCACTCACCTATGTACTTAAAATCATTTACTCTTGCAATTTTATTCATATCAATGGTAAGTTCAGTTTTGATATTTGTCATAGATTCAGTTTTTCATGAGATTTTAAGTCCTATTTTTTTGCTCTTCCAGTATAGCAATATGTTTATGTGCATCAGAGATGTCTTTGACAAATAGTGCTATATAATCAGCAAACTTTAGACAGTCTATGTCAATACCCTTAATTTTTGGTCCTAGTCGGTGACATGGTACACCGGCTTTTCTCCACTCTCTGACAACTTTTTCAATATCACAGTTAAACAGTAAAATTGACAGCCGATCACCTTCACGTATACTTGTATTTATTTCAAACTCATCCACCCATAAACTTTACTTTAGCTTTCGTTTCAGTCAGTGTATCCTTTATAATATTTCTTGTTTTTGGTCCAGTCCAAATTCTGTTAAAACATTAAGTAGTGAGACGCGATCTATACTATCATAAACTTTTTTTGAAATAGACAAATGTGATGACATAGTTTTTGTTAAATTTGTTTCGAAAATATGCTATAATGATTTTTAGAGTCAAAATTTGCTCTGCACATGACCTCCCATTTCTGAATCCAGCTGTACTGTTATTTACTCCCTAATTTTTTATACTGTCCTTTTTCAGCATCTAACATTTTAAAATTAATCGATATTGTATTATAAGTTTTCTTTTGCCATAAGAAGCAACATTCTCATTTTAGAATACTTACAAATTCATATTTTTGAAAAGAAATCTGTTTTCCTGCATTGCTTTCTGGTAACCATATGCTCTCTACAACATGTTCTAACAGATTAACAGAACCATATGCGTCCTTGCCAACTGAGCACTGTCACCATGTACTGTAAAAGGCTTGCTGGGGGGTTACGAAGTGGCCTAAAGGAGAGTTTTAAGCTACTGTGGTATGTGGCTACTCAACGTCGCAAAGTTCATACGACTAGTCAAACAATACATTCCGACTAAAACGTAGTGTTTTTTTTAATTTGGTATGAGGAGACGCTTTAAGTTTAGGTTTCTCCTACAACTAATTTTATCTGGGGATAATCAAGTACACATAACCGTAATGTTCTGTATATACTTCGAGTTACAGAAAAAAATTCACACCTGGACTTGAAATATCCTTTGCGATATCGAAGAATTCGAGTAACAGAATTTCGAGTTACCGAAAATACCTAACACGTGAATTATATTGGCTTCCGTCGGAGAACGAAAATTCGAGTTACAGACGTTCGATTTATGGAAGTTTGACTGTATTTGTTTTCTATTTTTTTTAACGGATTTTCATATGAGCGAAACGTTTGTTTCGGCACTTGCCGCTCATTCGTCAAGCATTGAAAATAGGATTTGTACAATATATGGAGTAAATTACATGTATCAAACTGTCACCGACAGATTATAATCTGTTTTGAACAAAGATGCGTACTGAGTGACTTAAGACTAGGCGCAGGTATGTTAATGTACCTTTCATACAAAAATCTATCGGTAATTCCCTTGATTGTCCCAATTTACTTCACTTGCTTCCAATTCATGATCCTTCCCGAAACACCCGACAGGCTGTCACCTTTCACTTTACCAAGATGCTGAGCTGAATGACACGGGAACTCTTGGTTTATGCAGGCTCTGAGATCCCTGAATGAAATTAGCGGGATGGTGGATGTATTCCACTCGTCAGCTAGTGAAATTCGTAGGCATCTTATGGATGCCTCATAGAC
The DNA here is from genome assembly GCF_040414725.1 of Anabrus simplex. Lineage (NCBI taxonomy): Eukaryota > Metazoa > Arthropoda > Insecta > Orthoptera > Tettigoniidae > Anabrus > Anabrus simplex. The sequence goes on along the minus strand of NC_090265.1, from coordinate 581,422,111 downwards.
AGGTAGCTCCTTGTATCCTGTTCTGCGCATTTGGTAACTGTAAGTTATATTTCCTTATTTTATCTATCGGTCATTTCAAATGTATAGGCGCTTTTCTGTTCTTATGTTCTCTTCTTCCGTACGTGTTTTGTAAGTATGTATATATTGTATATTGCTAAATTATTATTAGTATTAGTAGTAGTAATTGGTGGTACTATTATTATACTCTTATTATTTGAATTTATTATTTCATCTGTAATTGGTGAAGTACTTACTCTGTTAGTGATAAATAAACAAATCAAACCTTAACCTTTTCCTAGAGATATGCTTTCTTTAATCTGGAAATACAATAAGAAATAAACACTCGTATTTATGTGTTTCTTGCTATTACAGAAAGTCTATACACATGGAAATTTTCAACTTTCAAAAGATGATCCCGTTGGTGTAGGTTGCATCTATCAGAGTCGCATTCAGACGATGCAGGGAAATCGAAATACCGAGCGAGTTGGCCATGTGTTAGGGTAGCGTAGCTGTGAAATTGCATTCGGGAGATGGTGGGTTCGAAGTCCACCGGCGGAGCCCTAAAGATGAGTTTCCGTGGTTTCCCCTTTTTCACGCCAGCCGAATGCTTGAACTGTACATTAATTAAGGCCGCGTTCGCTACTTTATTTATCCTAACCCTTTCCCATCCTTCCGTCGCCTCCGAGCAATTGGCCGCGCGGTTTGAGTCACGTAGCTATCTGTTTGCATTCGGGAGAGAGTGGGTTCGAATTCCACTGTCGGTAGCCCTAAAGAGTGTTTTCCGTTGTTTCCCATTTTCACACCAGGTAAATGCTGGGGCTGTACCTTAATTAAAACCACGGTCGCTTCCTTCCCACTCCTAGCCCTTTCCTATTCGATCGTGCGCACCCTAAGACCTATCTGTGCCGGTGCGACGTAAAGTAAAATTGTCCTTCCATCGCCGAAAATCTTTGATGCGTTAGTGTGTCATTAATCCACTAGCAAAATAATAATAATAATAATAATAATAATAATAATAATAATAATAATAATAATAATAATAATCGAAATATTATCTCTGTTTTCGAGGGTACTTAACTCAGAGACCATTGCCGATCCCTTTCCAATACAAGATCCAATAAATGATAAATATACACACGATGGTATAGACGCTAAAACAGCGCAGGTTATTAGGAGCACAGGGTTGCTGCCTTCGATTTTACATGTAGCAACAAATGATAACAATTAAATTTAATGCACAGTAACATTGGCTATGAATCGCTCCATACCCGTAGTGCTCTCGTAATTGATGGATTTGTTTTCGGACTTAGGGTATTTCTGGTCATGGGTAATTTCCGACTTCTTGTGTATGAAAAGTTCCTGCGTTAACACTGTGTTTTCTGAGAGATACACGGTGGTGTTTATTTGCTGTAACTTGAGTGCTGTAATTTGAGCTTGCTTGAGGCTACAAGTGGTGATATCCAGTAGTGTTGGTCTTCATGCAATACGAGTACAGATGTCATGAACAGCTGCCAGCGTTATCTCACAGATACGATGCTATTAAATTTGGAAGTACTCTTATTTATCTCTAAAAATACCTTTGATTTGCTGTGAATTACCTCATTATTGCTTGTGCTAGTACTTGGAGCTCAAGATCTTTTGAACTGAATATGAAAATGAAGATGATTTGTAAAACTCCATTGTAATTCAGTGAGTTGTTTGACTAATCAGTAACATTACGATCTCAGGATTCTGAAGACTGTAATTTTTTTCTATTTGTTTTACGTGGCACCGAAACAGAAAGGTCTTATGGCGACGAAGGGATAGGAAAGGACTAGAACTGGGAAGGAAGCGGCCAGCATTTTCCTGGTGTGAAAATGGGAAACCACGGAGAACCATCTTCAGGGCTGCCGACAGTGGGGGTTCGAGCCCACTATCTCCCGAATACTGGATACTGGCCGCACTTAAGCGACTGCAGCTATCGAGCTCGGTGAGACTATAAAAAGGACATTCAGATAATTGGTTTAATTGTTTTAAATATGCCAGTGTCCTTTCTCAGTATTTCCATGGATATGCTGAAAAAAACCTTAAAGTGCACTTTATGTTGGTTTCTATCTTCCATAAATTATATAGGGGTTGTGTAGGTGGACTGAATTTATGTATGTATCAGACACGAGGCGAGCATTGATGCTACTTCTAGGACGCACCTAATGCAGTAGAAGTCTGTGTATATATGTAATTGTACGAGCTGAAGATTAACTAAGGGAGAACTTACCGAATTGTTAATATTTGTTAATTCCAGTTTGATTTACACTAGATTTGTTGAAACGGTCTATTCGTAAAAAAAAAAAAAAAGAAAGAAAAGACTCACACAAACAGCCACAGGTGTCACTGAAGAGACGTACTAGGGAAATAAGGAATGAGTTAGATTCCCAGTTGTTAACATTGTTGGAAATCCAACCAACCTCTGGGCTAAGGAAAGAAACACTTATTTTTTTCATAAATGAGTATTTTGACCGTTTAAAGGAATCGGATCATACTCTGGCCTGCCCTGAAAGGTGGTTGTAATCTCGTTTCTAAATATTTCCACTTCCGGTGCACCGAGCATCCTTCAACGTCTTGGTAAGACAGCCCAATAAGCAAGGCTATCTCCGTACAGGTCATGGGGATCCTTGGACGAGTAGTAGGTAAAGGCTCCCACTATCCATAATCATGGTACTAACAAGTGGGATAGAGTGGTTTGCCCCGGGCATGGTAACAGGAATGTTTAATGTTGAAAATATTTACTAGCAGACAAAGTAGTGGCCCCACACTACGAAAAACTTAAAATTAAGCAATTACCTCAATCGTGCCAAAAGTTGAAGGGATAAAGGGCCCGGAAAAGTTTCAAATTGTGAGTCTTAGATAGCTCTATCAAAATTTGAAAAAAAATTCGAAAATCACTTCCGGCCAAAACGCAGTTCCGGAAAAATTTTGAATTTTGAATTTTTGAAAAATGTCCACATCGAATGTAGATATAAGGGCTTAAGTGAAACACTTCATTGGCTCACGTTAGTGCTCGTAGTGGTAGAAAAAGGCAAACTGCTAATCTAATCGACCGGTTAACGATGATTATAATATTTAGGAATAAATATATAATATATTCTCATACTGTATTATATGTTACTTACCTCAAACTCGTAGCTCATATCCCTAGGATGTTTTCAACATTGAATTGCTTGCATGAAGGGCTAGAACTGTGGATTTTTGCTAGTTGTTTAACATCACGCCAGTACAGACAGGTTTTGAGAGACGATGAGCTAGGAAAAGGTTTGAACTGTGAATAAAACGACTGTGGTATTAAGTTCAGACCCAATATTAGCCTGCTGTGCAAATGGGTAACCACGGAAAACCATCTTAAGGGCTGCCCATAGTGGGGTTCGAACCCACCATCTCCCGAAGTCAAGCTTCGTTTTGCTATTTGTTTTACGTCGCACCTACACAGATAGGTCTTATGGCGACGATGGGATAGGAAAGGCCTAGGAATGGGAAGGAAGCGGCTGTGGCCTTAATGAAGATACAGCTCCAGTATTTGCCTGGTGTGAAAATGGGAAACCACGAAAAACCATCTTCAGGGCTGCCGACAGTGGGGCTCGAACCCACTATCTCCCGGATGCAAGCGCACAGCGACGCGCCCCTAACCGCACGGCCAACTCGCCCGGTCGAAGGCAAGCTAACTGTAGCATAGCCCGACTCGCACGGACAGCTCGCTCAGTGGTAACAGGAATTTTTTGCTAGTTGTTTAACGTCACATGGTACTCATTTCTGGTGTAAGCTAACTGAACCCTCGGGCCATGTATCTCAAAAGATGTGAAAATATCGTTTCTACATTTTTATTTCCTCGCGAAGAATCGAACCCATATCCTTCCAGTAGAATAGAACACACCATAAGTCGTCTCTAATGTTTCAGAAGCAGACATAAATCAAATAACAATACTTTTTTATCTGGATTACAGCCAAAGGTTGTAATTATGCAAAAATATGCGCATTAAAATGTGTGAAAGTGGTGGTGGTGGTGGTGGTAATGATTGTTTTTTAAGAGGAAGTACAACTGGGCAAACATCCCCTCTTAACATCAATCAGAGGGAAAATATGCAAGGGATTCAACACTTCGAAAAATGAAGATGTCGGTGAATGAAAAACAAGGGCTACGAAGGGCGTGAAAATGAAATTCACCCTAGGCCTCGAATGCTCTAATACTGTCAGGATCGGAAAAAAATAAGAGTTGACCAAGGGAGGTCAAATACGATAAATGAAATTGAGGTGCCTGGCGCAAGTAAGTGGAAGCAATACGAGGATTTAGCTAAAGAACCCATGGTCGCCAACCCACTCTCTCAAGTTAAGAGCCCCTGGGACCCCTTTTAGTCGTCTCTTACGACAGGCAGGTGTTACCGTGGGTATTATTCTACCACCCTCCATCCATAGCGGGATAAAATTTATGGAAGACTTCAGCCAACTGAAACATGTGAATATTAGAATCATTATGTGTTCTATATATACAAGACCGACAGCATATGACAATAAACCTACGTTTATAAAATGCGTGTCACTATTCCGTAACAGTTGTAACAAATGAATATTTACTTGAAATAAACTGCTCAGCTTATTAGGTCGTGATGAGTGCTGGTAAATATTGCTCGGTTCCCATTGATGTTCGGTTGGTTTTCTTTTCGGCACGTACTACATGTACTCATCACAGCATAGGCCAAATTGCTTACTACATTTTCACCTAACTGAATCCCTCCCTACCTTTCAGCAGATGAAAACTATGAACAACAAAGGTGAAAGATTACAGCCTCGTCTAATCCCTGCAAGTATGTTGAACCAAGCACTCATTCTACCATCGATATTCTCATTGCAACCCAATTTTCACCATAAATGCCTTTGATTGATTTTAATAATTTACGCTCAATCCCATAGTCCCCCAGTACGACGAACATCTTATCCTTCGGTACTCTGTCATATGATTCTTCTTCTTCTTCTTCTTCCTTTTAACCCTAAGGTTGGTGGGTAATATGCAGGTCTTTCAAGCGTTTCCGTTCTTTGGCCAACAGCTTCAAGTGGCAGCTTGCCTTTAATGTTGTTTATAAATTTCACTCTATGTACTCCTTTTGTCCTTCTACCATCCATTTTGTGGTACACCAGTCAGAATTACGAAGCAAGTGGCAAACGAAGCTATTTCTTTGTTTGTTTAAGGTTTCAACCATTTGCTCTTTTGAGAACATTTGAGAACGTTCTCGTTCGTGATTCTATCACTCCAAGGTATTCTCAGCAGTCGACGCCAATATCACATCTCAAAGGCCTTGAGTTTGAGCACTTCCGCTTTCCACAGAGTTCATGTTTCCGACTCATAGCTTACAACACTCCATACAAAACTTTTCACGAAGTGTTTCCGTACTTCCATGCTGATGGTCTTAGATGTCAGTAGAATCTTCTCTTTCGAGAAAGCTCCCTTCGCCTGTGCAATCCAGGCGTTTGCTTCTCTCGTACATTTTTCGTCAGATCTACGAAACATAAATATAACTGTCTATTCCTCTCAATTACCTGGCGCATACTGAAAATCTGATCCTGACAGCCCCTCTGTGATCTGAAAGCACACTGGTTTTCATCCAACTTCCTCTCACCCACTGATCGCACCCTCCCTTCCAAAATCCCACTGAACACCTTATCTGATACAGACTACTGATCAACATAACAGACTCAACACAATCTAGTTGAAACATTTATTTCAAATTCAGTACGGTCATTAAAACTGGATGAGACTGAGACTTCGGTGGAAGCTACATTTACTTTGCCCTATCTGTGCCAAGAGACAAATGCAAAATCACTGCATCCATCAAGGAATAGCTACAAGCAGATCACTACAGTTAAAATCATTTAAAGAAATGTCATTAAATAGGAAATATGACAGACCTAAGTAACATCTAGAACGACTTCCAACATGAATAGTTACTTACGAAAATCACAAAATATTACCAAACCAAACAACGTCTCAATGGACGTAGCAATAATGGAGATTCACTTTCCCAAGTACATGAAACTTAAGATGTAATCCTTCACCAAGTTATCAAATACTGTTTTATACATGACTCTATTCTACTTACCTGATATTGTCCAAAGTAGCCTTTCAGTCTTGTAGGCTTGGGCTCACTGAGCACGGGCCGCGTAACCCCATCTCACAAGGAATCCCTCCCCCCCCCCCCAAGTGATAATTAAAGTAATTTTAAAAAATACTGAGAATATTGCATGTTACTTTTACTTTGTTAAAATAACAATAAAAAGTATTTCATATGCAAATTAGCTCATGTATTAGATGTTATTTTGATGGCACTTGTGCAAACCGTATGGTATTTTAGGTACATAAAATTCCTTTTTTCTCCCTGTCATTCTCCATTGGTCGAGATTTAGAAGCGGGTCAATAATTTTCGCATCGGCATTAGATCGATTAATCACAATGATGTTCGTTCGACTACTCCTATCATCAGCAAGGCAGTGGATCTCCTTGTCTAGCTCTAGCCCTTTAGTTCGAAGAGTAAAGGATCATATAATTAGCACAAAATGTGCACACTTTTTTTAATTGTCCACTCATCGCTGCAATGTTCTAAGAGTTCATGGGATCACATGATGTGGTCCGCTACAGATGCTATACACCTATCCATTTTCCCGTGATGCTGAGACAGACAGACAGACAGACAGACAGACAGACAGACAGACAGACAGACAGACAGACAGACAGACAGACAGACAAATTAAACTGAGCACGGCATAGGCCATTATTATCCTATCGGGTACAAAACCAAGTATGTATTTTTCCCGTTTCTCAACGGGGTTGGGTATGAAACGAGAGTTTTTACGACCGGGTGCCCTTTGTAGCGTCAACCTCACCAGATGAGTTAATGAGATGAAATGAATGACGTGACATATGATAGTAGAAAAGGAGAAGGTGAAACCCAGTGCCGGTACATAGCTTGCTCCTGTCGAATAGCACCAACGGATTTGCACAAGGCTTGACATCGTTATCCGATGGACGAATCACCATCGAGAGCGTCATATGCCCTCGCTCCATATGAACACCTCGGAGTAGTTTTGGAATTGAATCCAAGCTCTTGGCACGCAATCTAGTGATTAGAAATTGTATAGCACCACCTATCCTACGCTGCCGACCAACATTCTGGTGGTGAACACTTTTTCGACCAATGGGACTCGAACCGGTTAACTACGGTGTCATATAGACTTGACGCCTTAATGATAGAGACCACCCGGCCCGGCTGGTACGAAAACCAAGTAACAGGTTAATATTCTGAGACACTGTATGTTCATCGTTCTGGAGAATATTTTCCAGTTCTCAAGCAGATAAGTAAATATTTACAGATTTTTTGGCAGCTAGAAATTCGAGTCCTATGTGTTCGTTGCTGCAGACGTCATGTGATGTATTTTTTTAAGAAGTTGCTTTACGTCGCACCGACACACATAGGTCTTACGGCGACGCGGGGATAGGAGTGGGAAGGAAGCGGCCGTCGCCTTAATTTAGATATAGCACTAGCATTTCCTGGTGTGAAAATGGGAAACCACGGGAAACATCTTCAGAGTTGCCGACAGTGGGGATAGAAATCCACTATCTCCCGAATGCAAACTCACAACTGCGCGCCCCTAACCACACGGCCAACTCGCTCGGTACATGTGATGTCATTGACCAATTCACTAAGACGCTATTTTGTATAGTCTATTGAAATTATTATAAAGAAATGCCTGTAACAAGTATGGAATTTTTTCACTTGGCTTTACGTCGCACCGACACAGAAAGGTGTCATGGCGACGATGGGAGAGAAAAGGGAAGGAAGCGACCATGGTCTTAATTAAGACACAACCCCAGCAATTGCCTCGTGTGAAAATTGGAAACCACACGAAACCATTTCAGAGCTGCCAACAGTGGGGTTCGAACCCATTATCTCCCGAATGCAAGCTGATAGTTACAAGTATGGAAGTAATGTGTCATTAGACTCAGGTGTCTGGGATTGCAAGCCAGGTCTCTGCAATGATGAGGCCCTAACGATAGGAAGAGAGATTTAAAATCCACAACTGTCGCAGGAAAAGGAAGTGGGATGGCGGCTACCGTACAGACAGGAGTACAGGTAATTTTAAATCCACCTAGGACCTAGGCTAACCAACATATCCTATCTTTTGTTTTCAAGTCTACTTCGCCACATCCTAAAGTGGCGACCATCAAGGATCTTCCTGTTTGTTCAGTAAATGTGATGGCACTGAAACAATCAAGTCTTCTTCCGGGATAAAGAAAAACGCTTGTTAATGATATGGAGGAACTTTGCCACAAAATGACCGGGTCAAGTTTGGAATATGTGAGGTTGATTTCAATCAGAATGGTACGATGGATAGTGTCTTCACAATTTTAGCTATTACAGTTATAAGAAGTAGGAAATTCGTAAATAAGAACATTTACCGTAACTACTAATCACTTAACAATAATTATCTATGAATTTTGAGACTTTGAGCTAAGAATGAGGTGATGACATCCTGCTTTTTCTCGTCTTCCTACTTTGAATCATTGGTGCGACAGTATGTGATACAAAGAAGGAGATAAAGGCTTTCAAGGGACGGAGTCGTATACTCTAAGATTGTGCTCAAGAGCAATGGCATTACAAGGTGGGGATTCCGAGGATCAGAACACGAACGGAATTGATAGCAAACATGTTTTTTGAAGGTTCGTGGGCTAATAAGGAGGACCCTAATGGAAAGAGACCACTCGCCCGTTCATGAACTGATTGCTAAATTTTAGCTATTACAGTTTTAAAAAGGTAGGGATTTCTTAGATAAAAACATTTACCGTAATTACTAAATCACTCAACAAGAAATAGTGGGAATATTATTTGTTACTTTTCAGAATTAATATGTAACTCGTAATGAATTATTTAAAATAACAATAATTTCATATGCAAATTTGCTCATGTGTCTTTGATTTACCAACAATTCTTAACTGGGGCTAATACCCTAACACGTGTTGTGGTTTGCTATAGTGGAGTATATATATGATTTTTCGCGATTTTATGGTAAGCTTTTAACATTTAAAGACCGATCATTACTGCCTACTGGCCATGGGAACGTATTGCAAGGCGCAAGTATACTTGCACGACCTTAGGTCGGTAATATCTTAAAGGTTGAGTCAGAGGTACTCCTGAAGCCTGTGGTTGGTGGTTGGTGCGCGTGAATGTTGACGGGTTGGAAGAGTATATTTGGTTGTAGGGCTGTGTTGTCATCTGTTATTTAAAAAAAAAAAAAAACACGGCATCACTAGCATATGTGTTTGATTGATTGTACAGTTGAAGGTGTGCCGTAAAACTACCTCTGTCCATAATCTGTATTAACTTACATAGTTGAAAAGAGATATGTTGTCCGGCTCCATGGCTAAATGATTAGCGTGCTGGCCTTTGGTCACAGGGGTCTCGGGTTCGATTCCCGGCAGGGTCAGGAATTTTAATCATAATTGGTTAATTCCGCTGGCCCGGGGACTGGGTGTATGTGCCGTCTTCATCATCATTTCATCCTCATCACGACGCGCAGGTCGCCTATGGGGGTCAAATCAAAAAGACCTGCACTTGGCGAGCCGAAGTCCTCGGACACATCCCGGCACTAAAAGCCATACGCCATTTCATTTCATTTTTCAGTGATATGTTACCTCATGAACATACTATGCAGTAAAGGTGAACATCGTCATCCGACGCACGAATCACCATCAAAAGCGTCATAGAACCTCACTCCATTTGAACACCATGGAGAGGTTTTGGAATTGAATCCAAGCTCTTGGCACGCAATTTAATGATTAGAAATTGTATACCACCACATAACCTACCCTGACGGCCAACATTCTGGTGGTGAACATTTTTTCAACCAACGGAACTCGAACCGGTTAACCTCGGTGTCAGACCATGTAGACTTGACGCCTTAATGATAGCGGTCATCAGGCGGGCCGGTACAAAAACCAAGTATCATGTTAATATTGTACATTATATCTTCGTCCTTCTGGAAATTATTTTCCAGTTTTTAAGCAGATAAGTAACTATGTAGGCTATACCTTCTTGGCACCTACAAATTCTAGTCCATCATGTTAATTGTTGTAGACATGTCATGTCATTGACCGATTCACTAAGGCGCCACTTTTGTTTGGCCCATTGAAATTATAAAAAAAAACAATAGCTTGTTACAAGTATGTTTTGTTTCAATTGGTTTTACGTCGCACCGACACAGAAAGGTATTATGGTGACGATGGGAGAGGGAAGGGTTAGGAGTGGGAAGGAAGCGACCGTGGCCTCAATTAAGGTACAACCCCAGCATTTGTCTGGTGCGAAAATGAGAAACCACGGTAAACCATCTTCAGGGCTGCCGACAGTGGGGTTCGAACCCACCATCTCCTGAATGCAAGCTGATAGCTAGTTACAAGTATGGAAGTAATGTGTCATTCCACTCGAGTGTCTGGGATTGCAAGCCAGGTCTCTGCAATGGCAAGTCCCTGAGGATAGGAAGATATCGTTAAAATCCACAAGGTAATTGTTATTGCAACCGTCGCAGGAAAAGGAAGTGGGATGGCGGCTACCGTACAGACAGGAGTAAAGGTTTTCAAGTATACTTCGCCACATCCTAAAGTGGCGACCATCAAGGATCTTCCTGTTTGTTCGACAAATGTGATGGCATTGAAACAATTAAGTCTTTTTCCGGGACACAAAAAGACACTTGTTAATGATATGGAACTACTTTGCCACAAAATGACTGGGTCAAGTTTGAAGTATGTGGGATTTATTTCAGTCAAAATGGTACGATGCATAGTGTCTTCATAATTTTAGCTATTACAGTTATAAGTAGGAAATTCTTAGTAAAAAACATTTACCGTAACTACTAAATCACTTAACAATAATTATTTTCTACGGATGTTGAAACCTTGAAATATGAATCAGATGCTGACGTCCTGCTTTTTCTCCTCTCCTTTCTTTGAATCATTGGTGCTACAGTATGTGATGCAAAGGAAGAGATCAAGGCTTTCAAAAGAGGGAGCCATTTACTCTAAGATTGTGCTCAAGAGCAATGGCATTACAAGGTGGGGATTCAGAGTTTCAGAAAATGAAAGGAACTGATAGCAAATAACATCATGATTTTGTAGATTTGTGGGCTAATAAAGAGGACCCTAATGGGAAACACCATCCATCCGTCCAAGAACTGATTGCTGAATGGAAAATTATATTCGGAAGATAGGTGTTTCTGAAGACTTCAGGGAAATAGCCAAAAAGATGATTCCTATAGACGAAGATTTTTCGGGATTGAAGCGGTCTTGTGAGCCTCCTCGAGTGATGCAGTTCTCAGTGCTACCTATCCCATGCTAACCTCTTCATAATTTCACGTAAGCGAACAAACGTGTGATGTACTTTTTTCCGGAACTCACCATCACCGTCTCAGGTTTGATATTCATGCGAATAATCTCCCATGATCAGTCTCTGAACTGTCCTACACTAACATCGTGAAATGTATGTTACTAGCGAGGAAGTAATGAATAAACTAGCGAAGAATCTCAAAAATAATTAGACAAACATAATTCATTTAGTTTTGAATAATGTATCAGTACTCCGGAATATCTATGGTCCTATGAAAGATGTAGTAACGTGGGGAAAAAGACAATACATCAAACTTGAGAAAATATATCAAGATGCTAACATCGTTGGGATTATGAAAGTCCGACAACTCTAGTGGGAGGAACATGTTTATAGAATGGACAACGACCAGTGTCCAAAGATATTCTAAATTTAAAGAAGACCACCTGGTCGTCAAACAACAAGATGGCTAAATGGAAGGCGACAGTCGAAAGAAGGGTGTTACCGAAGACTGCAGGAAAATAGCTAAACATCTATTGCTGTGGACAAATATTTTTGACGGTTCACGCGGTGCTTAGGGCCTCCTAGGCTACTGCTGATAATAATAATAATAATAATAATAATAATAATAATAATAATAATAATAATAATAATAATAATAATAATAATAATAATAATAATATGGCCTTAGCTACCATGTACAGGCATTTTGATTTGATGCCATTTAGGACACTTGTGCGTCGATTTCGTCGTTCTGTTTTACTCTACTAAGTGGCAGAGTAAACCGGATCTCTCTCGGACGATCTATGACTGAGTTTTAATTCATTTTACCGCATAAATACCAAATATGTCACTCAGACATCGTGCGAGATACTTTCCAATGCAATATTTCCCATCCTTAAAATATTCTGATTACCTCTGCCGGGGTTGAACCCGAGACCTTGGGATCCTGAGGCCCACTGCAGGAGCTATTATGATAATTGATGATGATGATGCCAATAAAACTCTCTGCTAGAACTGCTTGAGTTATCAGTTCATTGACTGGTTTGATGGTGTTTTCCATGTCAATATACACTGACTGACAGAGCAAATGCAACACCAAGAAGGAGTGGTCAGAACTTTATGCCAATTGCAGGGTAGACTGACGTCACTGAGGTATGCTCATGATGTGAAATGCGCCGCTGTGCTGCGCACGTAGCGAACGATAAATGGGACACGGCGTTGGCGAATGGCCCACTTCGTACCGTGATTTCTCAGCCGACAGTCATTGTAGAACGTGTTGTCGTGTGCCACAGGACACGTGTATAGCTAAGAATACCAGGCCGCCGTCAACGGAGGCATTTCCAGCAGACAGACGACTTTACGAGGGGTATGGTGATCGGGCTGAGAAGGGCAGGTTGGTCGCTTCGTCAAATCGCAGCCGATACCCATAGGGATGTGTCCACGGTGCAGCGCCTGTGGCGAAGATGGTTGGCGCAGGGACATGTGGCACGTGCGAGGGGTCCAGGCGCAGCCCGGGTGACGTCAGCACGCGAGGATCGGCGCATCCGCCGCCAAGCGGTGGCAGCCCCGCACGCCACGTCAACCGCCATTCTTCAGCATGTGCAAGACACCCTGGCTGTTCCAATATCGACCAGAACAATTTCCCGTCGATTGGTTGAAGGAGGCCTGCACTCCCGGCGTCCGCTCAGAAGACTACCATTGACTCCACAGCATAGACGTGCACGCCTGGCATGGTGCCGGGCTAGAGCGACTTGGATGAGGGAATGGCGGAACGTCGTGTTCTCCGATGAGTCACGCTTCTGTTCTGTCAGTGATAGTCACCGCAGACGAGTGTGGCGTCGGCGTGGAGAAAGGTCAAATCCGGCAGTAACTGTGGAGCGCCCTACTGCTAGACAAAGCGGCATCATGGTTTGGGGCGCTATTGCGTATGATTCCACGTCACCTCTAGTGCGTATTCAAGGCACGTTAAATGCCCACCGCTACGTGCAGCATGTGCTGCGGCCGGTGGCACTCCCGTACCTTCAGGGGCTGCCCAATGCTCTGTTTCAGCAGGATAATGCCCGCCCACACACTGCTCGCATCTCCCAGCAGGCTCTACGAGGTGTACAGATGCTTCCGTGGCCAGCGTACTCTCCGGATCTCTCACCAATCGAACACGTGTGGGATCTCATTGGACGCCGTTTGCAAACTCTGCCCCAGCCTCGTACGGACGACCAACTGTGGCAAATGGTTGACAGAGAATGGAGAACCATCCCTCAGGACACCATCCGCACTCTTATTGACTCTGTACCTCGACGTGTTTCTGCGTGCATCGCCGCTCGCGGTGGTCCTACATCCTACTGAGTCGATGCCGTGCGCATTGTGTAACCTGCATATCGGTTTGAAATAAACATCAATTATTCGTCCGTGCCGTCTCTATTTTTTCCCCAACTTTCATCCCTTTCGAACCACTCCTTCTTGGTGTTGCATTTGCTCTGTCAGTCAGTGTATCCTGTGCTAACCTCCTTGTCTTTAGGCAAGCAAGCAAGCAAGCAAGCAAAACTTGTACTTTTATGTGACTTTTGATATCGTGATCATACCCATGGGACCTCCAGTTTTAAGTGGATCCCAAACTAGAGGGAAGTGAGTTCCCATTTTTAAAAATCCACGTATGTTAGGTGAGATTCAAGCCACTTCCATGTATTAGTAAATTCTCCACCTAACAAAATATCATTATTCATCTTCCTGCCGATCACTCGTGTAGCAGAGGGACTATTTTAGCTCTGGAATAGTTTACCCGAGAGAAAAACGCAATAAATATAGCATACAGTCATATTGTAAAAGCTGCATATCCTCGGGAAATAAGGCCATAGTTTTCCGTCGTTTTCACTCGGGCAGCGTTATCAATAAGGCTCGGATGTTTAGGAAAGGTCAAATTTTGCTCTTTGTCTCTATTTTCATGCCTGGTTGGGTTTTACTAAAAAGCAGGTGATTATCGTCACAGTTAAGTGGTTTCTACTTGCCATATAAATGCATATTTTGACCTTGATATAAACGACATATTCTGGTCATATGTGAATGGAATGGCGACAGCTGTAGTTGTGCGATTATCTTCAATTTGCCGGACGCAAACTAGTGCTCACAGAAACTGAACATTGAACAGAACATATTCAGTTAATGCAAATGGAATACAACAAAGAGTATGGGATGGAGGTCATGTACAGTAAACGTCTGCATTCCCCGTTTTCGGTCGGTCGAGCGAAGGTAGTCGGTCCTACTCCGCCATGTACGTGACCTGTCCGACCGCTTGGTGCTAGGCAGTCCGAGCGAACGCACCACATTCGTAGTAACTATGACATTCGTTGCGACCATCGATGTGATAATATTTCAGATTAGAATTCTGATCAGAAAGGTTCTGTCATCTAAGGTTCGGTACTTGCATGAAATATCAACGAAGTTTCGTTCTAAGTGATACATGTGCTGCGGGTCAGTATTTCTCCCCTTAACATTGTCATACGGATATTTCGAGGTGCAACGACGATATGTGCCATTTAAACGTTGTTTCTCCTTATTGATGTTTGCGTCTATTGCGTCACATATGAAAACATACGTGTGCAAAGTGCGGCCTAAAACAGAGCGGCCATCAAATTCAGTACCATTATGATGTAAAACAAAGCATTAGGCCTACACAGCAGTGCGTCAAAATGTGTGAAACAGACGGCTGTTTCGAGAACAGGGTTATAAGATCTTTATCAAGAACGTATTAATGTTGGTGCAGACTATGGACGAATAATCGTACCCCCCCCCCGCCCCCCACACACACATACAAATTATACAACACATCAAAGTGCAAGCCGCCGAGGTACGAACTAAAATGTTGCCTGCAATTGTTCGAACTGCAGAGAATGATACTTGTTCATGCATAGCAAGTTAAACTTTTGAGTCCGGAAGAGAGAATGGAAGTATTTTCACTATGCGACGCCTGTGATCTGAATACTCAATACTCATACAACGCACGTGGATGCGCTGGCCAAGAAAATTAAGTTACTTTCTTTTCTTTTTCTTTTTCGGAATGGCATGTTGATAAAGATGAGAGACCATAATATATTCTATTAATGATATTCTTTATTTAAGTATCACACTTCTGATGTCCACCTTCGTAGCATAACGGTTAGTGTTATTATCTACCGTCCTCGGGGGCCCGGATTCGATTCCCCGTACTGCCAGATATTTAAGGAGGGCTGGTATGTGGTTAAAATGGTACATGCACCTCACCTTCAATGGGGGTGTGCCTGAAAAGAGCTGCACCTCCTCGGGACGAGGGCACGCGGTTTACTTTTACCTTTATGATGACCATCCACTTTCATTGTAGAGAAATAACAACACAGCCTATCCAAGATTTGCTCTGCTAACGAAGAAAGTACTGCCTGTTCCAACCTCCAACACAGCACGGAAAAGAAATTTCAGTTCAGCTCGTAACCAAATCAGTTACAAAAGGAGCGCGCTTAACCCAGATAGAGTAAATAATGCTTTTATTCATCCTGTACTAAAACAAACAAAACAATAATGGTAAATGTTGATCTCATAGTGGTGATAGTAAGTTACGTTTTTAATTACATTACTTCTAAGTGTAAATCCCAATGTATACAGGGTGAAGCGTAATTCGCGCACTCGGGCGTCGCAGCGCGACTCCTCACGTGCCAGCAATAAAAAAATGTCTCTTACAAAATTTCATCTTGCGAGTATATCCGGGAGAAAAACGACGTTGAAGATTAGCAATCTCGCAACACTGTAACCACATGTAGGGTAACTACCTCTGTCAGCAGACATTACTCGTATTGTACAGTTGGTGCAATGGATAGAGTTTTGGGTTAGCATGCAGGAGGTCGAGTGGTTGATCCTGGGTTGAGGCGCATGTTTTTTATTTCGTAAATGTAGTCCAGGTGGTATGGTATCTGGCATCTTAATCGTCAACAGCGATTGCAGTGGGTCCTCTAGAAACCATTTGCACTTACATACTACGATCCTAGAAATGGACGAACAATCGTTTTCATTGGTCAGCTTTGAAAGGCGCCCTTTTCACGTCGTGGGTGTGAATTTATTCGCACCACTTCATCTGCTAGATGTGAAACCTGTTTTCTTTGTACCCTCCTCCAATAGTCCCATAGATTAGTACCAACTATTATTATTATTTTTTTTTTTTGCTAGGGGCTTTACGTCGCACCGACACAGATAGGTCTTATGGCGACGATGGGATAGGAAAGGCCTAGGAGTTGGAAGGAAGCGGCCGTGGCCTTAATTAAGGTACAGCCCCAGCATTTGCCTGGTGTGAAAATGGGAAACCACGGAAAACCATCTTCAGGGCTGCCGATAGTGGGATTCGAACCTACTATCTTCCGGATGCAAGCTCACAGCCGCGCGCCTCTACGCGCACGGAAAACTCGCCCGGTAACTATTATTCTTGCCTCGTTCAGGTCCATTACATTTCGTTAGGGCCTTACGTTACCAGTAGGCCTAGCAACGTGCTCTGCGAATAATGTCCAAACTCGGTTACAATTTGTATGTGTTATCACCATGGTCCCAATAATTCTGCCTTTCAACATTGCGTGTTGCGTCTGGTAACCGCATGCTGTTTAGTACGTATCTCAATGTATTATTATTATTATTATTATTATTATTATTATTATTATTATTATTATTATTATTATGTTGTAAATGTAGGATACATGTGACCTCAGAAACGGTGTCTTACTGTATCACAGTAGGTAATGTCAGATGGAAATTAGCAAATAAAAAATGCGCCTCAACCCAGGATCGAACCATCGACCTCCTGCATGCCAACCAAAAACTCTACCCACTGCACCAACTGTACAGCATGACGTGGACGTGCTGACAGCGGTAATTACCCTACATATGGTTACAGTGTTGCCAGATTGCTACTCTTTAACGTCCGTTTTCTACCGGATATACTCGCAAGACGAAATTTTGTAAGATACATTTTTTTATTGCTGGCATGTGAGGAGTCGCGCTGCGACGCCCGAGTGCGCGAATTACGCTTCACCCTGCATTTCGTTGTAATATTGCATGGGTCCAACATTCTGTAGGTAGCCACTTCCATTTCCTCGCTTCTTTCATGTTTATTCGTTCTAACTTCATTGACCGAGCTCGATAGCTGCTGTCGCTTAAGTGCGGCCAGTATCCAGTATTCGGGAGATAGTAGGTTCGAACCCCACTGTCGGCAGCCCTGAAAATGGTTTTCCGTGGTTTCCCATTTTCTCACCAGGCAAATGCTGGGGATGTACCTTAATTAAGGCCACGGCCGCTTCCTTCCCATTCCTAGGCCTTCCCTGTCCTATCGTCGCCATAAGACCTATCTGTGTCGGTGCGACGTAAAGCAAGTAGCAAAAAGAAAAAGAAAAGCTAACTTCATTGACACTGTCCGTAAGGAGAAGGCAAAATCAGCAACTCGTGATCTGAGCAGTGCCGTTGGGAGACTAATTTTAAAATTAGAGGATCCAGGAGAAACTTGTAAGCCATTATATCTCACTCTGTGTGTGTGTTTTTTTAACAATCTGCTTTACATCGCACCGACACAGATAGGTCATATGGCGACGATGGGATAGGAAGGGGTTAGCAGTGGGGAAGGAAACGACGGTGACCTTAATTAAGGTGCATCCAGAGCATTTGCCTGGTGTGAAAATGGGAAACCACAAAAAACCACCTTCAGGGCTACCAACAGCGGGATTCTAACCCACTATCTTCCGAATGCAAGCTAATAGGTACGTGCCTCAAACAGCGCGGCCACTTGCTCGGTAGTGTGAGTTCTATATACCTATTTCTTACGTAGTTAGCAATAGTTATGCATGTCACTGCTCAGAAGTAGGTCTCCAGTTTTAGAACGACAGTCTGCATGGCAGATCGCGGCAACTTATACAGTGTTCACGCTTACGAAAACTGAAACAAGACTATACAGTTTCTAGCAGTGTCTGCTAAGAATAGTTATAAATTGAGATTTTTGAATCTTTAGACTGTTTTGATGATGATGCTTGTTGTTTAAAGGGGCCTAACATCTAGGTAATCGACCCCTAATGTACGAAATATGACGAAATGAAATGCCATTTTAAAAGCCCAAAAACATTCATCATCATCATCATCATCATCATCTGTTTACCCTTCAGGTTCGGTTTTTCCCTCGGACTTAGCGAGGGATCCCACCTCTACCGCTCCAAGGGCAGTGTCCTGGAGCTTCAGACTCTTGGTCTGGGATACAACTGGGGAGTATGACCAGTACCTCGCCCAGGCGGCCTCACCTGCTATGCTGAACAGGGGCCTTGTGGAGGGATGGGAAGATTGGAAGGGATAGGCAAGGAAGAGGGAAGGAAGCGGCCGTGGCCTTAAGTTAGGTACCATCCCGGCATTCGCCTGGAGGAGAAGTGGGAAACCACGGAAAACCACTTCGAGGTTGGCTGAGGTGGGAATCGAACCCACCTCTACTCAGTTGACCTCCCGAGGCTGAGTGGACCCCGTTCCAGCCCTCGTACCACTTTTCAAAGTTCGTGGCAGAGCCGGGAATCGAACCCGGGCCTCCGGGGGTGGCAGCTAATCACGCTAACCACTACACCACAGAGGCGGCCCAAAAACATTCACTGACCAAAATTCAAAATGTGAGGACGAAGAATGTATCGATGGATGGGTATGAATTTAAAAACGATCAGTGGAACCGACCCACAGTGCCTCACATGCACAGAAGCTGGCGTAAAATAATAGTATTACTGACCAAGGTACTGCTTCTATAGCACGAAACTGAATCGATGATACTTGTAGTCGAAAGGGGTCCAAAATTCAAGTCAGCGGCCCCTCACAATGGTACTTATCGCTAGGAAAGTAGAACCATCGCATTTGCGCTAATAATCAAGATTAGCGTAGACTCGCAGTACTCCACACATTATGATACTACTCACAAGTAACGCAATTCGCACATGTATTTCAGGCCTATGTTATGTCGCACATTGCGGCGCCATTTACAGGCAACGCAAACCTATGGTGTTCATCACATAAGGGTACTAACTACAGGGTCTCGTACTATACCGTGGTGTTCCTCGTATAGTGGGTACTAATCATAGGCAAGCCAGAACTATGGGTTCCCTCATCCCATGGTGTCGCTCAGATAGTGCTACGAATCACAGGTACTGTAAAAGCCGTCGCGCTCTCGGTTGCTACTAATCACAAACCTATTTGGTACGCAACATAGTGGTACTACGCGCCAGTAAAAGCGACCCATGTGGTTCTAATCACAAGTAGTTTCATGGTTATAATTTGATCATCACTTGGTCGCCCATTTTAGTCGCCTCTTACGACAGGCAGGGAATACCGTGGGTGAATTCTTCGTCTGCGTCCCCCACCCACAGGGGATTGTGTGTTTGGTCCGCGAGAGGTATTTTATTTCCCTCAAGTCCGCCGGCAAGCCGGTTAGGAGCCCCTATCCACCACCTGAGACGCGTCACATGGGAGTATCACCTCTCTCCCTGCTACGCCAGCGTAGTAGGTTCGTGGTTTAGACTGTTTTGAGGCTATTCAAATGATCTACAATTACTTTGGTGAGGCATGCTACTACACCTGGTCGATAGAGAAATTTAAAATCGCGGGGGAGGGGTTGGTTTGGCAGTGAGTGGAAATAATTGAAGTGCTTCTGTAAAATCAGATATGTTAGTTTTGAAGATTGTGTTGTGCATGAATGATACCTGCTTTGCTAATTGTCTAAACCTGAAATTAGGAGCGTCTGCGAGATAAACACTTCACGTTCACGTTCTGTTTGAGTTGGATCAGCTGTTTATATTTTTTGACTCTCCTCCAGAAACGGAGATAATCAAAAGTTTCTGTACCACAGTTCAAGTATGCACTGTATATCTACCGCCACTGCATCTGATACCTACTTTCATGAATTTGTTATCGTCTTTTTCCATCTGCAACACACTGTTCGTTCCAGCATATGCTACCAATAATGGGACTCTGCATTTTTCAGGGTTACTGTTAGTTTGTGAGATCGTGTGTGGATCTCCTTCCCCCAGCCGCACAGCCAATCCCAGTGGAGGCTGTTTCTGCCAGTGTTCATTCCACAGGCCCACCTGTGCCAGAGACCGAGTACAAGGCTTCAAAATGTTCTCCAGCGACTGTGACAGGAGGTGCTATAACAAGTGCTATGGAACCCGTAAGTTATGTTTGTGCTACTGTTAAATTCAAGCTGACAAACACCAAAATAATTTAATATAGGTCTTAAATAGAGACGAGCACAATGCAAATGGTTTTTCAAAAATAAAAAGAGATTCATACTTTATTGCTAAAATACTGTATATTTGTCCACACAGCGTTTAGAGTAGGTCCACATAGCTTTTCAAAATAATCCTTTAAAGATTAATTTTGTCTATGTTAATAATACGATACCGAATGAAATATAATAAATCATAACAATTGTATAATCATTCAGCATCATGAAACTCTTACACTGAGAGTACAAGGTAAATTACGGGTTACTTTAGCGCGAATTAACACTGGCTACAATTCGCTACGAACAGCTTTTCAATATTTGCTAGAAAAAGGGTGTATCCTCGGTCAGGATTTGATTTTTTGATAATATCTGAAGCCATCTATTTTCAGTTCTTAATCAGTTAATTTATAACTGTTATATTCTTCAGTCTGCCGAAAGTAACTTTGAGTAAATAAATTAATAAACTACCTGAAAGAGAATGCATATGGTAAGTCTTCTTCTTCTTTTTCTACCGCTTTACCCACACTTGTGGGGTCGCGAGTGCGAACTATGTAGTACATGTGGATCTGGCCCTGTTTTATGCCCGGATGCCTTTCCTGACGCCAACCCTATCTATGGAGGGATATAATCACTATTGCGTGTTTCTGTGGTGGTTGGTAGTATGTTGTATGAATATGAAGAGGAAAGTGTAGGGGCAAACACAAATACCCAGTCCCCGAGCCAGAGGAATTAATCAAACGTGATTAAAATCCCCGACCCGGCCGAGAATCAAACCCGGGATCCTCTGAACCGAAGGCCTCAACGATGACCATTCAGCCAAGGAGTCGGACAAAATATATCGTAACAGTATTACACCTATTTTAAGTAAGTTGTTTCCTTTGCAACTTCCTTTCAGTTACTCTGTGATAGTTCAGGACTTTGTGGAAGATAGTATTTACCAATGCTGACCAAGCCAACATGTTAATGGTGTATGGAGAATGTAGAAAGAATGTTGTTCGTTCTTGTGCTCTGTACGCGGAACGATATCCCAAAGGACGTCACCCATCTCGACAATTACCCTGTTCTAAAAACAAAATCCTATTTAGGGAGGAAAAATCTCTTATTTTTATAGACATTTTAACGCTGAATTCAAATCTGGTTTTAGTTTTCATACATCAGGGATACTTTAAGAATAACCCGATTTTTAATTTCTTTTAATATTTTATATCATTATATATAGCTTTAATTTAGAGTCATAGACATAATGACAAATTCAGTTAAGGGGGATATAAACATTAGGATAACAACAGAAGGTGATAGTTGAAGTGCTCACATAACGTTCTCACTTTTTAACAGTTATTCGCAGGAAAGTTTATAAATGTTTATAAAATATGGAAAATATAGACAGAAATTTGCCACCACAAAGTGTCATGTCTTATTTCTTCCTTTTGTATTGATCACCCTTCTTGTCTCGAATTAAACTTCAGCAGTAATCGGCTAACATTGTGGGCATCCATTTCCCTTCATACCGTTTCTCCATGGTAGCTGTATCTTCATGAAAACTTTCTCCACGCTCATCTGATACATCACTACAAATTTCTGGAAGAAGTCTAGATGCGAGTCTATTAAACATACTTTCAAGGACATATTGCATCCTAAATCTTTATATATGCTTTGATAATTTATTTCACAAACTCTTTATATTTAGGGGCTCTTCTACTTCCAAGGAAGTTTTAGGTTACTTTCTTGAAACATAACCAGTCTCGCTTTTCAGACATATCGAATAGAAATACAAATGAAGAGAATAGTCACAGCAACACTCACTTGTTTATCTGAAGAAGCCAAATAACTTGGTAGAAATCGTTGCATTCTCGCTGTGATTTTGAGTTTAACATGCCACACTATCTGAACAATAACATCATTGTCTGAAAAAGAATCAGAAATAGTAAAGTTAATGTTACCAACTATTTACTTTTTAAAAAAGCACTATATTGGCCGCAAACCGTCATACCACATATGATATATATACTGTATGTTCAGATTAATGGAATTCTGATTTCAGATTTGAATTTAGCAATGCAAATTCATATACAATTGCGTATTTTCATCCCCGAAATAGAACCTTTGTAGACAGTTTTATTTGTAAACCTCTTCAACGAATTACGTGAAACTGTAACCCTTAGAAAACGTAACAGAAACACAGAAACAAACAAGTGACTGGAGAAGAGGGTGAAATTAGTATTGTAGCTGCTGCGGCTGTAGATCGGCACGTTAGTTCCCGTGCAATCGTACGAGGAAATGGCATGAGTCAGGCAAGTGTACTACGCGTTCTCTACCGTCGTTAAGTTCTGTCTGTATTAGGCCTATGTCTTTCTCCATCAAGAGCGCTTGGAAACGATTCTGAGAATCGTGTTAACTTTTGTGCATGCGCATTAAGACCAGATACACCAGATTGATCATATATCTTGTTTGGTGACGAACCAACATTTAAATATTATGACCGAGTAAATCTCTAAAATACGTACTATTGGTCTGTAAGGAATACCCACTGGCTTCGGCAGGTGGAACGTTAGCGACCATGGAGTTTAAATGTGTATGTGGAATAGTGAACCATCAGCTAATAGGCCCTGTTTTCACAGAAGGAACACTAGATTCTCTGAAGTATCTCAACCTTCTAAAAGACCACCTTCACAGATGTGAACTAGGAGGAACATGTGGTATCAGCATGATGGCTGTCCAGCGCATAATGCACGACGTAGCCTGTTTCACCTTGTCTTTACCAATTGTTTACAAATCGTCTTCTTCTGCGCGAATGGTTCACTTAGGACCACGCGGAATCAATATTTGTTCAGCTTACCTCCTTGCCCAATAGTTCTTCATTTTCATAGACTGTTGTAATTTATGTTCCTCCGACCACGTATGCCGTGTTGGTTTCTTCTCGTCTTCTTCAAATCCCCTTGTGTGAACAATTTTCTTCATTACTTTTCTATCCTGTAGATTTGGTGATCCTAATTCAGTGAGGTCTTCCTCTGCTTGCTTATAACATACGTTTTATTTGCAAAAAATGCGTGCGTTCGATAAGTAAGTCTGTTATAGTCCTTTCTTTCCAAACGATTTAAAAATGAATACGCCGCAGTCTCACTGTATCAGTAAGTTAAGATATTTTTAATGCATTTCCGAGTTTGGTTTGGGGTAATGAATTACATTATTAATTCTTGGCTTAAATATTTTTCTCATGTTTTTCCGTTATTTAATCTCTAATTGTTCCTTAACATTTTTATGATGTAAATTGAGCGTTTCTGAAGCATGGATAGTTTCAGGTTTGATCACTGTTAAGTAATGACGACTTTTACTGTTCCAGGACAAGCATTTTTTGGTTATAAACATTCTCTGTGTGTTGAAAAGCAATTTCCATTTTCTGGATTCTTGAAGCTACTTATAGGCCTATATTTTCACTGCCATTTTCAGTGCCCCATTCACCTAAGTGCTTTACTCTTGCAATTTTATTCAAAGTCAAAGTCAAAGATACCCGGGTGCATCCATTCTCTGTTCAATAACTTTACAATTGTATACAACTGATTTTCGTTCTCAATTTTCTTTACATCCTCCTCATCTATAAATTTTCCTCGTATTTTCTTAGTCATTGAACAATCTTTTATAAGGTGTGCCCATCCCAATTCTTCAGAACATAGTAAACATTTATTTTCATCTTTGTTTCGTCTGTATGCTTTATTTTTATGTATCCCCATTAACCACCATATCATACCCCTCATTCCCTTTTTCGTTATAATCTCTACATTTATCCTCATTCTCCCACTTACATTACAAAATTCTTCTAATGAGCTTTTGCTTCTACATTGTACATCAATGTCTTGTTTTTCAATATCCTTAATTCTTAAAACTATTTTTTTTACATATTCTCACCTTCTCTATACAGTCTCTTTTCCAGTAATATCCCATTCCTATCGTTTCCAAAATGTTCCGTACCCCATCCACCCAGTAACCTTGGTTCTGATGTTTCATTTGGTGTTGATATGCTATCTGTAAAACTTCATCCCCTTCTCGCAGCTTCATTCTCAGCCAATACTTTATTATCCTTTTAATAATATCCACTCGCAGACATATCTTTGCACATCATTCTCACTCCACAGTTAGCTGTACAACTGGGTAGACCCATAATTATTTTACCAAATCTACTCGTAATTGTATCAAGTGAATCAACCCTCCCTTCAACTCCCCAAATTTCCGCTCCGTACAACACTCTAGATTTAACTACTGCATTAAAGACATTTTTGTACACTCTGTAGTCTGTGCTGGGCATCTTCTTCTCCAGTATGCTAATAGCTGACAATGCACTCATACCTTTTAGTTTTGATCTTTTTATTTGCTCTGTCCATTTCCCATTTCCACTTAATATCAGGCCCAAGTATTCCACTTTCTTGACCACTTCTAACCTCGTCTCGCCCATCCACCATTTTTCATTCTTTGACAATTTATATCCTTTCTTGCACACTATTACCTTGGTTTTCTGTGCATTAATTTTTAAATTCCACTCTTGACAGTACTTCACCACTACATTTATACTACCCTGCATACTATTGGGTGTCAAAGTGAGCAGAAGGATGTCGTCAGCAAAAATGAGGCCCGGAATATCCTGATTCTCAAGACTTGGGTAAACCCCTGCCTCAAAACCTTTCGATTGAAAGATATCATTTATAAAGAGTAGGAACAGTACTGGTGACAGCTTACAACCCTGTTTCAACCCTATTTTAGAGAATATTTCCCCAAATACTGCTCCCTCCTTAGTTTTAATTGAGCACTTCACTTCTGAATATATGTTTTCAACCGCTCTTATCATCTTCTGGGACACCCCTATCCTTCTCATCTTGGCTACGACTGCCCCTCTGCTGACAGAATCAAATGCTTTCTCCAAGTCAATAGCAGTAATGTACACTTTTCCACCTTTCTTTTTTACATACTTATCTATTATTGTTTTCACTACAAAAATATTATCTGTTGTCCTCATCATTTCTCTAAAGCCTGATTGCAGCCTCTCCAGGATCGATTCCCCCTCTGCCCACTTCATTAACCGTTTTGCTAACACACCTGTGTATATTTTACTTAATGTTTCTAGCAACGTTATACCCCTGTAGTTATTTGGGTTATATTTATCTCCTTTCTACTTATAGATTGGGCAGATCACTCCCTCTTGCCAAGATTTTGGAAACTCACCTCCTTCAAATATTCTGTTAAATAGTTTCACCATACTTTCTAGGATATCCTTATTCTGCGCCCGCTGCTTCCAAAATTCATTAGTGATGCCCATTATCGCTCCTGATTTGCCTTTCTTGGCTTTCCCTAGGACCTCCCTTATTTCTTCTTTCGATATTTCCTTGTCTAATGCAAGCACAGTACACCCTAGCCCTACCGATATTCCGTTTTCATTTATTCTCGGTCTCCACCTACCTTCAACCTGTAGTAGTTTCTTATAGTGCTCCACCCAGATAGCCTGACTTATTTCAGTCTGTCACGACAGCTTCCTCATTCCACAAATCCTCCTAATTGTACTCCATACTTTCTTGCTATCGTTCTGTTTTGCATTACTATTTAATTCAGCAACTCTCTTCTCCTGCCATTCGGACTTAGTTGCATATAATAATTCCCTATATTCTCTTCTCAAGTTACAGAATTCCATCCTATGGTTCTCTCCCACATGCTTTCTATACTCCTTCAATGCTTTCAGCATTTCATATTTTTTATGCCTGCATTCATCATTGTACCAGCCTTTTCCTATTATGTTCTGCCCCTCCTTTATCCTCATCTTCTCCCCTGCCATCTTTACAGAGTTTTCTATTATTTTAACTGCTGTACTCGTTTGGTTAATCTCGATCATTGAATCTATTCCAGCTTTCACTATCTGGCCTATTTCTCCCTCATAATAGTTCATAAACTAATTTTATCTCCTCTCTCCAGCTGTATTTAGTAACTACCGTTTCTTTGAATTTTATCATATTGCTTGTTAATGTCCTACCCTCTCCATCCTTTACTCTGACAATAATTGGAAGATGATGTGACTCACCCCATTCCTTAACCTTCATGCATTTAATCACAGACAACGCATTCCTGGAGCATAGCGCCAAGTCTATGCTACTACCCCCTGTTTCCATTATGTATGTCAGGCTCCCTAATTCGTCGCCGCGCCACCATCCATTCAAAATATATAGTTCTATCGTACCACATAGCTCTAGCAACTTTTCTCCATTTTTATTACAACCCTTATCCTGGCTCACTCTCTTATGTACATAAACTTCTTCTGCCTCCTTGTCATACACCGGCTTCTGGTCTGCAACCCTCGCATTGAAGTCCCCCATTATTAGAATGCCTGCATCCTCAAAAATATTTTGCATTCTATTCATTTCTAGTGCCAACTCACCAAAGAAATCCCTATTCGCAAATGGCGAGGCTTCAGGAGGGTTGTAGCAAAACCAATACATAAATCTGGCTCATTCTCATCGTACATCTTTATTTTGATCCACATCATTTCCTCCATTTCTGATTCTAATTGGACTATTCTAGCTTGCAAATCCTCCCTAACCATAACTATTATCTCACCCGGATATCTGCTCCTGCCGGTTCGTCTATCTTTTGCCTTATAGTAGACCGTGAACTCTTCCATTTCTACATTACTATTCGATGGAATCCAGGTTTCCACACATGCGAGGATATGCAAGTACGTAACAACTCTTTAAAAGATTCATTCTGTACCTTACTTCTAAGGCCTTCAATATTGATACAACCTACTATTATCTCTAGTTATTTCTTTCTCCCCTGTCCCTCACTCTGGCTGTTCTTCTTAGACCTCATAATCCTTGTAACACCCAGTTCATCAGAGTTCTCATCTAGAGTATCAACACATTCTCTATCGAGGCCACCCTCGTTTAAATTACCTTTTCTGTGCCAGAAGTCCTTGAGACTCACCCGTCTGCGTCTCGGTGTTGTGTCTCTCATAGAGTCAGCACTCAGCTGTCGCTGAAGGTCACTTGGACTGCTCTCGCTATTCGCTGTCTCTGCATCTGCTTCTTCCTCTCTCTGTCCTTGTCGCTTCACTACCTGGTCGTCACTCGCGGCTCCACATTCTGCTGGTCTCAGCTGCCTCGTGCGTTCACCTTCCTCCTCGGCCAATGTACTCACTGTGTTGTACATATTCTTTAACTGCTCTACCCCCCATGCTCTGGTCCACTTGCCATCACCCACCACTAATTTATTATGCCTTATGTAGGTCATTAGTCCTGCCCGTCTAGCTTTTCCTAGGTGGAACTGTAGCATTTTCTGGTTCCTGAAGGCTTCTTTCTCCATCTCCTGTTTGACCCATAAGTTTTCACCTTTCAACCGGCTTGCATTGTGCAGAATCTTCTTCACTAGTAGGGTTGATACGAACCTCACTCTCACTGGTCTCTTGCCTTTTGCTTTCCCCATTCTCTGTAACTCGTCTATATCGGCCTCCCTGCAGCTAATCTTCAACCTCTCGTTAATGAGCTCCAACACTTTGTATACCAAATCTTCTTTAGTGTTCTCGGGTAGCCCATATATAAAAATACTTTTCTTTCGGGTTTCCTCCTGTCGCTTTTTCTAATGCCATCTCATTTCTTTTATCTCTTCCTCCATTCTTCTCACCTTATCCCTCAAACTTGATATTTCTTTATTATTTTGGGCCACCATTTCTGTCACCTTACCTATCTCCTCTTTCACTATTTCTCGTAATTCACTCGATTGCTCTCGTAGTAACTCTCTCATTTGTTCAGCTTGGGCTTGAGCTTGAGCCTTACCGATTTCCCTTATCTTCTCCATCTCTTCCCAACCAACCGTATTATCATGATCAGGTCCGGGGTTAATCTCGAACCCCCAATGACCAAGAACACTGCCATCACTGATGCAGCCATCAAAATTGAAATCAAACTCACCTGCTGTCCGGCTCCGCAACCCATGTTGCGCCTCGTGGCCCTGCCTCTACCGTGCCAACGACCTATCGTCACCCGGTACAATTCTATTGAAATCCCCATGTCAGCACTCACTCACTCAACAACCTTCCTCTTCGCTTGCACGATTACAACTGGGCAATTTTATTCATATCAATGGTAAATTCAGGTGGAGACTCCTTGGCTGAATCGTCAGCGTTGAGCCCTTCGGTTCAGAGGATCCCGGGTTCACTTCCCGGGCGGGTCGTGGATTTTAATCGCGTCCGGTTAATTCTTCTGGCTCGGGGACTGGGTGTTTGTGCTCATCCCAACACTTTCCTCTTCATATTGATGCAACATAATATACTACGTACCACCAAAGAAAACACGCAATAGTGATTACATCCCTCCATATAGGGTTGGCGTCAGGAAGGGCATCCGGCCGTAAAACAGGGCCAGATCCACACGTGCGACACAGTTCGCACCCGCGACCCCACAAGTGTGGGAAAAAGCGGTAGAAAAAGATAAATAAGTTTTGATATTTGTCGTAAATTTAGTTTTCCATATGAGATTTTAAGTCCTATTTTTGCTGCTTGGTTTTCCAGTATAGCAATCTGTTTCTGTGCATCAGAGATGTCTTTGGCACTTAGTGCCATATAATCAGCAAACGCTAGACGGTCTATGTCAATACCCTTAATTTTTGTCCGAGTCGGTGGCATGGTGCAGCTGCTTTATAGGGGGAGGAATTAGGACTGGAATAATTTAACAAGGGAAATGCTCGATACATTTCCAAGATTTTCGAAATCATTTAAGGAAAGACAAGGTAAACAACTGACAGTGAATATTCCACCCGGGCGAGAGCCCTAAATGTAGATCAATGATGATTGATGATCAACATAATAGGACAACAGCTCAACAGAATTTCTCTAAACTGGGTATTTAAGTTCAGAGATAACCAGGTTGAGCCTTACGCTGTGTATTATCTGAATAGTACACGGTGGAGTAAGCAATATTAAGGGGGCCAAAACAGGAAATGTCAAATTTCTCCGACAATATCAGCAATATAACGAAACCGTACGTAATAAAAGTTGTGCAAAATATAATATCCAATCTTTTATATTTCATGTATTTTTACCGTACGATTAATAATAACGGCGATATAGCCTACGGGATCATTACGTTTTTTCAAACTTCCAAATATATCAGGAAATACAAGTTCTATCTAAAACGTGTACACAGAAAATATTATAAGGGGGGTACAGCTGCAACCAGCTAGGAATTAAATGTCTCTTCGTCCTATCTTGCGCAACATCTTACAGCAATTTTATGTGCAGTTAGTCCAATACAGACTTCCTTGCACAATTCAAAAACGGTACAAGTGGCAGTAAGTGAGGCCCATCTCAAAAACACTGTACTACTTTATGTAGAGCGGAGTCCAATACTCCAGTCATTTTCATGATATATTACTGTACTGTACAAACCATAGCCACTCCTTTAGTTGTCAGTAGAGAATTGCACACCAGATTGGTTCAAGAGGCCATTTTCTTTTGACAGAAAAGGGTGGTTCATAGAAAACGTGATACGTTAGAACCAATTTCAGACATGTCAATTCACCGCCATTTTGTATAGTCTCATCACATCGAAATTGATAGAAACGCGTTTTTCACACTATTTTATAATCTATGGAACGCAAATGCTGTACAGTAGATATGATAGCTTATGCCATGTAATTACTACCGTTACAGCGTTCAATGAAGTCATAAAACTGGACCGTAAGGCTGTAACACATCCATAATTTTACGAAGCGATAACTTTCGCTCTGCTCGTGAATACAGAGTTGTAAGAGATAAACGTTCGAGCAGCGAGTAGCTGCGCGGAATTAAACATGTTAGATGTACCTGGATAAGCTACAGGGAGCAGTGAGGGTTCGAAACCTTTTTGAGCCATGCCTTTTTAAATTTATATTTCGTACTCTTCTAGGCATCCAACGAAGACTTAACTTTTCTGAAGTCTCAGATATTCTTCTAAGGAAGTTATAATAAACAGACATAATAAGTATCGCCACGTAAGCACCGACTACGGAAAAATTCATTGTGAATACCACCTAAAACATAATGCTGGACTCATTTAACCAAGTAACAGGTACACACTCTACTTGTAGGGAATGGTTGCAGCTATCTGGGATTAAGAGAGATACGATTCTTTAGCACGCTGTGGTGTTTGCAGCAAGGTAAACCTGCACATTCGAGTTCAGAACTTGTAATATACAAGATCAGTTTCGAAGCGGTAGCGTAGATTATTTCATTAGTATAGAGATACGAGACCTATTCATTGTCGCCTGGAGCGGAGACATGGCACTAATCGCAGCCAGCATGTGATTTTTCCGACGAATTCACAGTTCGAACCTAGCTACGAGCTTTTCGCCTTCATTTTTATACTCTTAAGGCATTCGTAGTTGAGGTTTAACTTCCTTAAGTCTCAAAAGTCACTGTTCACCTTTAGCAAGAAAGGTCACATCAGAAAGGAATAAATACATGCGATTTTATATGGCAAACGGCTACAACGAATGAAGCGTACTGCACTTACTGTCAGCATTATGAAAAACCCATTCAACCAAATAATTGCGCACGTTCGACTCGAAGAACGACTGTATTTCATACGTAGGGCACATGAAACAGCACATAGTCATCTTTAGAGCAAAGTGCAGGCAGGTTCCACCAATACGCTGCAGCATCACCTTACCGTGCTCAA
The DNA here is from genome assembly GCF_040414725.1 of Anabrus simplex. Lineage (NCBI taxonomy): Eukaryota > Metazoa > Arthropoda > Insecta > Orthoptera > Tettigoniidae > Anabrus > Anabrus simplex. The sequence continues at coordinate 581,390,789 of NC_090265.1, read as the reverse complement.
ATATGCATTAATGAAGGAGGTGGTCATTTTGAACATTTCCTTCATTGATCGAATGCCATACACAAGCCCATTACACCTCTGTCGGTAATAGCTTATTATACTGCAAATAGCTCTTTTAAGAGCTACTTAGAAATGAGCATAAACAGAGCACCTTAATATGAGAACTGATCAAGATTTAGATTTGTCTTGGCAACAACGTGAATCACATGAACATTTAACAACGAAATTTAAAAAAAATCGTCCTATATCGGACTCGAACTTCCGAACACCGTATTCCTCCTCTAACTTCGAGCACGCTTGACTACCACGAGTTGTTGCTTGCCAGCGTTATATCAACACTACTAGTCATTCAGCCATCATATTCCTCGTACATGAATTTTCTGTGATACAGAATTTTCACGATTCTGTACAATCATTCGGTATTTTATCGTTAATGCTGATTTCGTTGACACGAATAAACGAATTATAGAAAGTGTAGTAAGACCAGACATCCCTGTGTCGCTGTGAATAACCAAGGTCAATGTTTTTAGGTTAGACTATAAGCTGCGGGTTGCACAAAACTGAGTGAATAGGGGCAGCTGTACCACTCAGTAGAATATGCTTTCCGTATTTTACATCTTTTTTTTTTACCGTACGAGCTATAATAATGGAGATATTCACAAATTATTTTATTGCCGAGTCCATCAATGGCGAGGAAATATTGTTCAGTCGTCGTTTAACGTCGTTTAACGAACGAACTGGTGAGGGTGCTGGTTGTTGTCATGATTGTTTAGATAAGTTGCAAAACTGCGCGGTCATTAGCCCTTATAACCGAGGAAGGTGAAAAAATGTACTCTTTGTTGTTTTCTTCCTCGACATCTATCGTACGAGACCTATCCAGATAGCAACTTATATTGGGCTATTCAAACGAAACAGCATTTCTAAAATAGTTAAACGTTTATTATTAATTCTATGTGATTAAAATATTTTAAGCTCACTTTCGACTATTGTTTAAGTAATGATGCGATGAAACGAAATGGCGTATGGCTTTTAGTGCCGAGAGTGTCCCAGGACATGTTCGGCTCATCAGGTGCAGGTATTTTGATATGACACCCGTAGGTGACCTGCGCGTCGTGATAAGGATGAAATGATGATGAAGACAACACATACACCCAGCCCCAGTGCCAGCGAAATCAACCAATGATGGTTAAAATTTCCGACCCTGCCGGGAATCGAACCCAGGACCCCTGTGACCAAAGGCCAGCACGCTAACCATTTAGCCATGGAGCCGGACAATGTAACTCTTGCCGTATCCTCGTAATGCAAACTAAGTGTTACACTGACGATGAATATGTACCGATTTCACACTGCTATATGACGAAGAGTTTTCAATTGCATATTTTAAACTAGCTATACTACCTCTCGATATCCGCCTCTGTAACATAGTGGTTAGTGCTATGAGCTGCAGTCCTTGGTAGCCTGGGTTCCATTCCCGTTACTGCCAAAGATGTAAGAATGGCAGGAGGGCCGGTATATGGCCGGAAAGATGAATGCCGCTCACATCCATTGGGAATGTGCCTGAAAAGACATCAGGACGAGGACACGAGTTTGCAGGAGTTTGTCCGCCTCCATATGATAACGATTAGCTCTATTAGCTGGGTTCGATTCCCGGTACTGCCAGACATTTAAGATGGCAGGAAGGCTGGCATGTGGTTAAAATGGTTCACACAGCTCACCTCCATTACCAGTGTGCCTAAAAGGAGCTGCACCACCTCCGGACGAGGACACGAATTTGTCCGGTTTCATGACTAAATGGTTAGTGTGGCTAGCCTTTGGCTCAAAGGGTCGCGGGTTCCATTCCTAACCTCCTTCTTCTTCTTAATCTGTTTTTCCTCCAGGGTCGGATTTTTCCTCGGACTCAGCGAGGGATCCCACCTCTACCGCCTCAAGGGCAGTGTCCTAGAGACCGAGAACACTCCATTTCTATCCTTCGCTGTTTAATTCTTTTGGATCGGGGATGAGGTATGAATGATGTCTTCATCATTAGAATTCATCCATCCTCACAAACGCGCAGGTTGCCTATAGGCGTCAATTCATATGACCTGCAACAGGCCTCTCCGGAAGTCATATGCTATTATTATACCATTCCTCCTTGATGATAGGTTATTGAACAACTTACAGACATACTCTTACCAGGAGAAGCTAATTAGTTGATCCTGATTAATAGGGGTGGATGGCCATGCAATTTTACACCTTATAAAACAATCACAACCACCGCCATCGTCAGTTAACTCCTTAACATGACGACCGAATCTTTCCATATTGGGATACGATAAAATATAAAAAATAAAACATTAGCAACCACATTTTATACAACTTTCGAAGAATGTGAAAAATGTTGAACGCGAATATCCCCCATCAGCATTCCTCGTACGGTAAGCATGAAACATTAACGATCGAAAATGTTATTTTCCCACACGTCTAATACAAAGGAAAACAATTGGCATTTCCTGTCTTGGTCCCCTTAATATTATTATGCCTACAGCACGTACCCAATGAAAGATCAAAACCAGGTAACGGGCAAAATGAAATGTAGGCCTACTGGCAAAATGATTTTATTTATGTACAGTAGATACCGTATAATGAACGTCCGACTCATTGGCTGAATGGTCAACGTTGAAGCCTTCGGTTCAGAGGGTCCCGGGTTCGATTCCCGGCCAGGTCGGGGATTTTAATAGCGTCTGATTAATTCTTCTGGCTCGGGGATTAGGTGTTTGTGTGTGTCCCAACACGTTCCTCTTCATATCCAAATAACACACTACACTATCAACCACCACAGAAACACGCAATAGTGATTACATCTCTATATAGAGTTGGCGTCAGGAAAGGCATTCGGCCGTAAAACAGGGCCAAGTTCACATGTGCGACAAAGTTCGCACCCGCGACCCCACAGATGTGGGACAAGCGGTAGAAGAATAATAAGAAGAAGATACCGTATACTGAACGGTGCACGATCAAGATTTAGTTCACGTTATCTTAACATGGCGTCTTTTTTGCTAGTGGCTCTACGTCGCACCGACACAGATAGGTCTTATAGCGACGATGGGATAGGAAAGGCCTCGGAGTTGAAAGGAAGCGGCCGTGGCCTTAATTAAGGTACAACCCCAGCATTTGCCTGGTGTGAAAATGGGAAACCACGGAAAACCATCTTTAGGGCTGCCGACAGTTGTATTCGAACCCACTATCTCCCGGATGCAAGCTCACAGCCACGCGCCCCTTAGAATGCACGACTGTAACTGTAGTCCTACAAAGACGTTACTAGCGAACGTACTGTTATTTAGAAATCTGAAATATTGGTTTTGGCACTGTGTGGCGTCAAAGTTTTGCAACGCTTCGGACGTGGAGGAGTGTTTGCGTTCCATATTTCGGCAAGAAACCTCCACCAATCCAGGAAGAGCATCATATCGGCCTCCATTTTATGTTGATATTTTGCATTCTGAATAGAAATGAATGACAATGACTTGTGTTATTTTATATTTGCAGGTTACAAGAAGGAAATTCAACAATCACTGTGTCTGCAGCAAGAATCGAAGTCTGGAAGCACTAAGTCTAAACGTCATGTATAGCACATTTCTAGCAAATCATAGCAGTTGCAAAAAACTATTGAATTAAAATATTGTACATTCTTTTTAACATAAATTATTTCTCTTGCATTTAAGATTTTTTAATCACCTTCATACTCCTCCATTTACGAGATGGCTTTCAGCGAAAGTCACCCCAAGAAACGTCAATAGTAAGCACATAGGAATAACCTAACGTCTTAATAATATATTATGAACGAGATAGCTATTTGGATAATCTTTGATTCTGGATTTAAACAAAAGATCGTTACATATCGGGGTGATTCCAAACAACACCGACAACGCTTAATACCGTATATCGTGCGGGACGGCATTTTTTATTAAGGGGAAAGGCAAGAAACCTCCAACAGCCCAGGAGGAGCATCATATCGTGCACTTAATTTTTTTTTAAAGGGTTTGAATTACTATATCTGACACATTATCAACATTTGACGCCCCACTGTGCCCAAATCATGCAGTTTTGAACATGCGCTTCCTCTTGAAAAATGATCATGTTGCCGTTCCTCACAATATACTAAAGCGTTGCCAGTGCTCTTTGGAGTCATGCTGTATGTTACAGAGAGCGTAAGGGAAAGTTATACCAAAAAAGGTGAGGGTTGTATACCAATTGTACAGGGAAATTCAAAATGATAGATCCGATTGCATAAATTTATTCTGTGAAATATAATAAACATATCATAATGTGAGATATGTGCTAAGAACGGTAAACGCTCAAAGTTTTTTCAGTTACATCACAAGTGTTCTATGTGAGCACCTCGCGTAACACGACATACATCAACCCGATAGTCTATCTCCTGCCAAACCTTGTGCAGTGTGTCGCGGTCAATCTCTGCGATGGCTGCTGTGATGCGGGCACGAAGTTCGTCCAATGTTAGTGGAAGAGGTGGTACGTAAACATGATCCTTTACGAAACCCCACAAGAAGAAATCACATGGGGCTAAGTCGGGGAACGCAGTGGCTAACGAATGAGAGTTCGATCCTCCTGAGATGCACGACCTATCCAGCGTTGTGCCAATGTCTCGTTGAGATGGCTCCGAACGTTGCCATGGTAATGCGGAGGGGCACCATCCAGTTAAAGGATGAAATCTGCACTATCCTCTTCGAGCTGTGGCAGGAGCCATTGTTGCAGCACATCAAGAAAAACATTTCCTGTCACAGTAGGTTCAATGAAGAAAAAAGGGTCCATAAAATTTCTCATGGGAAATGGCACAAAACACATTCACTTGGGAGAATCGCGTTGGTGTTCCACAACTTGATGGGAATTAGAAGTTCCCCAGATCCTTACTTTGTGTCTATTCCCAGTCCCGGAAAGGTGAAAAGTCGCTTCATCACTCGAAGAAACCATCCTCTTCCACTAATGCGAGAAAATCAGCACAGAAGGACGCACGAGCAGCATAATCAGTGTCTTTTAAGACCTGCACCAGTTGCAAGCGGCAGAGTTTCATTCGTAAACGTTTCCGCAGAATGTGCCAAACAGTTGTCTGTGGAAGTTCAAGTTGCCTCGCTGCCCGGTAGGTGGACTTCTGCGGACTCCGCACGAAAATGGCGCGAATACGTTTCAGTGTTTCTTCCCCTGTCGAAGGACAGCCAGTCGACTTTTGCTTGCAGATGCAGCCCGTGTCTCTGAATTTTGCATCCCACGCACGAATGGCTTTTCTAGTAGGTGAGTCTCTTCCATACCTGGTACGGAAATGCCGTTGAACACTAATCACAGACTTGTTTACATATCAAGCACACAGAACGACTTCTGTTCTCCAGCCGCAGCCATTTTCTTTGCTCGCTTCCTGCGCGCTCGTAACGGCTGAAAATGAAACCACGTGGGATGAAATCTAAACTCAACTAAACTTTGAGAGTTTGCCTTTCCTTGCGCATATCTCACAGTATTATATGTTCATTAGATTTCATAGAATAAATTGATGAAATCGGCTCCATAATTTTGAATTGCCCTGTATTAGATAAAATATGCTACAGCTGCCAACGCCCTGTTATTGTCCAGAAGGACAGAAGTCACATACTTACTTAGCGCACACGGGTAACCGTCAACCAACTATGGCACTGATGTCGTGTGTTTATGACACGCGACGAGTGTTTGTAAATATCAAATTTATATACAATGAACGAAGACCTTTGCATAGACATGGAAGGCGTTGGTGAAATGGTGGGGGCACTTCTGAATGGACACCGAGGACGTCTATAGCAGGTGTTCGGTATGTCCACTATTAGTTTGCAGACATGCTTCACAGCGACGAATCCATTGTGCCCAAGCAGATGCAAACACTTGCGGATCCACCCGTATGGATTCACTGCAGCAAAAATACATTGGCGGAGATCATCTTTCGTGTTGAGTCCACTTGCAATACACCGGACTCTCGAATATGGACCCCGTAGGTAAAAATCCAGGGGATTTAATCAGGAGACCGATCTGGAAACCTAATTGGCCCACTGAGACCTATCTAATAGCACGAGAAGATTAAAATGCAGTCGATGCAATGTATTGGAAACGCATCTTGTAATGAAAATATCAGGAACTAAAACCAATTTTTTTTTTTTTTTTTTTTTTTGCTATTTGCTTTACGTCGCACCGACACAGATAGATCTTACGGCCATGATGGGACAGGAAAAGGCTAGGAGTGGGAAGGAAGCGGCCGTGGTACATCCCCAGCATTTGTCTGGTGTGAAAATGGGAAACCACGGAAAACCATCTTCAGGGCTGCCAACAGTGGGGTTCGAACCTACTATCTCCCGAATGCTGGATACTGGCCGCACTTAAGCAACTGCAGCTATCGAGCTCGGTAACCAATACAATCTTGAAAACGAAAATGGTTTTGATTTCCACGCAAACCCACTACTCCATACAGCTACTGAATTTTCCAATTACAGACACATATTCGAAGGTAAGATATTCACCACTATAATGTATTCAGAGAACATCGTAAAGGTAGAAAATAGAGGGCATCGACGAGTTACGAAATATTTTGATAAAACATACGATGATGAACACTTATTACAGTTATTAGTAGTTACAAGCATATTTTAGAGCAGCTGGCACTGAAACACCTATTTCTCTATCAAATATAAATTGGAACGTCACAAGAAAACTGCTTTCTACACACCATTTTGCCGCATAAACCACTCATGCCACCAAGATATATCCATACAAACTCGTCAAAATCTGCTTTCCAATTGACCTAAAACCCTGGATTATCATTCCTCGAACTTCGTCGTTCAGTATTTCTTTGTACTGCATATTGATATTATACTAGCTGTAGTATCCGGCTCTGTCCGGGTAATTCCTTTGAAATGATTTTGTAGATTTCTTTTTTGTGACGTTGGTTGATATTTTATGAATTCGTTTGTAGATTTAGAGTTGTTCTTATGTGTTTAAATTTAAATTTTAAGTTGAGAACGTGTAGTTCGCTTTAAACGTTGTCCTTGTGACAGCCGAGATTGTCTGGGAAGTAGCTGACTCTTTACGAAAAAATAATGAAAATAAGTTATAACTACATATATTTACGTGTTGTGCTATAGATATGATGAACACTATTCCAATTGTCACTGGAAAAGTCACTTATCAGCCTAGCGAAACCGAAAATGAGGATTCAACACTTACAGTATATCAATCCTTTTTTTTTTTCAAAGCTTCTGAATCCCCATGCCAAATGCGGATTTCGACGGCATCCAGATTGTCAGAATTCATCTCAGCGACCCCGAAAACCATGGATTCGACACTAATATAGCTCGTTTTCGACTATTATTGATGTCACTTTCCAACCCCAAGGGCTGCTCGGGGTGTCTTACTCCCAAAGTATTTCTTTTTCCCAGATATTAAGTCATATGTGTAGCAGGTTTGATTGAGTGCTATGCTGTAACACACACTCATATCCATAAACCCTATATTTTTGGACGCTGATTTTTTTTTTTTTTTTTTTTTTTTTGCTATTGGCTTTACGTCACACCGACACAGATAAATCTTACGGTGACGACGGGACGGGAAAGGGCTAGGACTGGAAAGGAAGCGGCCGTGGCCTTAAGTTAAAGCCCCAGCATTTGCCTGGTGTGAAAATGGGAAACCGTGGAAAACCATCTTCAGGGCTGCTTACAGTGGGGTTCGAACCCACTATCTCCCGAATACTGGATACTGGCCGCACTTAAGCGACTGCAGCTATCGAGCTCGGTCACACTGTTTTTCACCTTGTCTAAACCCCCATACCAGTGGGGACTGATCTTGAACATAAACGGCGTCCAGAATGCCTCTATACATATCAGCAAACTACGAATTCAACACTAATATTTGTGATTTTCGTTTATTTTTACAGGTCAGCCACTCCTCAACTCCGCCACTATGGATGATAGGGGTGCATTATACTTAAAATGTTTTTCCAGACAAAACAGACAAAACTCACTCACATGTACCATGTTTGGTTGAGAGTACATCCACAATCTCGGCCATTTGGGACATCCTTTTTCAGCCTTTCTCAACCTCCAATCCAATTGGGGCTGAAGCAGAATTTAAAACGGCATCCAGAGCGCCACAGTTCATCTCAGCGACCCCTAAAACTATGGAATCGATATTAATATAGGTCGTGTTCGATTAGTTTTGCACTTCAACCCCCTCGCCTAAGAGTGCTTGCGGAGTCTTACCCCCATAGAATTTTTCCAGATAGTAAGTCATATGTGTGTACCAACTTTCGTTGAGAGCTGTACTGGAACCTACACACACTCATCCATAATTTTGGTGATTTTGGACGTTTCGTTTTTTACCCATTTTCATCGCCATGCCTATAGGGGCAGTACTTTGACTAAATGGTATCCATAGTGTCACAGTTCATCTCGGCGACCACGAAAACTGTGGATTCGACAGTAATATTTGTAGTTTTCGATTATTCTTAAATGTCACCACCTCCTCCCGTAGGTGTCTTACCACCACAGTATTTTTTTCAGATAGAAAGTATCAAGTTTGATTGAGAGCTATACTGGAACATACACACATCCACAATCTTGGTCATTTAGGACATTTTCTTTTCCATCTCTTCTCACCCCCATGCCGCTGGTGGGGGGAGGGGCTGAAATTGGACTTAAAATACATCCGGAGTGTCAACATTCATCTTACCGAATCCGAAAACTAAGGATTCTACATTAATATCTGTCCTTTTCGATTATTTTTACATTTCACCCACTCCCCTTGGGATGCTAGGGGTATCTTACCAACAAAGTATTTTTCACATAGTAACCCATATATGTAAGAATTTTAGTTGATAACTAAGCTGGAACATACACACATACATCGATAATTTCGGTCATTTTAGACACTTTCTTTTCAACTCCTCGCCATCCCCGCATGTCGTTGGGGATAGATCTCAGTGATTCCGAAAACTATGGTTGTTGCATTAATACTCGTTTTCTATTGATTTTTATTTCACCACCTTTTCCATCCCCGCTCCTAGGTGTAATAGGAATATCTTAACACCACAGTCTTTTTTGGCAAGTATTAAGTCATATTAGTGCTAAGTTTGGTTGAGAGCTATGCTGGGACATACACATATCCATCCATAACCTGGGTCAATTTGGACATTCTTAATCACCCCTTCTAACCCGTATTCCGGTTGGGGCTTGGATTCGATACTAATATAGATCGTTTTCGATTATTTTACATTTCACCCGCTCGCCTCGGGTTGCTAGATGTGTGATACCCGCATAGTATTTTTTTTCCAGATGTTAAGTCACATATGTACCAACTTTGGTTGAGAGCTGTGCTCGAACATAGACACATACATACATTATCTCGGTAATTTTGCATCTATAATATTATTCGTTTTCGACGCTTCTTTCTCCATCCCTTCTTATCACCGTGCCGTGGGAGGGTGTACTTTCACTAAACAGCGACCAGAATGTCACAGATACTATTTTCGATTATTTTTATATATCTCAATCCCTCTCGCCCCCCGCACAAAAGGGAGATGAAGTTCAAAAAATTCCGGAGTGTTACTATTGATTGCAGCCACCCCGAAAATTATGGATTCGGCACTATTTTCGAATATTTTTATATCAGCCCTTCTCACGCCCACCCCTAAGGGTCTTGCCTCCACGCGGTTCATCTCGTGATGGTAAGTCGTAAGTGTACGAAGTTTGCTTGAAAACGCTCCAGTGGTGACGAAAACTTCGGATTCGACACTAATATCTGTCGTTTTATCAGATATATTTATATTTCACTCTCTCCTCTAAGGGTTCTAGGGGGTGTCTTACCCCACAGTATTTTTTCCAGATAATAAGTAATATACGTTCCAAGTTTAGTTGATAGCTATCCTGGAACACACACACATACGTCCATTATCTAGGTCAACTTGGACGTTTCCTTTTTCATAATTTCTCACCCCCCCCCCCCACCTGTGCAGAAAAGGGTTGAAATTGGACTTTAAAAACGTCCGGAGTGTTACTATTCATCTCAGCGACCCCAAAAACTCTCACTCCTACCTCGCTCCCCACCCAAAAGCGGGCTGAACTTGGACTTAAAAAGAAAAATCCGAAGTGTTACTGTTCGTCTCAGCGACCCCGAAGACTATGGATTCGACACTATTTTCGATTATTTTTTATGTCTCACTCCCCCTCGCCCCCACCCAAAAGAGGACTGAACTTGATTTTTTAAAATCCGGAATGTTACTATTCATCTCAGCGACCCCGAAAACTATGGATTCGACATTATTTTCGATTATTTTTATGTCTTACTCCCCCCTCGCCCCCACACAAATGGGGGGTGAACTTGGACTTTTAACAAAATCCGGAATGTTACTATTTATCTCAGCGACGCCAATAAGTACGGACTCGACATTATTTTTATATCTAATTTCCCCCTCGCTCCCCACCTAAAAGAGGCTGAACTTGGACTTTGAAAAAAAAAATCCTGATTGTCACTATTCATCTCAGCGACACCGAAACTATGTATTTTCCATTATTGTTATACTAACACCCCTTATTCCCCACCCCTAAAGGTGATAGGGATGGATTGCCCCCACAGTGCTCGTCTCCAGATAGTAAGTCATAAGCGTACCAAATTTGGTAGAAATTGCTCCAGTGGTTTAGGAGGAGACATTTACACACCCACACACATACATCAATTTTATATATACAGTAATAAGTAAGATGAACGATATGTTTGTTAATCAAGAGAAAAACACGTAAATAATTAAAATTGTTCATATACAAGCTGGAAGATGGCGAATACAAAAAGGTAATGTTCTAACTTTCTATTAAGGTGGTGATCAGCAATGACCTCAGACTACATTATTGAGCAGACCCTAAGAGAATATGTGGAGTATTGTGCGAAATATTTGTGTTTCCTAGTGGATAACGCATCGAGTAGGTCTACTCCATGCCCGCAACCGTATTATATATGTGGATACGATCAAGGCCGCACTAGATAGACAGGCCACAAGGCTCGGACCGTGACGTCACGAGAGTGGCTGGCGTTCAGCATGGTAGTGTACGGCCCGCTCTCACTGTCTCCATGATATTGTTCATTTATTGAACCTTAACGATATAACTGAACACGCCTTGGTTTTATTTAGGCTTGTGTACTACACGAGTTTTATGCGGGGGGAAACTAGCGGAACAGTTTATGTACATTTCTTTACATAAAATTAAGATGACATCTGTCATTTGTAACGGAACACGGTTTCATGTAAAAGATTAAAACCCATAATACGTATAAAAATAGTTTTAATGTTACTATGCAAATACATTATAGCAATTCACAGCAATAGTCTGGAACCTTTCTTAGAAATTAGGCTTCAACTTAAAACTTATCTAACAATTCTCAAGGCTTCAGTTTATCAATTTTCCTTTTCTTTGTCGATTTATGGCTATCCTTACTTGAGGATTTCTTCTTCTTCTTAGGCATGAGTTTGTCTGCGATAACTTTTCTATGGTTATTCAATAATATATTACAAAAGATGTTTATACATTTGTCAACGAAATGTTTAAAACTACTTCTACAATCACTGCATGTTTCAAACATGACGTTTTCATTTTCCAGAACTTTGTTGACAAGCAAAATCAGAACGTTTCTTTGAGAATCACCATGTAAAAACCTCGATTCAAATTTATCTCTTATAAGTACACTAAATCATTTAAATTGTGTGATCAAAATGTTAACTATAAAATCTGATGGATATTTCAAAGCTCCCCTGTCAATTATATTAAAATAAAAATTGTCCTCTGGCTTTAACACATCTGACGTTACATTATCATTATTTAACAATAAAACATCTTGACAATTTATGCATGTACAATTTTTCATAATTATTTTACAAATATATCCACCAATACAAACTAGACCTAACAAAATATTTTCAGATACAATAACATCATTTAACTCAACTACCACATTTTCAAAATGTGAAATGTCTGCAGGTTTGAAGCTTTTACAATCTGAGCTCTTGCAGTCCACATACTTACTTAATGAAATATCACTAATAGGGATGGCTGCATGTTTAGCAGAGTATGCATTTATTACCGTCAGGGCTTTCAACTTTCGTTCTGACTCAAGGATTTGCTTCACTGAAATATGTTAGCAGGCACCACCCATTTCCCTGTACTGCCCAAATCTTGCTTCCAATTCGTCAGTTTGAAATTTCCCTAACAATACATACTTGAATCCTAAACTTGTTTTCAAGAAATTTATTAGGCCTAATTCTAAAATAGTTTTTATAGTGTGAACTAAGGCTGTTTGAGTTTCATTAGTAAGTTTTCCATGACGACTCTCTGTTTTTTGTGCGATCTCCCCTTGAACAGACAGATTATTCCATCTAATTAACGATGTTAAAAACTTGCGCAGAAATAAAACATTGTCGTGATGAATTGAAAATATTGCGTTACAATGAGGGTCGTTAAATCTGTCTTGAAAGCATGCTTAACATTAACAATCTTCCACCACTGAAGAATTATTTCTAAAAATACAGGTGTGCTTTTAAAATCCTCTCCACTTTTTATTTTATCAAAGTGTTTTAAGGCGGCAACATTTTTCTCATCTAACAGCTCAGAACAAAGGTTTACGTTTTGTCGCTCTAAAGAAGTTGGGTACAACACTTTTGGGTTCAGGGCAGCAGCAAGCTTAACTACGTCATTCTCTTCTCCTCTGTGGAGCTGTTTAAGGTGACCAACACTAGCAAAACATTTTTTGTCTGACTCAGGGTTGTCAAAGTCAGGAAATACGAAAGTTTGTAAGTTATCGGCTTGATTAAGCCAGCTATTTCTTAAACTTTTAAATAAATGAACAGTATCAAACATTACAAAAATCTTTCGTGTTTCGTCAAGTGGATTTTGAAAAGTGGTTTGTAAATCGCTTTTGCACAGCTTTTCAAACATTTTTCTATTAACACTGTTATTATCAGAAATTATGCATACTACCTTATAACCTATATCTGTTAATACTTTAAGGACTTGCAAAGTTAGTTCTTCTAAGAAATGTGACGTTAGGTTCTTACATGGAAACAAACCGACGTCTTTTTTTTAATGGATGGCAACATAAAGGTATGTACAGTTGTAGCTAATGTTGCGTTATTTTCTCCACTTTTACTACTAAAAGCAACTCCCTCTATCTTCCCTCCTTTATAGTTAAGCTCAGTTTTTACATAAACTTCATCCAACAAGAAGTTACAAAATCGTTCATGTTCATTTAACAATTTTAGTTTCTTTTCCAAGTAATTCCAATGTGAATCATCTATACTCGAATTTCCCGTGCTTAGTTTTGAGGTAAAAGACTGCAAATACACAGGGTGAGGCACTGTAAGGAACGTTGACTGTCTTATCTTCTTATACGCCCCAGGAAATGCGAAAAATATTGAAGCGAACCATTTTATTAGTATACAGGAGTAAGACACTTTCTTTGCAAAGGCTAAATTTAACTGTTCCTTGCAAAATTCTAATTTATCAGTAATGATACAGTCATCAACACTTTCAATTTCATCGATTATTTTGTTCACAGTTTCTATTTTGTCGTGGACAGTCACTTTTGAGTCACAAGCAAGATTAAACAGGAAGTTACAGATACTTTCCAAATTTGACCATTTTAATATCTTGCCCCCGTTACCTAATGCACGTATATCAGGGTTACCATTACCGGTAATGAAAATACCATGTTTTATGGCTTTAAAATCAAGAGCCTCGTTTAATGTTAAAGAAGTACCAAATTTCGGAGTATTTTCCTCAGTCATATGAATTTTGAAAATACGTAGACTTTGGCTGTCAAAATTGACAAAAACTTTGTCAAAATCTAATTTGCATTTAGTAGTGAAATTACCTTTAACGTCATCGAAGTCCTTGATCCTGTCATCTTCTTCCTCAGCTTTCTTCTTTCTTCTTCCCGTTTTTCAATTTCTTCTTGTCTTTGAATATGAGTTTTCCTCGGTCTTGGAGGATTTTTAGACAGATAGGCAGGCACATTTTCAAACTTAGTAGGAATAGCGTCGTTTGAGAGTTTTAAATGGTTACGTTTTGCTGTTAAAATAGACCCATCAGGTCTTTTAACAGAATCCTCCCTAATTACGAAATGTTCGTCGAAGTGTTTTATGCACACAACTGAGCTTGCTGAAGGGACAAATTCTGTTCGATGGATGGCTAAGATCCACTTTTGTTTCCGAACCAAGTCAGTGGGAAATTTAAACACTGAAATATTGGGCTCTTTTGAACTGTAGTTGCTTCTACAACCAGGTACACAACACGACGTGGGCATAATTCACAATGTTCACACACGTCATTCAACACTATTGATAGCATTGCTGCTGCGAGGTTCATATCAGCCTACAAGTCACTGGCGAAAAATGAAGCGGCCGGCTATTCGTGTGACGTAGCGCCGGAAGTGGAGGGGGGTCTATCTAGTTGGCCTTGATACGATCTGCAAGGAGAATTTTCAATGGTTTCTGACCTAAATAACATAATAGTCAAGTTCTCACCCAAAGAGCAGCCACAGACGAAGCCTGTTTCATGAGTGTGATGGGGTGATAAATTTCCGTTACCCATTCATTCGCTGTCATTAATCCACGCTCAGTTCTGTGTGAACATTTTCAGTGATACTGTACAGTAAATGTGTGGGCAGGTATCACTGCTGATCCTTGCACGCCTCGAATATTACCCATGTATAGGCACTGCATGTCTGACGGATGCAAGAAACTTCCTTAAAGTAGAGTAACTGCAATACTTTGAAGTATCTACTATCGAGAATAAGAGTAAATACTTTCTACATAACAGGCTTGTATTTTACTTCATCTTTCCGTCGCAGTTGCTAAAAGGTGAACTGAGTGGTTTTCTGGTAACTGTTGCTAGTCCCAAGACTAGATGAAGGAGGAGGTTTGGGCGTCGGACTAGCAACTTGTCCCCATGAAGAAACGTATCGCTAAAGAAACTGCGAATTTCTCAGCTGGTAAGAGTAATGTTAATCGCGCTACTAACACTAGAGTTACTAACATCAACACAGTGAGTGAGTCGGACTCTGCACGGATGACGGCGTCAGAGCAAACAAGAAATGAGTTCCAGCGCCCAAAGCTTCTATATTCAATTTTCTCACCTAACATCATAACACACATTGAAACCAGGAATGTGCGTGCTCTCTACCAAACTGATATCTCACCCAAATTATTTGAGAATTTGATAATTATCGACTGGACTGACAATGTTGCCAGGTCTCCCGAAATTTCCCGATATTTTCGCATCACACAAAAAAGCCGGAAAAACAAAAAATCTCCCGTATTTTTTCTAATCCACATTTAAGGAAAATAAATAATAATGATTATTGCTACATAATATATTTGTGCCTAAAAACTCTTTCCGCGTCTCACTGCGTGACGATTTATTGATAACATCACCCGTTAGGTACTTCCCCCGCATTCAATTCAGGCTTGAATTACATAATCTTTCCCCTCTTATTAAACTCAAAACTCCCGCTTGACTGCAGCATTCGAAGGGAAAACCCCGACTCGCATATAGAACTGTATCTCGTTACGACTTCAAAACTGACACACAATTTCTATGCCTGATGAGTGATGAGTAACTACATCTACAGGAAGAGTGGGAAGAAAGAGGAGAATAAGAATAAGAGTGGCCACAGAGTACGGGTGAGTGAAATTTTATATTCTTCTCGTAACTTCACATAGATATTGCATTCTTTAATTTAGTTATATTCCGTTCTCAAGAAACTCAGACATTTTCGTTAAAACTCCCGAAATGTTTACGTACAATCTACCGAATTTTTATTAGTGGATCTGGCAAAACTGACTGGACATCTTGGGAATGAGTGAAGTTCGACGGACTGGTAGCGGCCGGCTGACCGACGATGTCAAGACTATCCTATTTTCTAGCCGCGAAAGACACACAACGAGGAGTCGGTTTCGTCTTGAGCAAACGGCCGCCAGTGCGCTTGTGGGATGGAAATCTGTGCCTGAGAGGGTCATTACCTCAGGCTTCTCGACCGATGGGTACCCGAATCACGATCCTTCACGTGTATGTACCGACAGAGAGTGCTAATGATGCTGAATAGAATTACTTTTATTGGCAACTCCAGGACATACTTGATGAGGCACCACTTCGAGAGTCTTTGTTTTTTTATTTTTTTTATTTCATAGTACAGTTGGGACCGCCTCTGTGATGTAGTGGTTAGTGTGATTAGCTGCCATCCCCGGAGTCCCGGGTTCGATTCCCGGCTCTGCCACGAAATTTGAAAAGTGGTACGAGGGTTGGATAAGGGTTCACCCAGCCTCGACAGGTGAACTGAGTAGACGGGGGTTCGATTCCCATCTCAGCCATCCTCGGAGTGGTTTTCCGTGGTTTCCCACTTCACCTCCAGGCAAATGCCGGGATGGTACCAAATTTAAGGCAATGGCCGTTTTCTTCCCTCTTCCTTCTAATCCTCCTATCCCCCCACAAGGCCCCTATTTAGCATAGCAGGTCAGGCCACCTGGGCAAGGCAATGGTCCTCCTCTCCAGACGTTTCCCCGACCAAATCATACCTGCCAATTTTACAAAACAAAGATTAGGAGATTTTGATACGGAAATCAGGAAAAATCAGGAGATACAATTGGTCAAAACTGCTTATTCTGCATATCTTGCGCAATACATATATTACCCTAGCAAGGTCAATGCATCATGTCGTCAAGTCCATATTTAAATTAACACATATTTCCAGGGAAACTGAGTGGAATCAAAATCCACTAAAATTTTACTCTCATATGTATTCATATTTAGTGATATCTAAATACTCGTATAGAACAACGGAAAATTTATAAGAACATGTATGGTATGGTAGGCCTACCTTCCTTCTATCTTACTGATTTACAGAAGCTTCTCCATCAGTAGAAAATTTCCGTTGATTAAAAGAAGCAGCAGTGGAAAATTTTGCCTGTCTGAGAAAACCTCTGTCAAAGGTCTGTTGAAATCAGTTGCCCTGTAGCCTTGATTTTACTGTCAACAACCTCTCCAAGTTTCCATCACCAATAGATGACTTGAACTGTGTTCGTGTTTTAGTCATCTGACTAAATATCCTCTCACATTCAGCGTTACTGTGAAGGATTGTTAAAATACCAAGAATAACACGAACTAATCTATCAGTGAAATACGTTCGAACTGATGAGATGCTTCAGGTGCTCTATGAATTGGGAAGTGCAACCACCAGTGACCAAGTCACAATCATTCTTCTGGTTTCCCCTGCTATAGTAATCGACTTCCAAAAGAGAGGAGGATTGAACCACTGAAGGTTGTACAAATTTTTATATCAAATTCCTTAATGTGTCCGGCAGCAGATCCTGCAGTAAATGGATGTGAGGCACACTTGACTGCAAAATTAAATTTGGCTTATCAGGAACATAAAAATCCTTTCCTCGCGAGACAGACTGCACTCAATGAAGGAATCCTATTTAGTTGTTTTCGGTGAAGAAGTACATGGGACTGGTGATTCATTGGTTCTTTTCCTTGAAGGGGCAGCACCCTCTACTGGTGTTTCTTTTATCTTTGGATATGATAAGTTTCGAGACTTCTAAGCCGACCTGTCTTACCAGACTTCACTTCATAATTGAGCAGACTGGACAAAGGCTGCCACTGTTCCAACAACCTGGATAAACATTTGCCCACAGAAAGCCACTGGGTGCACACATGTTTTAAAAGTTTCCTTGTCTCGACATTGTACAATTGGCTTTACCTCGCACCGACATAAATAGGTCTTATGACGACAATGGGATAGGAAAGGGCTGGGAGTGGGAAGGAAGTAGGCGTAGCCTTAATTATGGTAGAGTCGTAACTTTTGTCTGTTGTGAAAATGGGAAACCACGGGAAACCATCTTCAGGGCTGCTGTAGTGAGGGAGGACCTCAGCTATCATACTATAATATAGCGCTACCGTAACAGTCGGGGTGGTAGCGTGTTTAGACAAAAGTACAAGTAACGATAAATAATCAGAAGTACGCAGAGGAATATGCAAAGATATATGGCGATACAGTAGAGAGCTCAGCGTACTAGAATAATAATAATAATAAATGATGATGAGGAGTAGTATAAATCAAGGAAAATCGCGCAGTAAGGAAGAAGCTAGGCCAATAGAAGATCACCAAAATAACAATGCGAAATAGAATATATATTTAACAACCATAATTTAACAACAAGATAAATAATTGCAAGTAGAAGAAAAATCCAAAAGGTGTGCCACATTTACAAATAATTATCCAATGGTAGATAAAAGGAAAGCCTGTTGAACAAATTGGAAGTGTACAATATACATCGAAACAGAACCCTGAAAGAGAAAAAGCATGAAAGGGAGGGGGAAGGGAAGTAGGATGAGTATTAGGACGGGGAAAGGATTTTCTTCACCGGGTATTGCTGAATTTTAGTAATAGCATAGATCTAGGATGGCATCTGAAAATAATTTACAATCGTCCGTAGCGCAGTGCGTGAATAGAAGCAGTCTAAGTTATGAGTTTTTAAAGGAAAGCATAACCACTCGACAGAAGAAAGTATTACAGCAGGCAATAGCCCGAATTAAAGTTTAGAGTCCAAATGCAGATAAATATTATAAGTCTTGCTCACCAAGTCGCTGTAGATAGAGTCCAGATGAATTTGACATGATTACAATAAGCACTGTTTTAGTGTGTGGTCCACCACTCCTCCACGAAGCCCGACTCAACGGTGGAAAGGCGGAGAGAGCAATATATAGTAGAAAGGAAGATTCCAGAAAAAGAGCGCAGGCTACCAGCCAGTGAGTTCTAGAAACATAATGTCACGTGGTGACACAGCGTACAGGCACAGCGAAGTGCAGCGAAGATGACGTAATCAGTCAAGTAGACGACAGGTGAGTGAGGTGCATGGTGCGGCGAGAAGGAAGTAGAAGCGAGCAGCAGTAAACAAGGTAGGAATATGTAGAGTAGATTCGGCGATCGTAATACTGCCGCCTGTGGGGTTTGAACCACTATCTCCGGAATGCAAGCTAACAGCAGCGCGACCCTAACCGCACGCACCAACTCACTCGGTCCGATTCCTTAGCTTTGTACATATGACGGCTTCCCCATAATCACACATTAAATTCAATAACACTTCTAATAACAATTAAGTACATTGCCATTACAACTTCAAACAATACAGGAGTACTATGGTATATATTATAATTCTTATTGTCTCAAAACCCGACTATTGCTAAAAAGCTAAAAATTACAGTACACAGGAAGTATGTGAATGAGACGATCGGTCTCTAATAAGCCTTCCGAAAATAGTATAAACTCATGCTCCACACATGTGAATCACTCATGCACTTAGATGCCATTACTTAGCAAATGCATAGACTAATATATTGCATCACGCGCCCGCGCGATTATGCGAAGCGCAATGCTATATATATGGACCCCGTTCCAGCCCTCGTGCCACTTTTCAAATTTCGTGCAGAGCCGGGTCGAATTCAGGCCTTCGGGAGGGGCAGCTAATCACACTAATCACTACACCATAGGTGCGCTTAAACACACATTATTTTATGGGGTCCGCTTCTGTGATGTAGTGGTTAAGTGTCATTAGCTGCCACTCCCAGAGGCCCCGTTTCGATTCTTGGCTCTGCCAAAAAATTTGAAAAATGGTACGAGAGCTGGAACGGGGTCCACTCAGCCTCGGGAGGTCAACTGAGTAAACAGGGTTCGATTCCCACCTCAGCCATCCTCGAAGTGTTTTTCAGTGGTTTTCCACTTATCCTTCAGGCAAATGCTGGGATAGTCCCTAACTAAAAGTCACGGCCACTTCCTTCCTCTTCCTTGTCTATTCCTTCCAATCTTCCCAATGTCCTACGAGGCCCCTATTCACCATACCAGGTGAGGCCGCCTGGACGAGGTGCTGGTCCTCCTCCACAGTTCATCCCCCCCCCCCCCCCTCCACGACTCATCCCCGCTGAGTCCGAGGGAAAAGTCAACCCTGGACAGTAAACGGATTAAGAAAGAACTATAATTTTACGGATGAATACACAAAACCTGGCCACGTCTTTGATTCATATAATTGAAGGTAATAGACAGATAACGATTGTTGTGTTTTAGTAGAAGCATGTTGTTATATAGACGGGCTGACCAGTCAGTGTAAAACAGATGCGGTGTCAGATGATGTGTTGTAGGCTAAGTTGAGGTTCAAATCCCAGTTTCTAACTTTTTGTGTGTTCAAATGTTATTGCTATTTCGCATGATGCCGTGGAGGAGTTGGCTAACTGAAACTTAATGGAATACTAATATCTCACCGTAGTGAGTTTGCGAACCATGTGATTTTACCGCGGTGGGGAATCTTGTGTGTTCCAGTGAAGCACATAGCCGAGCCGCAGGAGTAACCATATCGGAAGGGTATATGTCGAAAGACCAGACTAACGAATGATTCATCGAAAGGGTGGTAGCAGCCTTTCGGAAGTTGCTAGGATGGCCTTGTAATAATACTCAACATAGCTTAGTTGTGTTGATACTGCTACACGGCTGAAAGAAACGGGAAATTAAGCCGTAAATAACACCCGAGGACATGCAGCTCTTGCTGTATGTATGTATGTATGTATGTATGTATGTATGTATGTATGTATGTATGTATGTATGTATGTATGTATGTATGTATGTATGTATGTATGTATGAATTAATGATGGCTTCCTCCCGGGTATAATATTCCAGAGGTAAAACAGTCCCCCATTCGGATCTCCGGGTGGGGACTACACAAGAGGACGCAATCATCATGGTGAATACCGTACTGACATTCTGTGAGTCGGAGCGTGGAATGTTAGAAGTTTGAATCGTTGCGGTAGGTTAGAGAATATGAAAATGGAGATATATAGTAGGTGGTATAAGTGAAGTACGTCGGCAGGAAGAGCAGGATCTTTGGTTAGGTGACTGCTTCGCTGCTTGTTGTTTTAAGGGGCCTAACATCGCAGGTCATTGGCCCAGGTTAGGTGACTATAGAATTACCAACACTAATCAAACAGGGGACATGCAGGAGTTGGCTTAATAACGAATAAGAAATTAGGGAAGCGGGTAAGCAACTACGACCAGCATAGTGTCAAGATAGACACCAAGCCAATGCCCACCACAATAGTCGCAGGTCTATATATCTAGCAGTTCAGCGGATGATAAGATAACGAAATAATATATGCAGAGATAGTAGATTTAATACAATATGTTGGCTAAAAGGTGACGGGAACCTCATTGTGATGAGAGACTGGAATGCAGTAGTAGACCAAGAAAGAAAAGGTAATATAATAGGAGAATTCGTATTGGGACAAAGGAGTGAAGTCGGAAGAGGAAGTTGAATTCTGCACCGATCATAATTTATTCAATGTTAATACTTTGTTCAACACCACAAACGACAGCTGTATATGTGGACGAGACCCGAAGACACACGAAGGTATCAAATGTACTTCATTATGATTAGACAGAGATTCAGAAACCAGGTGTCAGACTGCACGACTTTCCTAGGAGCAGATGTAAACTCTGACCACAACTTGTTGGTCATGAAAGCCATCTGAGCTGAAGAAATTGAAGAAAGGAATGCAAAGAGATGGGATCTAGACAAGTTGAAAGAAAATAGTGTGAACGATTGTTTCAAGTAACATGTTGCACAAGGACTAAAGAAAGTTAAGGAAGAAAGTAAATAATCAACGGATATTGATATTTATAAAAGTAATTATTCTTAAGAAGGAATTTCAATTATCTTATTTTTTCTAATATTTTGGCTAAAATGGGCACGATAGAGATTGGTCTGTAGTTGTTTATGTCTAATTTATCTAAGCCTTTAATGATGGGTATAACTTTGGCAATTTTTAACAATGTAGGAACTGTACCTTCAGCTAACGATTTGTTAATAAATGCAGTGATGTATGGAACTATTTCGGTTGATAACTGTTTGAGAATTGTGTTGCTTAAACCATAAAAATCGCAACTACTGGAATTTTTAGTTCTTTTATCATGCTTGCTACTTCTTCATTGTCTTCATGGCAGAGGATAATAACGCTACTAGATAAAACTGAATTTAATAAAGAGATAAACATTATCCACGATATTGCCAGAAGAAATGGCTACCCTACGAGCTGTCAATAGGATAAAGAGTAAGGTCGTGAATAGACCTAACAATCTTCTTGTAAATAGGAAAGAAAAGAAGAAATTTGCTACATTCACTTATATTAATAAACAATCATATGGCTTGGTTAAACTCTTTAGGAAACACAACATCCATGTATCCTTTAGGACCGATAATAATAATAATAATAATAATAATAATAATAATAATAATAATAATAATAATAATAATAATAATAATAATAATAATAATAATAAAATTTTGTTCAACTCAAATAGCGTAAACACCAGTAGCATTTTCAGTAAGTCAGGAGTATATAAATTGCCTTGCCAGACTGCGAAAAAAGTGCAAACGGGAATGATAGATATGACGTCTTGTGCCGGATACTGAGGAAAATTCCAGCTGAGAGAGGGTGTAGGTGGCGGGAGAGGAGAACCGGTAGGAATGCGTTGATTGATGATGCCCGTGGAAGGCGGCGGCACATCTGTAATGTCTGTCGATGGTGCAGGTCCCGTGTCAAAAGCAAGGCGTCGTGGAGCTTGTTTTTCCTCCGGAGCAGACTACGGAGAAAACCTCTTAAAACGTCATGGGAAGAAATCTGTCCTGGTAGTTAGCAGCTGTAAAACTAGACTACAGTCGAATGGTAAGCAGCTGTGGCTGTTTGACTTAACCCAGTAGCTGTGGTGGTAGTGCTGGTCGTTATTGTAGTGGTGACTGGTCAATATTGTGAATAACGGTACATGACGGCAGTTTAAAATTTTACTGGAGTCTGAGGAGATATGGTATTGCCGACGATGGGCTAGCCTTGAAGTGATACCTCTCTGATTTTCTTCTGTCCACCTGGTCAGAACACTTCTTTAATAGGGAATGTCTACGTACCTGAGTTGCGATGTAGAAAAACCGTTGGACGGCGGAGGACCATGAGGAGGGACAACTTCCTGAACTTTACGTTAATACCACTGACATTGTGGTAAAAGGGACGAAAAATGCAATTAATGGTCTTCGAAATAACAAAGTTCCTGACCTCGATGGAATTCCAGCGGAGCTCCTAATGCGGGTGATTACAAATCGGCTGAAAATCTAATACGGGTTTTCAACGACTGTTGGCAACGGAATAAGATCCCAGAAGACTGGAGGAAGGGTATCACTGAACGACTCTCCAAGAATGGGAGCATCTCTAAATGGAAATCTTCAATAACGGACTAATTATATTGGAATTACGAATTTACTCATGCAGGACAAATATTTCAAATTCCTTATAGATTAGCTAGGCGTATATCGTAAAATATGTTGATTTTTATCTAAATTTTGATTTGTTGATTAGTCCGACTCGTTGGCTGAATGGTCAGGGTACCGGCCTTCAGATTCCCGGCCGGGTCGGGAATTTTAACCTTTATTGGTTAATTCCAATGGCTCGGAGACTTGGTATTTGTGCTGTCCTCAACATCCCTGCGACTCACACACCATACATAGCACTATCCTCCACTACAATAACACCCAGTTCCTTACACATGGCAGGTGCCGCCAACCCTCATCGGATGGTACAAGGGCTCCACTCGGCTAGAAATAGCCACACGAAAATATAATTATTTGTTGATTAAAGAGCTGATTTCTGTAAGACTTTCTTATTTTTTTATTTGTAACCCTCAATACCGAAATAATCCTGGAATACCGGGATTCACTACGTATAATTCCGAAATCCCTGGATTAGAAATAAGGGTCGGGATCGAATTCTCTACCTACAACTCAATCTCAAATCTTTGAAAATAGGGGATGAATGCCAACGGCCAACCCACCTACACTAGCATTGGTGCAACAGGGAGGTGAGGGGGAAAAACTCCTTTGCTTATGCAGAAAGAGGATCTTTGATCTATTCATTATTCTGAGAACTGACAACACAGTAATCTGGCATTACTACACACGTAAAAGTGTATGGCATATCCAAAAGGTCTGAAATACAAAAATTGTGAAGTAACCATTGGAATCATTTCTAAATTTAGTTACACAAACTGGAATAAATAAGAAATTACAAATCCCACAGGCCGATACCAGAAAGTATGAATCTTGAATAACACATGCCAAAGTTTACCCTCTTATATCACATTGCTTAACTGCATATGAACACTTCAACTCCTGATGTATGTAGTTATGCAAAACAAAAACTTAAGTAATGGAAAGAAATCTAAGAACACTTAAAAGGATAAACACAGCAGGACAATGTGGGAACAGGGAGCAAATGAAATAGGAGACAAAGAAAAACAGAAAAGGACAAGGACTATCTTCACAACTTCATAGATTGCCATCTTGACATAGATGGGTACTCCCATCACCACTCTCAATTGTTCTAAATCCATTTCTTCTCAAATCCTGACAAGTTTGCACCTACTTCCCACCTTCAACACTCATGAAGTAAAAGGTACTGATATGGAATCTAAAGGTATTGAAACTAGAGTGGAAGCATTTCTTAATTCTAACTGCAAAGAATGAATTAGTATAAGTACAGTATTTTCAAAGTTAAGTCATTAGTTAAACATGCCTCGTATTTCAAACTGGTGGAAACAAAACTATAACTCACTTGCAGAAGTACTTAGTGTATCTGTTCTGTTTTGATGTACACAGCCTACTCTGCATCTATGGATCCGCAAAATACAATCGATTTTAAAGCTTCTGATTCCTGGGTATATCGCTTCAAGAAGTGGAATAACACTGTTGACAGAGTAATAATCCACAAAGTTGGCAGGATAAGGAGGCAAATTTGTCACAGGCGAGCGATGTTTCTGTTGCGAAGATTTGCAACCTCATCGTTATAGAAGACTTTCCATGACACACGTCGTCAGTGCTGACCAGAGTAGATTTGACAAGGAGTTACATGGCCATTGAACCTTGCGAACCAGAGGAACAACAGTTGTTCACACTGTTGTTGGATTAGTTCTCTGCAACACAGCACAGTTTAACGGATCCGAGTCATCTGGAAAATTCCCGCAGTCAAAGGCGGCAGATCCTCCGAATATAAGATCGTATATGCTGGAAAAACAGCGAATATGTCGAAAGCAGACCTTAAACGGTTCTATCGTGACTTATTTTGGCAAAGTATACCTGATGACAGGAAGAAAATTCTGATTTTAGTGGATTCATGGTGTTCTAACAAAGATCATGCATTGTCTTCTTCCCAAGTACCTGATGGTGAACTACTACAAATAGAACTGGTACCTGAAGGATGTACGGGAAAGATCCAGCATCTGGATATTGATTTTTTAAGACAATACAAATCTTTTGTTCATAACATAACGGACCAGTGGCCGATGACCTTAGATGTTAGGCCCCTTTAAACAACAAGCGTCATCATCATCATCATCACATAGCGGACACAACCATTGAGACAATGAGACACAGGAGCACATGTGGCATCGCGATAGCTTTCTGGCTCTGCAGTCCTTTTCCCTGTATCAGTTCAGCGCTCCTCATTTCAAGAGCTTAAGCAGGCTTTTTATAAGGGCGGACATTTGGACAACAAACCTGGAATGCGGATTGCGCCAATGGATTACTGCTTTGATTCATTGACAAATGATGCGTGTGCAAAATGTGAGGCTATCGCTTTTGTAAAATGTGCCCATTGTGAACTGTCTTTCTGCCCGTCTCACTGATGAATTGCACCTTGATTGTCTCGTGTGATAGATTTCGTTTGAAGTCAATAAAAAGTCATATTTTCAACATCCCAACGTATATCGTTTCCTTTCAACGAGTTGTTTCTTCCTCTATATTGAGATCTCCACCTTCTCATATTATTAGTTCATATACTGTAAATACGTGAAAAAAGCATTTTAACAACGTTTGGTGTCTTGTTTCCAACACTTTACTCATACTTGGTGGGTCCTATAGCTCTTAAACGCTTGTTCCTCTGCCCCTAAAATTTCATAGTTTTTCTACTTGTGACATAGCTTTCAGAAAATACCGTAAAATGTGGTAAATAGGGTCACTGGGGTGAATAAGATCATGAAGTGATAAAGTTATTGACTTCACTTTTCAAGGAGTAAACGACTTTCTGTTTAAAGATTTCCAGGTTTATAGACTTATATGCTATTTTCTCCTTGGAATCTACTAACTTTTATGTGAGGGGGTTGCCTGTCGTGACACCTGTACATTTTCCCGCCATTTGTGTCACTGTGACAATATATGGAAGTGAAATAACTTTTTTCTGAATCTCAGAAACTATTAGATTCTCCGAAATCACAGTTGGTATTGTGTATTCGAAATATATTCCAGAATCATTTGTGGAATAGGCAATATTGTGCATCTATTACAGTTTCTGGAATTTAGGTTAACCTCACTTTGTAATTTTTCTAGGCGTGTTTGGGGTGAATAGGATCGACATGCCAAGAACTTACAAAAGAGATCCATATGCAAGGCCTTACAAGAACCATGATCCAGAGCCACTGAACTGTAGGTAATACTGGAACGCTGACTGTATGGGAGCGAAGTGCGGTTTCCCGGGCGACTAGCTGTACGGCAAGGAGGCATGGCTGACGTATACGTCCATGTGATGAGACACAGGTATCTTAGCGAATTTTAAATATTTAGGCGAAATTTCTCCGGCAAATTTCGCCAGATTTACGGTGATATATATATTTCAGAGGTCTAACAGCAATTTGAAACTGAAAATGGCTAGGAATATTGGATAAAATGAAAATATATTCTAGGCCTGATTATTCTCAAACGTTTTTTTTTTCTTTAAGAGAACATAAGATAGTAAATGCGTATATCTACACTAGAAAAGGTACCAAACCCCTGGCGCAACAGCCTCGAAGGGCCAGGGCGTACCAAGCGACTACTGTTCAGTCCTAAGGCCTGCAGATTAGGAGGTGTCGTGGGGTCAGCGCGACGAATCCTCTCAGCCGTTATTCTTGGCTTTCAAGACCAATACCTACACTAGAAAGGCAATAAAATAGACGCCACACAAACGAAACATATACACACAAAATTATAGCCTACCGTTAGTGATTTAGACGGGAAATATCTGCGAATGACGGTCAATTGAAAATACATTGAAATCAGTTTTTGAACCATATTTATTATCAGGACAAAGGCAGCATACGTATGCGTGTATACATTCATACACAACTTCACATTGAAATATACACTTAAAAAACAAAATTATACACTTTTAAAAATAATCTTTTTTTTTCTATTTGCTTTACGTCGCACCGACATAGATAGGTCTTATGGCGACGATAGGATGGGAAAGGCGTAGGAATGGGAAGGAAGCGACCATGACCTTAGTTAAGGTACAGCCCCAGCATTTGCCTGGTGTGAAAATGGGACACCACGGAAAACCATCTTCAGGACTGCCGACAGTGGGGTTCGAACCAACTATCTCCCGATTACTGAATACTGGCCGCACTTAAGCGACTGCAGCTATCGAGCTCGGTACAAAATAATCAATCACCATTGATCTGTATTTAGGGCTTCCTACCAGTTTCTTTAAAATTTTCTGAAATGATTTCAAAGAAGTTGAAAATGTATCGAACATCCCCCAATTTGTTAGGGTCCAATGTATCGTTTTCACAGCTATAACCCACTTTTAAAATTTTTCCGGACGTTTCCACGGAAATCTGCAATTGAAGTTATAAATTCTATACTGGTAAAAATATCATTCTGACTATAACCTGTAAAACTTAACGTACGACATTAAATATGCCAAAATATCATGCGAGATATCTCCATAAACATAGAATACTTAATGACAAGAGCCAAACCGGAAGAAAATAGTAACTATCGTTTTAAAATACCATATTTATTGCTTTGCCGTGAGATAGTTCTTAGACTGCTTACCTGTGGAAACCATTGAACTGTAGGTAATATTACCAATAGTTCAGTGTCCTGAGCTTAGCCTACAAGGAATACAAAGCCTGTTCACTTGCAGTGTTCTCTTCAGAGACAGTGTCCGCCTGCCAGTGCGCGTCTTGACCACTGCAACGCTAGTATACCACCTCACATGAGCACTCAATAGCATTGCTAACGGGAGTTAAAACCTGCACAAATTTACCTCTGCACTATATTTCCTGTATATTATATACGTTACTGAGCATAATGAAGTAGAAAATAATAAATGTTCACCTTTTACCCCTAGGAGTTCAATTTAGCTGGGGATTTTCAATTCAGATAACACATATAACTGTCGAAATGTATGTCTGGCATTTAAAAGGATATAAGGTCTGCACTATATATTTTTACTACCGCACCGTAGATATTCAGCGAAAAGGAACGACTTTAACCATTTTTCTTGATATTTTCTTCTCATAAATTGTTTTTCTTCTCGAGAATTATTCTCGGCGATACTCATCTGTCATGCCATTAGCGTAGTTAGTGACAGTGGGGCGCAGAATCTTCTGCAGTATTATTCTGCTTAGTTCCTCAGGGTGATCACTTTTTCCACACTGTAGAACAGGATTTTTAGCAACACGTGGCAACAGTATTTCGGTTAATGTTCGTGCTATTTTTGGACTGCACAGCGTTACCGATAACATTTCGTCCCTTACTTGTCCCAGCTTCATCAGCAGTGAAACAAAACTTGGCTTTGGATACCTGAGACGTGAGACCACCTCTGTCTTTGATTTTATTAATGACGTTAGTTGAGATGGACTCTGGATACTACTGTACACATTATATCAACACACTCTTGACATGGCATGTGGTCGTCGACAACTCTTACCAAATACCCTCCAATATATGCCATTGCAGCACTCGACGGACCGGTCACTAGGGTTCCATAACTTATCTTTCATACCACCTACAAAACAGAATAAGGAAATTATTATCATCAGAACAGGAGCAATAATAATAAGTAATTTAATTTTTGCCGTCACATGGTCTGCGTATTTACTGTACCATACCTTGTCTGCTTATTGCTTTAATCCATAACTCCCTAGTTGACTCTTGGCAAGGAAATTCATGGGAAACTACTTCCAGGAACTTTATTTCTAGAGCCTTGTTTACAAAACGGTACGCAGCGGTACACCAGTGTAATATAATTGACGTACACTGACTGACAGAGCAAATGCAACACCAAGAAGGAGTGGTCAGAACTTTATGCCAATTGCAGGGTAGACTGACGTCACTGAGGTATGCTCATGATGTGAAATGCGCCGCTGTGCTGCGCACGTAGCGAACGATAAATGGGACACGGCGTTGGCGAATGGCCCACTTCGCACCGTGATTTCTCAGCCGACAGTCATTGTAGAACGTGTTGTCGTGTGCCACAGGACACGTGTATAGCTAAGAATGCCAGGCCGCCGTCAACGGAGGCATTTCCAGCAGACAGACGACTTTACGAGGGGTATGGTGATCGGGCTGAGAAGGGCAGGTTGGTCGCTTCGTCAAATCGCAGCCGATACCCATAGGGATGTGTCCACGGTGCAGCGCCTGTGGCGAAGATGGTTGGCGCAGGGACATGTGGCACGTGCGAGGGGTCCAGGCGCAGCCCGAGTGACGTCAGCACGCGAGGATCGGCGCATCCGCCGCCAAGCGGTGGCAGCCCCGCACGCCACGTCAACCGCCATTCTTCAGCATGTGCAAGACATCCTGGCTGTTCCAACATCGACCAGAACAATTTCCCGTCGATTGGTTGAAGGAGGCCTGCACTCCCGGCGGCCGCTCAGAAGACTACCATTGACTCCACAGCATAGACGTGCACGCCTGGCATGGTGCCGGGCTAGAGCGACTTGGATGAGGGAATGGCGGAACGTCGTGTTCTCCGATGAGTCACGCTTCTGTTCTGTCAGTGATAGTCACCGCAGACGAGTGTGGCGTCGGCGTGGAGAAAGGTCAAATCCGGCAGTAACTGTGGAGCGCCCTACCGCTAGACAACGCGGCATCATGGTTTGGGGCGCTATTGCGTATGATTCCACGTCACCTCTAGTGCGTATTCAAGGCACGTTAAATGCCCACCGCTACGTGCAGCATGTGCTGCGGCCGGTGGCACTCCCGTACCTTCAGGGGCTGCCCAATGTTCTGTTTCAGCAGGATAATGCCCGCCCACATACATCTCGCATCTCCCAACAGGCTCTACGAGGTGTACAGATGCTTCCGTGGCCAGCGTACTCTCCGGATCTCTCACCAATCGAACACGTGTGGGATCTCATTGGACGCCGTTTGCAAATTCTGCCCCAGCCTCGTACGGACGACCAACTGTGGCAAATGGTTGACAGAGAATGGAGAACCATCCCTCAGGACACCATCCGCACTCTTATTGACTCTGTACCTCGACGTGTTTCTGCGTGCATCGCCGCTCGCGGTGGTCCTACATCCTACTGAGTCGATGCCGTGCGCATTGTGTAACCTGCATATCGGTTTGAAATAAACATCAATTATTCGTCCGTGCCGTCTCTGTTTTTTCCCCAACTTTCATCCCTTTCGAACCACTCCTTCTTGGTGTTGCATTTGCTCTGTCAGTCAGTGTATTTTAACAAAACCGTTTTCCCGTTTTGTCACTGTGTGAATTAAGCCGAAAGTGTCAGGTTTCAAATCATCCTCAATTTACAAGAGTTTACAGATTTCACATCTGATGGTAAAATTGTATTCTGTGACGTTTACAACAAACAGGTGAGTGAAACTTGTTTTATATTCACCCTAACGAATTATAATGAATTTAACAAAATCAACATGGTATATTCAATAATGCATATTCAGATAAGTAAAACTGCAGCTGCCTAAAAAAATTGTAGAGCCTATTTGAGAGTCTGTTTTAGGCAGCTAAAATAACTTTTTAGCACCTAAAAGTCCGAGGTCAAGTTCCTGTGGTGGTCGGAAGTGTAGTGTGTTGTCTGAATATGAAAGGAAAAAGTTTTGGAACAAGCACAAACACCAGTCCCCGAGCCAAAAGAATTAAGTAGACGTGATTATAATCACCTATTCGGCCGGCAATCGAATCCGGGGACTTCTGAATCGAAGGCCTCAACGCTGACGATTCAGCCAAGGATTCGGACAAAATGAAATCATTATTGAGTTTCATTATTTCTACCAGTATTAACATTCAACTTTCGCAGTAAACGTCACCAGTAAGCATACAACGTGTAGAAATACCGCCAACCGAGGTGTTCATGTGAGGTTGAATTGCAGCGCGTCTAGCGGCAAATATAGCATCCATAGGACGGACAGCTATGAGTGGCTATTGGGCAGGCTTTGTATTCCTTGTAGGCTACGTCCTGAGACCATACAAGACCGACTACAATCCTCAGATCTTAATGCTACTCTCGATCGTTCAAAGATGGCGAATCGAGTAGCCGGAATTTTTGGAAATGTGGGTTTGTTTTTGTTTGTTGTTATCGTATGTAGTCGGTGTAATTTTACGAAAGTTGACGATAAATGTTAGTTATCTTTGTAGAATATGAGTGTGCGAGTGAGTAGTATAATAGGACAGTTCTGCCGCCACCTCCTCCGGCTCTCGGGAGAGGCCTCCGCCTCCCGCGGGAAATTTGAATTTTGGCGCGAGATTTGAATTTGTAAACAAAGCCACGTGTTTTTTGACAGCTGTCATCGACAACAACGCATCGCTAACCTCACTGCTGCCATCTTGACGGGCCTAAACCTCAGTTGCACCAACTTAACCTTACTAGCGCGAGATTTGAATTTGTAAACAAATCCACGTGCTTTTTGACAGCTGTCTTCCGCCATCTTTAAACTACAGAGCACCGTGCTGCCTTCTTTATCGCAGTAGCTGCAAATTCGTCACCTGTCATCCGCAGTGCTGCCATCTTGGCGGGCCTAAACCTCAGTGCTACCAACTTAACCTCACTAGCGCGAGATTTGAATCGGTAAACAAATCCACGTGCTTTTTTGACAGCTGTCATCCGCCATCTCCAATCTATAGAGCACAGTGCTGCCCTCTTTAGCTACTTACCTTTGAAATGTGGTGGCGGATAATTTGAAAAATGCTTTTTGACAGCAGCCATCTTTGAGCACCGTGCTGCCCTCTTTAGCTAGATACCATTGAAATGTGGTGGCAGGCAATTCTACGTGACACCAGCCATCTTTGAGCACAGTGCTGCCCTCTTTGTGGTGGCGGCAAATTCCACGTGCTCTTGTTTGGAAACAAACCCATGTGCTTTTCTGACAGCTACCATCCGCCATCTTTAATCAACAGAGCACCGTGCTGCACTCTATGTGGTGGCGGCAAATTCCACGTGCTCTTGTTTGAAAACAAAGCCACGTGCTTTTTGTCATCCGCCATCTTTAATCTAGAGAGCACCGTGCTGCCCTCTTGCGTCAGCTGACATCCGCCATCTTTAAACTACAGAGCACTACGCTGCTCTCTGTAGTAGCGGGTAATTTGAAAAGTTCTGTCAGCTATCATCCGCCATCTTTAATCTAGAGAGCACCGCGCTGCCATCTTTGTGGTGGTGGCGAATTCCACGTGCTTTTTTGACAGCTGTCATCCGCCATCTTTAATCAAGAGAGCATCGTGCTGCTATCATGTGGGCAATTTGAAAAGCTGCCAAGAGAGCATCGTGTTGGCATCTTTATTCTTTGACATGTGGTGGCGGCAAATTCCACATCCGCCATCTGAGAGCACCGTGCTGCGCTCTTGATCGTAGTAGCGGACAATTTGAAAAGGAGCGATTAAGAATATAATCGAACACTGTACTCGATACAACATATGATCAGAACATCGAATGGGGGTATACCTTTGTTCTAAGAGAAAACAAGACTACAGTTTTGAATAGCTTGCGTAAGATAGCGATTGTTTACTTAGCTTCAACATGTGATTAGAACATTAAAACAAAGCAATACTAGAATCGAACACTGCACTCGTAATTGTTAACCTTAAGATGTGATCAGAACATTAATTGATGTGTTCAAAACACTAGATAAGTGATCAAGACTAGAATAGAAAACGATACATGTTTAAGAATACCTTTATACATATCGCGTAACTGCAGTGATGCATGTTTAGATCTGAACACATACTGCTGTTTAAAACCTATTACAACTAGAATCGCGTACTATAGTTCGATGTTGCAGAACACAGCATTGCAAGACTAGAATCAAGCACTGTTTAGAAAAACAAAAAATTCTCTTCTCAACATACTTACTGAGCTGCTCTTCCTGCTCAGTCAAGGTACATCTCTATCCAACGTGCATTGCAAAAGCAAGATTGTAAAACATAACAAGACTAGAATCGAACACTGCACTCGATGTTAACTTCAACATGTGATTAGAACATTAAATCAGGTTCAAACATAGCAAGACTAGAATCGAACTCCTCCTACTCTTTCAAGGTACACCTCTATCGAACATGCATTGCAAAAAACAAGATTGTAAGACATAACAAGACTAGAATCGAACACTGCACTCGATGTTAACTTCAACATGTGATTAGAACATTAAATCAGGTTCAAACATAGCAAGACTAGAATCGAACTCCTCCTACTCTTTCAAGGTACACCTCTATCGAACATGCATTGCAAAAAACAAGATTGTAAGACATAACAAGACTAGAATCAAACACTGCACTCGATGTTGTTAACTTCAACATGTGATTAGAACATGAAATAAGATTAAAACATAGCAAGACTAGAATCGAACACTGCACTCGATATTGTTAACCTTAACATATAATCAGAACATTAATTGATATGCTCAAAACACTACATAAGTGATCAAGACTAGATTCGAACACTGCACTCGATGGTGTTAACCTTAACATGTGATCAGAACATTAATTGATGTGTTCAAAACACTAGATAAGTGATCAAGACTAGATTAGAACACTGTACTCGATACATGTATTTAGAACATGTTAGGGGATACCTTTGTTCTAAGAAAATCAGATTGAAACATAACAAGACTAGAATCGAACACTGCACTCGATGTTGTTAACTTTAACATGTGATCAGAACATTAATTGATGTGTATAACTTCCTTTACCTTTACTTACTCTGCCAAGGTACATCTTTATCGAACATGCATTGCAAAAGCGAGAGTGTGCAAGTTTAGACTTGAACACATACTACCGTTCAAAAAACATATATATACATACTATAGTGCGATGTTGTAGTACACTGCATTGCAAGACTAGAATCAAGTCCTGTTTTTCTAAAAAGAACAAATATATAAATGTAGCGTTAGCACTAGCATCACACATAGTAATAATAGGATATAAAAGGCTAAGTGTGCTAGCCTAGAGTTACGATGTTCGGAAGAAACCAAGTTTCAACCTATAGAGGTCAGACATTGCTGTAAGTTTGAAATTATAAGATTAACCTCTTCTACAGCATGCGGATAGAAGAGAATAACTATTTATCATTGGACTAAAGTTACGACGTTCGGAAGAAACCAAGTTTCAAAATATAGAGGTTAGACATTGCTGTAAGTTTGAAATTATAAGATTAACCTCTTCTACAGCATGCGGATTGAAGAGAATAACTATTTATCAGTGAAGATTAGCTTAAAGTTACGATATTCGGAAGAAACCAAGTTTCAACCTATAGAGGTCAGACATTGCTGTAAGTTTAAAATTATAAGATTAACCTCTTCTACAGCATGCGGATTGAAGAGAATAATTATTTATCAATAGAGATTAGCTTAAAGTTACAATGTTCGGAAGAAACCAAGTTTCAACCTATAGAGGTTAGACATTGCTGTAAGTTTGAAATTATAAGATTAACATCTTCTATAGCATGTGGATTAAAGCGAACAACTATTTATCATTAGACTAGAGTTACGATGTTCGGAAGAAACCAAGTTTCAACGTATAGAGGTCGGACATTGCTGTGAGTTTGAAATTGTAAGATTAACATCTTCTATAGCATGCGGATAGAAGAGGGAAACTATTTACCAATAGACTAAAGTTACGATGTTCGGAAGAAACCAAGTTTCAACCTATAGAGGTCAGACATAGCTTGAAATTATAAGATTAACCTCTTCTACAGCATGTAGATTGAAGAGAATAACTATTTATCAATAGACTAAAGTTATGATGTTCGGAAGAAACCAAGTTTCAACCTATAGAGGTCAGACATACCTTAAAATATTCGCGCTGCAAACTGTTACTCGGATGAATAAAATGCGTACTTTCAAGCCTGTAACTCGAACGATAATATTCTAGTTGTACCTAAAAATAAAATAAAATATATATGAATGTAAATATTTATTACCTAGTGTAGAAGTTGCTTTGCAAACACTAACCAACAGTTCAGGCTTACTTTAAGTTGAAGGCTGAAGAATAATATTCACAGCAGACAGTACTTAGACGGGGATGTGCACATAATAAACACACACAAAGAACTGTAAGCGCTTCACGCAGACTGCAGCGAGTAAATATGCTGCTTGTTACCAAGCTGATATCAGAGTCGCTGACATCTGCAGTACAGTTGGAACTAAATGTTTATGCATCAAGAGCTCTCCTGAGTGCCTTACGCTGAGTTCTGCAGGCTGATGTATTTAAGGACTAAGCCGGGATCGAACCTGCTGTCGATGCCGAGGTGCTAGAATTTAGGAGTTCTGCAGCGGATCGAACCTGGGAAAGTTAGCGCGCGATCCTCGACCTCTGAACTTAAACGGGAGGGTACTAAGCTAAGCAAAAAAGCCGACATCCGCGGTATTCCTTGCCTGTAGGTACCGAGCTAAGATCACATCGACGGTATCCCCTACCTGTACTTAGCAGGGTGCTGAGCTAAGATCACATCTACGGTATCCCCTACCTGTACTTAGCAGGGTGCTGAGCTAAGCCTACATATACGGTATTCCGTGCCTGTAGGTACCGAGCTAAGACTGCATCTACGGTATTCCCTACCTTTACTTAGCAGTGTGCTGAGCTAAGCCTACATCTACGGTATTCCTTACCTCTAGGTACTGTGTTAAGATCACATCTACGGTATCCCCTACCTGTACTTAGCAGGGTGCTGAGCTAAGATCGCACTTACGGTATCCCCTACCTGTACTTAGCAGGGTGCTGAGCTAAGCCTACATCTACGGTATTCCTTACCTGTAGGTACTGAGCTAAGATCACATCTACGGTATCCCCTACCTGTACTTAGCAGGGTGCTGAGCTAAGATCACATCTACGGTATCCCCTACCTGTACTTAGCAGGGGTGCTGAGCTAAGCCTACATCTACGGTATTCCTTACCTGTAGGTACTGAGCTAAGATCACATCGCATACTGAGAATTATAAGGCCACATCTCAAAAAAAATTCGTTTTATTCAAGTAATATCATCTAGTCATGCTCTATTTAGTGTAACATGACCATACATATATTTTAATTTTTTTCCACCTGAGGGCAGATAATTCCTTATAACATTTTGGTTTCTTAATCTTAGTGGTGAGAACAATACAGCCACATTTTGACATATGGCTGTATTATACTTGCATTCCATACCAATTCACTGTTGTGCAGGTACGCATCTTAAGTTGTGGCCTTATTACACTCACATTTCTGAGTGGAGGGCTCGTGTTGCTACAATGTAAATCCAGTTTCCTTATTGTCATTAATAATGTACTTATTATTTACATTGAATTGGAGGGAATTCCTTAGTGACTATAGTAGAGAAACTTATGTGCGTTGTGTTCATCAGTTTTGCCTTATTCTGTGATTTTGGATGTATCAAAATGGACATGAACAATACAGGATCATCCCGAATAAGGAAAATGATGATGGTGCTCCATCCTGCCACAAATTGTGATTCAGAGGTAAGCAGCCACCTGTAAATATGATTAAAATTATATCTGGGATTTATCATAGCTGTAACTGGAAGTATATGGGTTTAAGTTGATCGTTTATTTTAATATATTTAGTGTACTACTGGAAGCAGTAACTTTGTACCCTGTTGCTGTTTTTCATACTCGTACATTTCTTAAATATTCATGAAATGATGAGGGAACGGAGAGCGTACCTAAGGCTGATTAATTTGTTATAGATTGTTGAACACCAACATGGAATTGAACTTGATGAGATGCGAAGTATCCCTGTAGCACCTACAAAGGACCAAAGCGACTTCGATATTTTAAAACCAGATAGAGGCAGTGATGATTTACAGGCAAGTTGAATTCAGAAATCGAATATCCATTGGATAAATCGCCTGGGTAGTAATATCTGTGTAAAATATAATAATGTTAGTTTTATGTTTTGTTACTTGTAGATAAATGCCGGTGAAGAAAAGGTTTACACTGATCTCGTGCCTGTGAAAGCAGCTCATCTCCCTCAGAGTATCAGATTACCACTTGCAACATGCACTAACTGTGAAGGGACGAGTGGAGCTTTGTGCAATACAAGCACAATGGTCTCAGAGGTACATTATTATAAATAACATGCTATAGGTAGTTCTTTCAAATTAAGTCATAACAAGCAAACGAAATACAGAGGGTCTAATTTTTCTCTTTTGCAGACCAGTTCACAAGAAAAGAATGTCGATCGAGGGAAGCAGAGTGGGGCGCTGGAAGAGTTTGTTTGTGATAGTGATATCTCAGAATTAGTACATTTTGAAAAGCGTGATGTGCCTGAAATAGAAACAACTGAGGATTCTACCGAGAGTGAACATGCAACACTTCGAGTAGAAAGTGAAGTAGCTGATAGATCGCAGAGCAAGAAAAGGAAACGTCAGCCAGAGTTATGGAAAGCGAACATAAAGAAATCAAGAGTAAATTTAGGTCAGACATACCTCACTGCAACCAATAAAGAAATAGTTGCGAAGTCAGTTAGAGGTGTTTGTGGGAAAAAGTGCCGTCTTCAATGTCCCACCAAAATTACAGAGGAAAGACAAGCAGAAATCAATAAATCCTACTGGCAATTAGGAGATCATGGCCTGCAGCGTAATTTTGTGGTCAGTCACTCCCAAAAAGTGCAACCAAGGTACAGATATTCAAAAGAAGGCAGCCAGAGGGGATGTAATATTGCGTACTACTTCCTTGTAGATGGAAATAAAATAAGGGTCTGTAAGCAGTTTTTTATGAAAACTCTTGATGTAGGAGATAAGTTCATAAGGAACTGCTGGAATAAAGTTGACGAACATGGAGTTTTAGAGAAGGAGAAACGCGGACAACACACAAAGCATAATGTTGATGAGGCGTTGAAGGAACAGGTTAGAAACCATATACGCTCGTTCCCCAGAACAGAGTCTCATTATCTTCGAGCTCAAACAAGTAAAGAGTATCTAGATGGGAGCTTAACAGTTGCTGAGATGTACCGACTGTGTCTGGAAAATCAAACCAAAAGCGGACTTCCTTCAGTGAAGCTCAGTTTATATAGGGAAATTTTCAATACAGATTTCAATCTTTCTTTTTTTGTGCCAAAGAAAGATCAGTGTGCGCTCTGTGAAAGTTACAAAAATGCCAGTGATGAAGAAAAGGAACAGAAACGAGCAATGTATGAAGATCGTTGCAGAAACAAACTTCTAAGTAGAGAAGAGAAATCCAAAGATAGTGTTCTTGCTAAGGAAGGGTCATTGACTGTATCGTGCTTTGATTTACAGGCAGTCCTTCAAGCACCGTGTGGTGATATTTCAGTTTTGTACTATAAGAGAAAATTGAATTGTTATAATTTTACTGTTTATGATATCGGAAAGAAGGAAGGGTACTGTTTCTTTTGGAACGAATCCATAGCTAATCGTGGAGTCAATGAAATTGGAACTTGTGTTTTGACTTTTCTAGAAGAACATTGCCAGAATCAACGTGTTGTATTTTATTCAGATAATGCTGGTGGACAAAATAAGAATAAATTTATGGCATCTTTGTACCTCTTTGCTGTACAGACACTTAGTATTCCACAAATTACCCATAAATATTTGATAGCTGGACATACACAGAACGAAGGAGATAGTATGCATTCTACAATCGAGAAGCAGAAAGCAAGGAGTTTGAAATCAGGCCCAATTTATACACCAACGCAGTGGGTGCCTCTGATACAGTTAGCTAAGAAAGAAGGAAAGCCATACATTGTAAGAGAGCTTGCGACGGAGGACATTAAAGATTTTAATCAACTGGCGAAGAATATGGGTAAGAATTTCACAGTCAACGAAGATGGCCAGAAAGTGAAATGGAATTCCTTCAAAATCATCGAAACAAGAAAGGGTTCACCCAACGTTCTGTTCTACAAAACAGACTACGAAGACCAGGACTTTAAAACAATACACGTAAGAGGAAAACTGCGAGGACGTCCAAGATTACCACTTCTGGAACAGGCTTATCCATGTCCACCCAAAATATCTTTGAGCAAGCTTAAGGACCTCCTCGACTTGTGTTCAGCTGGTGTCATTCCTAGAGTTCATCACCAGTTCTTTAAAAGCCTACAAGCTCATGATCAAAATGAAGAGGACAGACAAGCGGACCTTACGGAAGCTGATTACCAATGTGAGGAGCTGTAGAATTATGTTGACAAAATTATTGTACTTTGAAATAAAAAAATTGGTTTTGGTTAAGTTATTGTGTAGTAAATGTTGCAGAATAAAGTGTGCTTGTGATCATTATGCAAGTTGGTATTCATACTTTCCATTACAATTTCGAAGTAATGTTAGTAAATCTTCTACCTTGCTGGTATTATAAGGCCACAAGTACAAATTTTATTAATATAAATCAGATTATCTCGCATACAATTGCATAAATCAAAGCGTATGTAGACCAAAGTAAAAAGTGTATAGACCGAAGTAATTGTAGTAAACAGTTACTTTGATTTATGAATAATCTGATTTTATATACAAGAAGCAAACTTTCAAATCTCTCTCCTGTAAAATTTACCTTTTTTGAGTTGTGGCCGTGTTATTCTCAGTGTGCGACATCTACGGTATCCCCTGCCTGTAAGGGTGCTCAGCTAAGCAAAAAAGCCGACATCTACGGTATTCCTTGCCTGTAGGTACCGAGCTAAGACTGCATCTACGGTATTCCCTACCTGTAAGTAGACAAAGAGAGGACTAGACTAAGAAGCGATTTTCAAAGGCACTAGGCTGAGAAGTAATCCTCAGGAGCACTAAGCTAAGCCTACATCCACAGTACCCCCTACCTGTTGGCAACAACACGAAACGCTGAGGTACCGAAATATACAAGTTCTACAAGCAGACGTATTTGTACTACGATTAAACGGGAAGGTTTGAGCTCAGCTCTACAAGCTGCTAATAATTTTAATGCGAACTGTACGCGTGCAGTGGACTTCGTACTGCGCTGAGGCCAACACATTCCAGGTAGGAGCTCGCTAGCCGGATGCAGCTTGCGCGCGCGTGTAGGCATGCTTCAAAAACACATCCCAGATATTTTTCTCGTTCTAGAGTCCGCTTATTCTAAATCCGGTGCTAGTACATAGCTACTCGTAAGGCATAACACCTGAAATGCACTAGGAAGCAGCTAGCTGCTGCTCTCCTCCTGTTTTACAACTGGTTGCCCCTTCCTAACATGAGATTTTAAATTGTAAGACCCTATTTTACGGCCGGATGCCCTTCCTGACGCAAGAATCTGTTTTTACAGCTAGAAATTTAAATCAGTTTCTTGAACTATTGTTTTACCGCTAGATGCCCCTCCTAGCGCTGAAAGACCAGGATTTAGCCAGTTAACATTCCTGATGTAACAACAAGCATGTTAGGTGCAAGTTATGCTAAGCAAACAATCGCTATTTTACGCAAGCTATTCAAAACTGTAGTCTTGTTTTCTCTTAGAACAAATCGATGTTCTGATCATATGTTGTATCGAGTACAGTGTTCGATTATATTCTTAATCGCTTCTTTTAAATTGTCCGCTACTACGATCAAGAGCGCAGCACGGTGCTCTCAGATGGCGGATGTGGAATTTGCCGCCACCACATATCAAAGAATAAAGATGCCAACACGATGCTCTCTTGGCAGCTTTTCAAATTGCCCGCATGATAGCAGCACGATGCTCTCTTGATTAAAGATGGCGGATGACAGCTGTCAAAAAAGCACGTGGAATTCGCCACCACCACAAAGATGGCAGCACGGTGCTCTCTAGATTAAAGATGGCGGATGATAGCTGACAGAACTTTTCAAATTACCCGCTACTACAGAGAGCAGCATAGTGCTCTGTAGTTTAAAGATGGCGGATGTCAGCTGACGCAAGAGGGCAGCACGGTGCTCTCTAGATTAAAGATGGCGGATGACAAAAAGCACGTGGCTTTGTTTCCAAACAAGAGCACGTGGAATTTGCCGCCACCACATAGAGTGCAGCACGGTGCTCTGTTGATTAAAGATGGCGGATGGTAGCTGTCAGAAAAGCACATGGGTTTGTTTCCAAACAAGAGCACGTGGAATTTGCCGCCACCACAAAGAGGGCAGCACTGTGCTCAAAGATGGCTGGTGTCACGTAGAATTGCCTGCCACCACATTTCAATGGTATCTAGCTAAAGAGGGCAGCACGGTGCTCAAAGATGGCTGCTGTCAAAAAGCATTTTTCAAATTATCCGCCACCACATTTCAAAGGTAAGTAGCTAAAGAGGGCAGCACTGTGCTCTATAGATTGAAGATGGCGGATGACAGCTGTCAAAAAAGCACGTGGATTTGTTTACCGATTCAAATCTCACGCTAGTGAGGTTAAGTTGGTAGCACTGAGGTTTAGGCCCGCCAAGATGGCAGCACTGCGGATGACAGGTGACGAATTTGCAGCTACTGCGATAAAGAGGGCAGCACGGTGCTCTGTAGTTTAAAGATGGCGGATGACAGCTGTCAAAAAGCACGTGGATTTGTTTACAAATTCAAATCCCGCGCTAGTGAGGTTAAGTTGGTGCAACTGAGGTTTAGGCCCGTCAAGATGGCTGCACTGAGGTTTGCGATACGTTGTTGTCTGTCAAAAAGCACGTGGCTGTCAAAAAACACGCGGATTTGTTTACAAATTCAAATCTCGCACTAGTAAGGTTAAGTTGGTACCACTGAGTTTTAGGCCCGTCAAGATGGCAGCAGTGAGGTTAGCGATGCGTTGTTGTCGATGACAGCTGTCAAAAAGCACGTGGCTTTGTTTACAAATTCAAATCTCGCGCCAAAATTCAAATTTCCCGCGGGCGGCGGAGGCCTCTCTCGAGAGCCGGAGGAGGAGGTGGCGGCAGAACTGTCCTATTATACTACTCGAGTGTATTTATAGGAGTCAGTGGGCACACAGGACCTGTAATTATACGCAGTAATATGAGAATGTGCTTGTTTTGATCGTGTTTTTACCCATTAAAGAACATGAGTGCACTAGGTGGACCGGGTTTTAGTCTAACTATGGCAATACTCTTAAGTTTCCTACGGAATAGAACATTAAGAGAGAAATGGATTAGGAATATATGGTTATTTTGAAGTCCATGACAAAATTGTAGCGTGCATACATCATTTTGAGAATAGGTCTGAGGTTAGGAAAGCCATTTATCTACTTCCAAACTATTCGCATTCCTCGAAAAATATTAATTTAGATAGAATATAATTGATATTGTGTTATTCCGTCAGTGTCTATGTGCTTCGAAGTGTCGAGTGAATTGGATGCAAGTGTATTTTACAATAATCTGTGCTCTGCCTGCGGAAATGTTTGGCTGGATCTTGGAGTATAACAAAACTTATAAGTGTGACAGATGGAGCAATGTGTATACTGTTACACAGAAGAAATGGTGACTTAGAGGGATTAGCTGGGTTTGTAACGCAGGGTTTTACACTACCAACACCTTCCGATTCATGCTGTGATTATCTGTTATCAAGCAGACTGCGCCGAACTGAAGCTCGTTCATGTGGTTAAATATCAATGTTTAGTCAAAAGAGTTTTTGCACTCATGTTCTTTAACGGGTAAAAAACTATTATATCATTAGTGTCTGAACGTTTCATAACTAAGGTTACTACTGTATCATTGTGTGAAGTGCTGTTATGCCATATGTCAACATTATGTTAGCATTACCAGGGCTGTTCATTGGGTTAACACCGAGCTCGATAGCTGCAGTCGCTTATGTGCGGCCAGTATCCAGTATTCGGCGGATAGTGGGTTCGAACCCCACTGTTGGCAGCCCTGAAGATGGTTTTCCGTGGTTCCCCATTTTCATACCAGGCAAATGCTGGGGCTGTACCTTAATTAAGGCCACGGCCGCTTCCTTCCCAGTCCTAGCCCTTTCCTATCCCATCGTCGCCATAAGACGATGTGTCGGTGCGACGTAAAGCCAATAGCGTACGTTTGAGCATTGGGTTAACAATCATTTCGAGTGTACTTGGGCTGAGTGACTCAGACGGTTAAGGCGCTAGCCTTCTGACCCCAAGCTGGCAGATTCGATCCTGGCTCAGTCCGATGGTATTTGAAGGTGCTCAAATACGTCAGCCTCGTCTCAGTACATTGAATTGCACGTAAAAGAACTACTGCAGGACTAAATTCCGGCATTTCGACGTCTCCGAAAACCGTAAAAAAATGTAGTTATTGGGGCGTAAAGCCAATAACATTATTATTTGTGGTGTACTTCCCTTTCATTGGGTGCTGAATTTAAGAAATTGTCCACCACTTCAAAAGTAAGGCAGAAAATTGTTTCATAATTTCCATGAGAGCAATAAATTGATGAATTTCGCACCTTAATTTATTTTGAAACATTCAAAATGATGTTCGAAATAGCATTTTAACAGTTTTATAAAGTATTGTCATCTATCCAGCGAAGAGAAATATAAGAGAACGTTATTTGATGAATTGAAACTTCTAAATAATCAGCTTGTTGGTCTCTTTTCTGGTAGAATATATGTGATTCTAGTTGATTATATGTGACGCGTACTTGTTGGCGAAGCGTTTTCATACGTGTAAAAGTGATTTTTCCCTGCGATGTTATATTTATCATGTTAAATTACCGCTATTTAAATAATATGTACGTGATATTTTCGTGTTAGTCAATACCAGCAATCCGGCTACTTCGGCCGCCATGCTTTTTTAATATTACGTTCTGAGGATTGGAGTCGGTCTTGATACAATTGGCTAAGGATGCAATTAATATAAACAGTGGCGGCTCGTGACCAAATTTTCAGGGGGTTCACAACAAAATTTGTGTTCACGTCTCAATTATACCAAAGTAGAATGCAAATATGTACAAAATCATTTGACTAAAAGTTCCGTGTACAGTTGCTTCTCTACGCACAA
Source organism: Anabrus simplex (assembly GCF_040414725.1). NCBI lineage: Eukaryota > Metazoa > Arthropoda > Insecta > Orthoptera > Tettigoniidae > Anabrus > Anabrus simplex. Next base: position 581,346,566 of record NC_090265.1, on the reverse strand, counting down.
TATGGTAGAACCCTTATCACCGAGGATACATTTTTCCGAGACTAATTTGTGAGTATACAAGAATATTAAAATTACGACTACCGGCCTGAATCACTAAGGCTTTCTGTTCCCGTGATTACGAACACCTGTTCAGAATTAGCTACTAGCGAAATCTTCCGACGATGTAATGCGATAACTTCTAAGAGCTGTGGCCAACAGGAACAGAGGAGGTGGCGGACCCTTGTGGTCAACTGTAATACTATCTCTGGTTTGAGGGTGGTTATAGACGGAAAGGCACATTCCTTACCGTGCTCGTCGCTGCATAAACCATGACGTCATCTCCATGCACATCGTCTTAAGGCTCGTAGCAAAATCTAAAGTGTGCTCCTTGGCATTGTCAGCCGAAACAAACAGCTGTCAGTGTAACGGAGCTTCGATATAAGTGGACTGCTTTCGATCGATTGAAGAAATCAGGTCGAAAAAAAGGAAACAATTTCGAATGCGTGAATATGCGTTAGAAACGGGTGTTCACGTGCTCTTGAAACCCCACCGCCACTGATAATAAATGTGTTAGCATAAGAGCTGCAAGTAAGCAGTTTGGGAAAGAGGTTTAAAAGTGTTGCCACTTGATGATGGGGTACATGATCCTGATCACGTCAGAAAAGTGTGGGACGATTCTTTCAAGTCTTTTCAAAGGAGTATGCGATATGAAGAGAACATAGTGCGGAAGCAAAAGAAGCTGGATATTGCTCCAGATAAAACGTGACTTGTAGTGAGAGTGACTGATACTAAATGCCAACGAGAGTGAACCTCAATGTGAAGTGGATGTTCCAGCAGCTAACATCCTTTGCACGAACAGAATTCAGAAGGGAATGCAAATAACATAATAGAAGTTCCTGCTGATGAAGTTGAAAATGGGGACTGACTACTGGTTTCCTTTCTGACCAATAAACCAGGCACTAGTTCCAGTATGAGTCACTCTTTCATTGGTCAAGTTGTAGAGAAGAAAGAGGAGGATCGATTTGTGGCCAATTTTGTGAGGTCGCAGGTTACTCAAGATTATGCTGGTTACATTTACACTTTTCCTGATGCTGAGGACATATGTGAATTTTCCTATACTCAGGTAATAGGAAGACTGGACAATCCACATATGAGAAGGGGCCAATTGAAATTCAATGTGCACTCTCAGATTCTGTCATCATAGAATATCATTCCTTGATAAAACAAATGTTTCTCCTTCATATATGTTGTTGCCATTACATACACATTACAATACATTTGAACTATGTACTATAAATAGCATTGTTTGTTACTATTTTATTAATGAAGACTATTCCTGCTATAATTTTCACAGATATTTTTGACTTCGACAACAATTTTTTTACCCTAATCAGTTTTTTAGTTATTTCAGAACATTAAACTACAGTATAATAGAAAATGTAGTTATGTGTTTTAACTATCAAATAACCAATCCCATTGACCCCAGTTTGATGTGAATCGAATAACTTTCATATTAATATGCCTGATCCTATTGACCCCAGTCAAGGGGTGAATAGGATCACTTAAATTGGTTAAAATCAAGGAAATATGAAGGAATTCTAGAATATTTGTGCATAAAGTTATAAAATATAATAGAACTCGTATACTGAAACAAAAAAAGGAGGACAATTGTGTATTTTTTCTGTTGGTAGGTTAATGTTCCTCGTGAAAGTGATCCTATTCACCCCATTTTACGATACAGGGGTTTCTGGCAAATCGTACCAAAGGAGAGAAGGTTTACTTGTGAGATCGCCTTTCAAAGCTTGGCAAATTTGTCTGTTTCTCTAAACCTAGATATGCAGACAAAACACTTTCCACTGGCAGTATTTCCTACTTTACCTGAAACAGCTTCAATAACACCCACAGTTTCTTCAAAATTGTCCCGCGAAACCACACGAGGCTCCCTGCTTTTTTTTTCAAGCTTTGTGATTTCTTCTGGCAATTTGCTATAATATGAAAGACAAACCATTCCAAACACTAGCATGGGTGAGAAGTTGCTTCATGTCAAGGATTGATGCGGCGTCATTTTCGGAGAGCATGGGAATAATTTCCGATATCTTGTCAAAGTTGTATGAACAGAACAAGGCAGCAGAAACCCATGTTTCCCATCTTGTTAACATTGACAGTAGGGGAAGCACAAGTTCAGGAACAACCTCCTTGAAGATCCAGATTTGAGATGGATGTCTGACAAATAATTTTGTATTAGAAATTAATGTGTCTATTTACAGAAACAAACTGAACATGTTCTCCGCATTACTACAGTCTTTGGTTTTCATGTTCCAAAAAGGAATTCTGGAATCAACAATAAGCTTTAAACGAATCTAATGACGACCAAGACTGTTTTCTAGATGTTTCCGTAGAAAGAACTTTTAAAGCCTTTGAACTTCCCTTCCTGCCTGCATCCATTATAAAAAGGCCAAAGATAGTTTAGAGAGCTGGTGAATAACTGAGCAATAGCTGTAATTCTAACAGCTCACATGCAAGCAAAATATTTTGGGCATTTCGTCTTCAGGTTCCATGGTTCCTACGATGAAGTTCACAATGTGCCTTCCCACTACATCCATTGTTTCATCAATTGAAATCCATATTTTCTTTCCACAAACCCCACTCTGAATATTTCAAATAACATTCTTGTAACATAAGGCAAGTAATTTTTTGTAAAGTTGTTTCACTTGATCACTTTTCCCCAGTACACTGTTCCAAAAATGCTCTCAGTGTTTGGTTTTCATGTTCCAGAAAGGAATTCTGGAATCAACAAAAGCTTTACACCAATCTAATGACAACTGAGACTGTTTTCTAGATGTTGCAACAGCTGTTGATAGTAGTGATATCCTCTTCTGACCATTCTTGACAGCAAATGTCGATTTATGCTTAGTAGTGGAAATGTCTTGGGTTAAAATTACTTATGATTAACTGGTTTTTTTTTCACAGACTTTACACAAAAAAACTGTTTCATTAGTAGAAACTTCGTTAGCATCAAACTCACGAATGAACCCTGGAGTTTACTGTTCAGTAGTCTACTTGACTTGGCCATGTTAACTACATGTGATAGCAATAAGTCTTCCTCTACCCAACAGTAACGGGTGGGTAGTATATTTCGGCTTGCCTTTGTAGGGTGCTGTTGTGAGACAGATCAAAGGCAAGCACACTACAGATTTCCTGACAGCCGAACAGCAAAGTAGGCCCATTTGTTGAATTTACTAGAACAAGGAAGTTGTTGAGCTGCATACCACAGGCAGAATTACAATTTTTAGGAGAGTGAAGATTAATATGAAGAAAATATTGAATAAATAAGAATGGTAAATAAAAATGCTGCCTATGTAAGTTGTTTCACGGGCCTACAGTAAAACCTTGTCAAGATATTTTGCAGGGAACAAGGAAAAAGCACATGTTAAGTGAAAAAATGTACTATTGAATACACATATTTAAAAAAGTTCAACAGGGATAAGGAAAAAAGCTTGATTTATCCCCTAACATGAGATCATTTTACATGTGTATATAGTGTGTAGGTATAGTGAAAGCTATATTTACCATTTCTAAAGATGAGAAGAGAGTATTAAAAAGTGTGAAAAACACAGAGAAATACAAAAAACTTTCAACTGAGACTTATAAAATAACAGTGTATTGAAAATTGTAAAAAAAAAAAAAAAAAAAAAAAACAGACAACAAATATAAAAACATTTGCAGAAATAAAGTATCCACATATGATGGCATATTAAACCCTTTCTGAAACAAAGATGTTAGCTGAAGCCTTTTATTTTGGACCAATGGGTTATTAAACATTGTTTTCTGGTCACATTCTTTGACCATGAATTATTCGGAGGTTACAATCAGCCATGTACAAGAGAATGACTTTAACCTCCATGCAGCAAAATTTTCACCGATGAGTCAAAACTTGAAGGTGAGCGTTTCAACATTTGCGCTACTTCCACGTGCTTAAAGATGCGGATGCATATCCACTTCTTGAAAGAGTTTAATATTCTGATCTTAACAGTAAGCAATTTCACGAATTTTCTCAAATCAAAGACAAATATGCACCACTGTAGTCAACTTCACACGATTATGTTCCTAATCCACAGGTAGGCTATCAACGCAATAAATATTTGTTACCCTTCACTGTGCCACTCAACGCAGAATAAATTTCTAACTTCTGAATGGAATCCGAAATTCAAGAACAAGCTCACTGGGTTATTCAGCAATCTCACTGCTAAACAGCAAACAAAATTGAACACTCCTGAGGCTAATACTTGCTCCACGAAGCTGCAACTTACGCTGCGAAGTTCAGGGATTCAAGGTATTTCCCATTATTGTGCAAGTTTCCCTGCCCTTCCTTTTGTAGCGAGGGCATTTATTATGTTCCTTTCACAAGAGATGACAAAGAACGTTTTTGGGGCTAGGAAAAACGCAATCGTACTAAGCACAAATTGTGAAAATCCGTGACAAGTGAGGTAGACACTCAGGACTTCGAATTTATGACGTATTAAATGAGAAAACATGTTAATGACAAAGATGCTAACAAGGTCTCACTGTAATTATAACTATATCTGACATTAAATTAAGATTCATTTTGTAATTTTTAAATATCCACAAAAATTCTGGCAGATTTTAGATCACACATTTTATTATAATATTATAATTAAAGAATAACGGGCTCAAACTATTGTAAATTTAATATTTTATTTTAATACAGGCCATTAACATTTGATTAACCCAGTAGATAAAAATGCAATAAGACTCAAGATTACAAAAAAAATTAGTAGGAAACCAGTTGCCATGCTGGATTACAATCGGTATTACTAACTTCCACAGATGAGCTGCTAAATGGCTCGGAGATAACTATAGTTAACTGTTAAACTCAATTAACTTGCAGAGTTAACCATGAGTAAGCTTTGTAACAGTTATACCAAAACAGATCACCGTATAATCCTGAATACTACCTGCATTGTTTTTACAGAAATACTGCTCCTTAAATTCGGGTGTTAGTCATATTTAAACCTTTCATATTGTGGTCTCATAATACATCATTATGAAGACGCGGCAGCAGTGGTTTCATGTCACGCAACCTGGCAACGATTGACATCTCGCTCCGTCTCCCACTTCCACATTACTGGAACCACATGGTGTGGCAGTTGATTAATACTCTGTGTTCTGAGTGTAGAATCAGTCATAACAAGTGATGAATAAAAAAAAAAATGTTTGCGGTTATTTACTGTGAGAAACTGAAAGTTGTAAAGGAAGCTGAAACTCTTGGAAATCATGCCGCCAGCATCACGTATTCACAATTGGAGGAAGAAGAAAATTTTATTAAAAAGTAATGGTGATCGTAAAGCTTTTTGAGGACAGAGTGCACAGTTTACTGAAAATGAAGAACCGCTTTACAAATACGTGACTGAAAGAAGTGAACTACCGGCAGGTTATGGTATATTGACAAATGTATCAACTAAAATCACTAGAGATTGCAAAGGAACTTAAAAAGGAGAGTTTTAATGCAAGCTGTGGGTGGATAAGGAACTTTATGGAAGAAACCGATTGTGTATGCGAAGATGTAGTACATCTATTTCACAATGTTTCCCTGTTGCCTATGAATAAAAGTTGACATCCTTTCATCGCCACGTTGTTTGCGGAAGCAAAATTCCTTTTGCTTTCTCAAATTGGGAATGCTGGTCAGATGCCTGTTTATTTCGAAATGCCACTAGAAAATATGATTCATGTTAAGGGCTCTAAAAGTGTTACTATCAGGACAAGTGGTAATGAAAAGCAATGTTGCACGGTAATGTTATGCATGTTAGCTGAAGGAACCCAACTTCCTCTGTATGTGATTCTGAAAAGATAAAACGCTTCTGAATGCAAATTTGCAGTCAGGTATTTTCGATCCAACCCAAGAATCCGGTTGGATCGACAGTGAGTTAACTGAGGACCTGGTGAAGTGTGTTTGGCAACGTCGCCCAGGGAGCTTTATTGCATAAGAAGAGTCTGCTTGTGCTCGACAGTTATTGTGGGCATATTACAGATGCCATAAAGGAAAATCTGATCTGGCAGTAATTCCAGGAGGGTTGACCCCCATGCTACAGCCATTGGAGGTTTGTGTAAACTGGCCTTTCAAAGCTGCACTGAAATAGCTGTACATCAAGTGGATGGCGTCTGCCAGCGATCACGCACGGACACAAACTGGACGAGTTAAACGACCCAAAGTGGAACTTCTATACAAACTAATAAAGGCGGCATGCGATTGCATCTCCAACGACTTGGTGAGGAAACGTGACAGTGACCAAAGTTTCCAATGGTTGTAGTTCTGATGATGCTGAATTGACTGATTTGTATTGAACTAGTTTTATTTCTCATTGTGGTATTTTTGGCGTTTTTATTACTTATAAAGTGTCTTAAATTAGCAATTTTGTGACATCCGCAGAAATTTAAAAGATTGGTTAAGTAAACATGTGATTTTTCTTCCAAATTTTGTCAATAGAAATTCGGGTGTGTGGATCTTATTCGGTGGCGGATGGTATTCGGGATTACACAGTATTATATGACAATCATAAGATAGAAAGAATTAAGATTCCTGTCTTGAAGGAAATGTTCCTACAAGATTTGATAACGTGGAAGTTCCCCAGCATTTGTACGCATATAATCACAAGACAAGCAGTTAAGTATACGAGATATGAACTCATTCAAAGTCTGTTCATCACATATCGTAGTCCCCTTTCGCAAGCTTTCTTTGAGACTCTTGAGCCATGAACAAATCATCTTGAAATATTCTTTATAACCATCTTCTAACTGCAAATTCGTCATACATATCTTCAAAAGCCACACAATTGTATGTATCTCATAATAACTCTTTCCAGGAATTACATCCAGATTTAAAGCTGATAAATGATGGACACCAACTTTCTGTACATAATTGATCTTTTTATGGTCAAGTAGTTGCTGCAGACTTGCATAAGCTAAGCATGTAGATACTAGGATAGCAAATTCAGAATTCCCCATCATAGATATAGAAGCCTGTGCTTGGTTGTGGAAATGTGTATCTTTGAAGTGAAGGATTTCTACAAAAGAACTGACCTCTTCAACAGAACACTTGTTCCCATTCAGTATGGCATGAATGCATTCATAGAAATTAATTGAAAGTAACCTAAATCTTCTCTCTAAAGATGACAGCAACAGCATTCTAATCAGAGCTTTCAGTTCCCTCATGTCTGATGTCCAGTTCTGGAGGTACAACAAAACATTTTGTACATTGTTTGTCAAGTCATTGTATTTTAAATCTTCATTTGAAACTATGCCCTCAAGAGGTTGTGGAAGTTGAAATGTAATATTGTAAAATTCTGGATAGAGAATATCCTCTGTACATCCCCAATTAACAAAAACTGCGAAGATATCATTTAACGTAGGCTTAAACAAATTATTAAAACCAGTAAGAGCAGTTTGACAGTTTTCTACAAGTTCAGCATCTTCATGAATAGACATCAAATAGAAAAGGTACCGAGATATACCTGGATCATCCACACACTGCATATTAACATGACATTTGAGCATTGACAACAGTTCATTTGACTCACTACCATAAAAATGCTTCGTTTTCAATGCTATACCAAACTTGTCCAGTGACAAGGATTTACTGCTGAACAGACATCCCACCGTGCCCTTACTGTATACATCAATACCTGGATGGATAGCTTGTATTGTAGCTCCTGTCACACTCACTTTGTCGGTAGTCTTTTTTATCTTCTTAATATCTTCATCTGTATCAAAACTATGAAGGCTATTTAGATCATCATCAAGACTGTCTCTATTGTTCAATATCTCCAAAGTCCTCTTGGATTTTTCACGATCTTCAAGAATCAAATTATACTGATGCATGTTATTTTCAAAATTCTCCTGGTCAATAGGAATTCCAGGAACATAGTTAAGAAAGTCATCTGCCATGATCAGTTCTAATATTTGTACTAAACACACAGGATATCAAAATTAATTTATCACCATTTAGAAATGCACTCGTGTCATGAATAAGTATTTTTCCTTGGCACTTTCATAACAATGGAAAAAAATAATGAATGACACAGTAAGAACCAAACATGCAGGATATTAATATTAATTAATCACGTGTCATGAATATTTTTTCCTAGGTATTTTAATTACAAAGAATGGAAAAAATAATGAATGACACAGTAAGGACCACAATATCCACAATTAGAACACAGACAGAAAACTGCTTGCAAATGATGTATATTGTCTCTGATGTAACCACTTGCCAATGATGCTTCTTTGACTGAAAGGAAAAAGAAAAGTAATGTTAACAATCTTTTAATTTATTTGCTAACATACATACATACATACATACATTATCATTATAGACTGTTATGCCTTTCAGCGTTCAGTCTGCAAGCCTCTGAGAATTTACTAAACGTCGCCACAATCCTCGATTTGCAACTAGTGTTGTGGCCTCATTTAGTTCTATACCTCTTATCTTTAAATCGTTAGAAACAGAGTCTAACCATCGTCGTCTTGGTCTCCCTCTACTTCTCTTACCCTCCATAACAGAGTCCATTATTCTCCTAGGTAACCTATCCTCCTCCATTCGCCTCACATGACCCCACCACCGAAGCCGGTTTATGCGTACAGCTTCATCCATCGAGTTCATTCCTAAATTAGCCTTTATCTCCTCATTCCGAGTTCCCTCCTGCCATTGTTCCCACCTGTTTGTACCAGCAATCATTCTTGCTACTTTCATGTCTGTTACTTCTAACTTATGAATAAGATATCCTGAGTCCACCCAGCTTTCGCTCCCATAAAGCAAAGTTGGTCTGAAAACAGACCGATGTAAAGATAGTTTCGTCTGGGAGCTGACTTCCTTCTTACAGAATACTGCTGATCGCAACTGCGAGCTCACTGCATTAGCTTTACTACACCTTGATTCAATCTCACTTACTATATTACCATCCTGGGAAAACACACAACCTAAATACTTGAAATTATCGACCTGTTCTAGCTTTGTATCACCAATCTGACATTCAATTCTGTTGAATTTCTTACCTACTGACATCAATTTAGTCTTCGGGAGGCTAATTTTCATACCATACTCATTGCACCTATTTTCAAGTTCCAAGATGTTAGACTGCAGGCTTTCGGCACAGTCTGCCATTAAGACCAAGTCGTCAGCATAGGCCAGGCTGCTTACTACATTTCCACCTAACTGAATCCCTCCCTGCCATTTTATACCTTTCAGCATATGATCCATGTAAACTACAAACAGCAAAGGTGAAAGATTACAGCCTTGTCTAACTCCTGTAAGTACCCTGAACCAAGAACTCATTCTGCCATCAATTCTCACTGAAGCCCAATTGTCAACATAAATGCCTTTGATTGATTTTAATAATCTACCTTTAATTCCATAGTCCCCCAGTATAGCGAACATATTTTCCCTCGGTACCCTGTCATATGCTTTCTCTAGATCTACGAAACATAAACACAACTGCCTATTCCTCTCGTAGCATTTTTCAATTACCTGGCGCATACTGAAAATCTGATCCTGACAGCCTCTCTGTGGTCTGAAACCACACTGGTTTTCATCCAACTTCCTCTCAACGACTGATCGCACCCTCCCTTCCAAGATGCCTGTGAATACTTTGCCTGGTATACTAATCAATGAGATACCTCGATAGTTGTTGCAATCCTTCCTGTTCCCTTGCTTATAGATAGGTGCAATTACTGCTTTTGTCCAATCTGAAGGTACCTTACCAACACTCCACGCTAATTTGACTACTCTATGAAGCCATTTCATCCCTGCCTTCCCACTATACTTCACCATTTCAGGTCTAATTTCATCTATTCCTGCTGCCTTATGACAATGGAGTTTATTTACTATCCTTTCCACTTCCTCAAGCATAATTTCACCAACATCATTTTCCTCCTCCCCAAGAGCTTGACTGTTTGCAACACCACCATGATGATTTCCTTTTACATTGAGAAGATGTTCAAAATATTCCCTCCACCTCTCCAGTGATTCCCTGGGATCTGTTATGAGTTCACCTGAATTACTCAAAACACTGTTCATTTCCTTTTTCCCTCCCTTCCTAAGATTCTTTATTACTGTCCAGAAAGGTTTCCCTGCTGCTTGACCTAGCCTTTCCAGGTTATTACCAAAATCTTCCCATGACTTCTTTTTGGATTCAACAACTATTTGTTTCGCTCTGTTTCTTTCATCTACGTACAAATCCCTGTCTGCCTCGGCCCTTGTTTGGAGCCATTTCTGATAAGCCTTCTTTTTACGTTTACAGGCTGCTCTCACTTCACCATTCCACCAAGATGTTCGCCTTTTCCCATCTTTACACACAGTTGTTCCTAGGCATTCCCTTGCTGTTTCTACTACAGCATCCCTGTATGCCACCCATTCACTTTCTATATCCTGAACCTGCTTACTGTCTACTGTTCGAAACTTCTCACTAATCATATCCATGTACTTCTGTCTAATTTCCTCGTCCTGGAGATTTTCTACCCTTATTCGTTTGCAGACAGATTTCACTTTCTCTACCCTAGGCCTAGAGATACTTAGTTCACTACAGATCAGATAATGGTCTGTATCATCGAAAAATCCCCGAAAAACTCGTACATTCCTAAAAGATTTCCTGAATTCAAAGTCTGTTAAGATATAGTCTATTATGGATCTGGTACCCCTAGCCTCCCATGTGTAGCGGTGAATAGCCTTATGCTTGAAGAATGTATTCGTAACAGCTAAACCCATACTAGCACAGAAGTCCAGCAAACGCTTCCCATTCCCATTAGCTTCCATATCTTCCCCACATTTACCAATCACCCTTTCGTATCCTTCAGTTCTATTCCCAACTCTCGCATTGAAATCGCCCATTAGTACTATTCTATCCTTGCTGTTGACCCTGACCACGATGTCACTCAATGCTTCATAAAACTTGTCAACTTCATCCTCATCTGCACCCTCACATGGTGAATACACGGACACAATTCTTGTCCTAATTCCTCCCACAGACAAATCTACCCACATCATTCGCTCACTTACGTGCCTAACAGAAACTATGTTGCGTGCAATGGTATTCCTGATAAAGAGCCCTACCCCAGACTCTGCCCTTCCCTTTCTAACACCCGTCAGGTACACTTTATAATCTCCTATCTCTTCCTCCTTATCTCCCCTTACCCGAATATCACTTACTCCTAGCACATCCAGATGCATCCTCTTTGCTGACTCAGCAAGTTCTACCTTCTTTCTTCCATAAGCCCCATTAATATTGATAGCTCCCCATCGAATTCCATTTCGTTCGCCAAGTTGTTTCCAAGGAGTCCCTCGCCTGTCAAATGGGAGTGGGACTCCCTTACTCCCATAGGTCCGAGGCTTGCTTAAAGTGTTCTGAGCTCGGTAAATTCATGAAGCAGGATGCTGCCCTACTTGCACATAGTCCAAGTGAGGATCTCTCCTCTAACGGGTTATGGACAATTTACACAAAATGCCCATAACTTACGTAAGTTATAAGTAGAATTTAATTTTTACATAATATTATAGATGGTTCATTTCTGAAGCTAAATACTTTATCAACGGTCTGACAGACTTTTTAAATGTAATGATGCCTGATAACCTGCATTATTGAGATGATGATTCTATGTTGTTGTTTTTTTTTTACTGCTTCACAAACTTAACTCTACAGAATTCGGAAATGCCAAATTGTTGGATATTATTTTTCTCAGGAGTTCTTTTGTGTGTCAGTAAATCTATCTAACATCTGTGCAACTCAGTCCGACATTTCCATGCTATTCTATTGTGTTTGTAACTACGTTATGTGACACTAAGATTAAGAAAACGGTTCAAAGCAAAGGTAAAAGTAAAAAGAACTACACTCACAGAATGAACAATATACATATCATTAAGAAACACGATCAACCCATACAACTAAGCTTTATGAACTTTTCCAAAAAGTCTACTGCTTCATCCTAATGAATATTTTCTTCTCTAACAACAGCATCCTTACAATATGACATCAGCAGATGTATTTCCTTGAATACGGTCCTCATGATAAGACTGTGGAATGTTTTTCATCAAGGTGTTCCAATATGCTACATAATAATGAAAAATGAGAGTGCGTTGCAACATGATGGTAGGTAGGAAATAAAGAGAACACTGGTAGCGATAAAATACTAGGAATAGGATTTATTAATTATGTACTACTAACTGCTTATACACATACACAATTATACCAGTCTGCACACTAACTCAAGTCAGTCGTTCATTCTACAGCTTACAAAGATAATCACATTACACACTCTTCCACTACTGACTTATACTCTAAACTCAGTTCCACAGTTATTCTCGCTGTGTGCTGTCGTGGCCATTTCGTTCACAGACCGTGCAGTCTCACATTCCTGTATCTCATGCACTGTTTGTACACTCACAACAGATTTAATTCACTGCCCCTTGCTGACCTCTCTCATGCTGCACCAGAGACACACATGTTCACTCCCCAGCAGCTGGACGTGAGAGACCCCACTTCTCAACGATGGACAGAACAGAACTATAGCCTAAGTTCCACGGAGAGAACATTTGCTCCACTGCACTGGGCCAATGAACTGTGAAGTCACAGCAGTACACTTGCACACACAAACTAACTCCTCAACTCAAAATGAACCACAGAACAGAACTGAACCACTTGAGCTCATCCGGCCCATCTTAAATAGGGAAGGCGGGCCCCTACTAGAGACTTCACCAAAGGAGAAGTCTCCAGAGTCCTCTAAGTTCCAATTATCTGGGTCACCTTCTAGCTCTTTTCCCCACTGTTAGGATGCCCAAATGAGATAAAAGAGTGGTGGCACAGAGGGCTGGCCTCACTTGCAACTAAGGAAAAGCTAACTTGCTTCTCCCAAGGTCCTACCATAAAATGGTGGACAGAAGTCATACTACCACCTCCTCAAGGCAACTCGCCCCAAGTTGCTGCATGATATCGATGCCAGACGATTGAGCTGGACAATCATCGTCCTCCCATGGGGGATCTGCTAGGTCTGGTGGGTGACAATGTTGATCCTGGGGATGACAGTTCAGGGGCCTCTACATGGTGACTGAAATTCCAGTGACTCTCCCCTTGTCCGCATGCTTCCAGGGCAGCGCGTACTCATCCATCACAACAATCCATGTGACTAGCTCACAAGTCCCAAGCTTGGTCCTGCTGCATGTCAACTGATCTCATGGTGTCGAATTTCATACTGACACAACTTGGGCAAGCATCCTGGCCAAGCAGCATCCTTGTTCGGTGGTCATAGGTTCAGGCTCCATTAGCATGCTGTTCTCTAGCGAGGGTCCTTCCAGCCATGTCATTATCACAGCTCGTCCATCCTAGGGGACATCAACAAAGCCTGGCCAAGTATCAACCCTAAAAGATCTCCGCGTCACAGAGCCCACTGAAGAAGGTGTCGCAAGTCATGCTGGGCATTATAAATTTTCCAGCTACCTCATTCTTGGTTGCCAGTAGTGCTGTGAAGAGAAGGCGGTCCTCCTGTTGATTGAATTGGATAATACGACTACAGCGCTACTCCGGTGATCTCCAGTACTACCGACAGAGGCAAAGCAGTTACGGAGCTCTAGAGGTTAACCGGAAGGCCGCCTCCTATTCGCAGCAGTAGCTCCGAGTGTAAGGACATAGTGGGCTGTAATTTCAAACTTACATCCATGAATGTAGGCGCCCTATAAAAATCGTTGCCTACATACACAAAAATTGAACTATATCACCGATATTCCATATAATAACACCCCCTTTTTTTTGCTAGTTGCTTTACGTCGCATCGACACAGATAGGTCTTATGGCGACAATGGAACAGGCAAGGTCTAGGAGTGGGAAGGAAGCGGCCGTGGCCTTAATTAAGGTACAGCCCCAGAATTTGCCTGGTGTGAAAATGGGAAACCACGGAAAACCATCTTCAGGGCTGCCGACAGTGGGATTCGAACCTACTATCTCCCGAATACTCGATACTGGCCGCACTTAAGCGACTGCAGCTATCGAGCTCGGTACACAATACCCCTTAACAAAGAACGTATAGTCATTCAGAATAATTAATGCATCCTCTTGGTTATCAAGAAAATGTAATTATCATCGACATATAATTCATATCCCATGTACCTGTAGGTATAAACCCTGTAGATACAATAAACAATATATCTAAATAGGTTCAGTTGTTTCTCAGAAAAGTGGCGCTAGAATACAGTAGTTTCAAGTTAAATTTGAATTAGCTTTTAATTTTTTAATTAAATCGTTAAGATTTTTAATTTGTTTGTATATTATGTAATCATTGTTTTACTACTGAAGATGGCCTTGAGATTAGGCTGAAACGTGTATAGACTTTGCTTCATCTAACAGATGACTTGACTTTTATTGATAGGAGGATTTTATAAATATTTTCTTTTGTAAAGAAATAGTGACAAGCTATAAATTCCTGTGAAAATGCTCGTTCATTTCTCCCATACCAAGTTCACACTACACACTTGTCATTCAATTGGAGCTTCTGTTACATAATTATTTTTGTGTGTAAGAATGCTATCTGCAATATCCCCAAATAACTAAAGTATTAACGGACGGGCGTAGTTTTTCACATTAATAGTGACAAGTTATAAATTCCTGGACAAATGCTCGTTCATTTGTCCCGTACCAAGTTTAAACTATGCGCTTGTAATTCACTCGGAGGTTCTCCGGAGGTACCGACTGAAAACGCCCGGAGCCTCCGCTCCGTAAACCACCTCTCTGTTAACAGAGCTAGTTGTCAGCGTTTCACCCTAGTGTGCTAAGTTGGGTTCATCAGTTGGTAAATAGCACACCCACCAAGACGCAAGACTAGTGCATACCGTGGAGGCCACTGTGTATGCTACTTGGAGCCACCGGCAATGCCATTGCACTATGAGAGACTTTGTCACATTTTCAAAACTTGATGCCTGCCTGGCCGACAGATGATAAAGATGTTGATTCCCATAGGGAACCTGAAATATTTGCTCCGAATGGGTAAATTCAAATTACCAATATAGTTAGTCCATTTATGGAAATAATACATTTGCCAGCTACCTCATTCCTGGTTGCCAGCGTTTCGCCCTAGTGTGCTAAGTTGGGCTCATCAGTTGGTAAATAGCACACCCACCAAGACACATGGCTAGTGCATACTGTGGAGGCCACTGCGTAAGCTACTTGGAACCACCGGCAGTGCCAATGCACTATAAGAGACTGTCTCATTTTCAAAAATTGATGCCTGCCTGGCCACCAGATGATAAAGATGTTGATTCCCATAGAGAACCTGAAATATTTGTTCTGACTGAGTAAATTTATAATACCAATACAGTTGGTCCATTATTGGACATTATAAATTTTCCAGCTACCTCATTCCTTCTTGCCAGCGTTTCGCCCTAGTGTGCTAAGTTGGGCTCATCAGTTGGTAAATAGCACACTGCCGGTGGCTCCACGTAGCCTATGTAGTGGCCTCCACGGTCTTTTGGGTGGGAGCCAACAGTTAGCCTTGAACTAATCATGCCTTGCATATTACCACCAAAGAAAGGAAACAGGAATATTAAAAGCCAAGTTTCATTCATTTTTGTCATATGTTAGGCTGATTAACTTAGTAATACACTGTCGCATTCCTTTATTTTTTTCTAGGTATCGTTATTGTCATGTTCTTTCACTGCCTTTGAGGCAGAGAAAATGATAATTGGAGCGACGTTTGAATTTTATAGGGAGAAAGAGAGACGAATCAAGAACCTAACATCATCTAGAATAATATTATTCATTTCATAGTGGCATACAGATTCCCAAAACTTAATTTCAAACCCTAGCAATAGATTTTTTTTTTTCAATGATAAAGTAGAATTGCATACCTCCATTTGGACTCACAAACAAGGAAACAGCACAAAATTATGAGAAAACCAACAACAGAGTTGAGGCAGGAATAAAGGTAATGACAAACCCACAATGGCTGGGCTAAACAGAGATGTTTTCAAGGATATCAAGGCAGAAGAGAAAGAGAAGAGGAGTAAATTCATATTTTAGTAAAACAACACATGTATTTGTCATATGGCCTTTAAAAAAAGTTAGAGGTCTTAACAGAGAAATGCAAGTTACGATTTTACAAGCTTTGTATCTACATTACATTTTTGGAAAAATCATACTAATTATTTACACCTTGTTTTCTACAAAGAGACGATACAATTATTTTAGCTAGTGGCTCAATTCATGCATTGTATTGAATTTTCCCATTCCTTAGGATATCATTAGCATCACGAATTATCAACATTATTGTATTCAATATATTGTCCGACTCATTGGATGAATGGTCAGCGTTGAGGCCTTCAGTTCAGAGGGTCTCGGGTTCGATTCCCGGCCGGGTCGGGGATTTTAATAGCCTCTGATTATCTCTTCTGGCCCGGGGACTGGGTGTTTGTTTGTCCCAACATTTTCCTCTTCGTATTCAGACAACACACTACAATACCAACCACCACAGAAACATACAATAGTGATTACACCCGCTGTACAAGGTTGGCGTCGGGAAGGGCATCCGGCCGTAAAACAGGACCAAATCCACATGTGCAACACAGTTCGCACCCGCGACCCCACGGGTGTAGGAAAAGCGGTAGAAAAAGAAGAAGATTGTATTAAAGGACCATTACAGTCTTTGTTTGGATGAAAGTACTTCTCTTGAGCCAGTAGGGGTAAAATATGACATTTATAACCTGAGAACAAACCTTAGGTGTTATGAGCATTACATGTGAACACTGAAGGTTTGAACCTCATTTAGAAGAAATCCAAAGATCATCTTATACTTTGCTGTTGTCATAATGGATTTATTTCCCTTCCAAGCCACAAATCAATTCAGATATGAAATAATTTTTTCACTGCTGTAATTTTTATCCTCAACATCAGAAATATTGGTAGTGCTATGGCATTTGCTTTTCTTTTCCGCTACAAGAAAGGCAATTTCTGGAAATGGCCTAAATTGTTTTAAAGTACAGGGACAGATTTACTGGTATGCATCAGATCTGAAGACATATGCCAATCTTTGAAATTGAGAATCAGTAATCAGGGTACCGGTAATCACAGAATAAAGGGAATCATTGACACGGGTGTCTCGAATTTTTACTTTTAAAGTGTACCTGTTTAGTTATTCTGGAGTACATACAGTGTTGTAGCATGTCACCTCTTGTAACTGCTTTAGCTATTCTGGTGTGCATATCGTGCTGTAGCATGCTTTGCCTCTTGTAACTGCTTCACAGTGAATCTTCTCTTGAAACATACAGCACCGCCTGATGACGCTTTCAGTTTGTCAATGAGGAGTGATGACGATGCCCTACAACAGGAGCATCTTATTAAAAACAAATTTATATTATTAAAAATGGGCAGCACACTCTGAAGAAAGTAACAGTATAACTTTTTCCCGGCATCAAGAAAGAAAGCCTTCACTGTTTCAAATTGGTTTGCGACTTTTTTTTTTTTTTTTTTGGTGGTCTGCTGTTTGATGGCATGTACATTTCTGTACAAAAAGAGAAGACTGTTTGTCTCTGACATATTTGACAAAGCCTTTAACACTGCCATCACTGAACTGGCATTGTGAGAAGCAACAGCTTTACAGTTTTCCCCGCTGAGCTGAGTGGCTCCGACGGTTGAGATGCTGGCCTTCTGCTCCTAACTTGGCAGGTTATATCCCGGCTCAGTCCGGTGTTATTTGAAGTTGCTCAAATATATCAGCCTCGTGTTGGTAGATTTACTGGCACGTAAAAGAACTCCTGCGGGACTAAATTCTGGCACCTCACTGACTCCAAAAACCGTTAAAGTAGTTAGTAGGACATAAAACCAATGACATTACTGTTTAAAATTTTCCCAAGGAATATTTAGAGTAGAAAACTAATTAAGATAAAGTTGGAATTCAAGAGAACAAATTGGGGCAAATATTTGTGCCATTCCACTATTCAAACAATCAAGCACAATCGAATTAAGATGAATGTGATTACTAGTAATGAAGTTAGACAAAATGAATAAATTATATAAAACTAGCTGATGTACCCATACTTCGCTATGGAATTCTACGTTGTATACAGAATTCTAGGTGATGTAGTGTACACGTTGTGAGCAAGATTGTATTAAATTGCACAGCTCTTAACGTTACCCTAGAAACGCGATGGGGAAGTTACCAACCATCTTTACTCATATGAAGACTGCGTTAGGGAATTTCCACTCTAATGGTAGGCCTGCTTGCCTACCATCAGTCACAACCAGGTTGGGGAGTTTTCATTATAATGGCAGACACTCACTCTCCACCTGCCTTTTTACTTCATCAGAAAGACTGCCTTAGTGGTTTCCCAACTGAAATGAACATGGGTCATTACAATGACGTCAATAGGGATGGCGCGATATGAAGCAATGCTTTCATATGAAATAATTAAACGGTAAACCACACATTTTCTCACTTTTAACAAACAGTACTACACTGCCGATCTAACAGTCCCAAGTTCCAAAGCTGGAATGACCAAGCTGCAGACAGTAGTGATCCGTGAACACTCTTCATCTTTTCTCGCTGAGTGGGGGGAGGAGGGGGGTGTCGAATAGTGGAGAGTCCCAGGGCAAAACTATGCCCCTTTATTAATCTCTTTCCTAGGAGCACCCGAAAAGTCAGAAAAACTCAATTTACTACACTGACGGCGGAATAATCTGTCTTACTTGGAGGCAAAATTTTCCTCCAACTCAGAGGGGGAAAAAAACCCTTTTCACTGCTAATTTGGAATAAAATGAATGTAGAATTTAATAAACGTGACGAGGAAGAAGCTTTTCTTAAGAAACGGCTCTTTCCAAGGTTGAATTTTGAGTTATTTAGTGAATTGTGGTGCTATAATTTGGAATAGGCCTAAATTGTAATTCTAGAGCTGGTCATACTACTACTACTACTACTACTAAGTGAGCCTCTGCCTTAAGTGTGCACACTGTTCATTCAAAACAGCACATCAGAGTAGCGATCGAATAGCTGGAATACTATGATGAACCAGTGTGTTACGTACCAGCAGTATAAGAAAATGTATGAACCAGAGGAATAGCATGCTAAAGAAGAAAGTTTTCCAACTCCTCAGCCATTTCCCGCCCATATTCAGTCAGGCTGTTACACTCGGTACACAGCAGTAATCCCATCTGTCGGAGTTGAGCGGCAGCATAAGATACAAAGAACACCACTATGCACTTTCGATATTGTAGGCCTTCACATTAGTATTCTTGAAAACCTACAACCTGTTTTCCAGTCTGTGACGGGGTCAGGGATGGAATGAATGAAGCCTCCATCTTGCGGCGAGGATGGGAATTGTATAAATGCTTACAATATAGTGGTTATTTTAATCCACCTATTCAATACAAATTGGTTTTGTGTTGCTACTTCATAATACTACAACACGAATTTACAGGGACATGTTTCGCTTTATTTACAAGCATCTTCAGCCTACATAATTGTCTCAAGGTTAAGACCTG
Organism: Anabrus simplex; assembly: GCF_040414725.1. Lineage (NCBI taxonomy): Eukaryota > Metazoa > Arthropoda > Insecta > Orthoptera > Tettigoniidae > Anabrus > Anabrus simplex. The sequence continues at coordinate 581,327,064 of NC_090265.1, read as the reverse complement.
TCATAATTGGATTGCTTTTACAAATGTTTTGCTTGAGTATAAATCCATGTTTAGTAATAATATGTAAAAAACATAGGAATTGTGTACACATTAAAAGTATGACAATATGAATTACAATGTTGAATTGAAGTAACCCTTAATACTAAAATACACTGTACTTGCTATGTTTTGGACGTCAATGTATTTTAGTATTAAGGGTTACGTCAATTCAACATTGTAATTCATATTGCCATACTTTTAATGTGTACACAATTCCTATGTTTTTTACATATTATTACTAAACATGGATTTATACTCAAGCAAAAAATTTGTAAAAACAATCCAATTATGACAGGTCTTAACCTTGAGACAATTATGTAGGCTGAAGATGCTTGTAAATAAAGCGAAACATGTCCCTGTAAATTTGTGTTGTTGTATTATGAACTAGCAACACCAATTTGTATTGAATAGGTGGATTAAAATAATCACTATATTGTAAGCATTTATAGCAAATTTCAATACGGGTCTAATCATGAGATTAGTTACATGTAGGATGGGAATTGTGCCGGCTGCCGAGGCCCGTCGCACTCCTCTAGGGCAATGATTAATGACTGACAGATGAAATGAAATGATAGTGGAGAGTGTTGCTGGAATGAAAGATGACAGGGAAAACCGAAGTACCCGGAGAAAAACCACCAGTCCCGCCTCCTCTTTGTCCAGCACAAATCTTGCATGGAGTGACCGGGATTTGAACCACGGAACCTAGCGGTGAGAGGCCAATGCGCTGCCGCCTGAACCATGGAGGCTCTCACATTAGTTTTCCTCTGACTCTGATATATCATATCATATCATATCATATCATATCATATCATATCATATCATATCATTTGCCTGGTGTGAAAATGGGAAACCACGGAAGACCATCTTCAGGGCTGCCGACAACTGACGAGCCCAACCTCGAACACGGGGGTGAAACGGTGGCAACCAGGAATGAGTTACCTGGAAAATTTAAAATGTCCAATACCGGACCATTTATATCGGTATTATAAATTTACTCATTCAGGACAAATATTTCAGATTCTCTATGGGAATCAACATCTATATCATCTGATGGCCAAGCAGGCATCAATTTTTCTCATAGTGCATTGGCACTCTCGGTGGCTTCAAGTAGCCTATGCGGTGGCCTCCACGGTATGCACTAGTCATGTGTCTTGGTAGGTGTGCTAGGTACCAACTGACGAGCCCAACTTAGCACACGGGGGCGAAGTGCTGGCAACCAGGAATGAGTTAGCTGGAAAATTTATAATGTGCAATACCAGACCATTTATATTGGTATTATATCATTGTCAGTGCGGTAAAACTGAATAAAACATAAATGATCAGAAATTGTATTCTCTATAATTTTTTTATTTGTTATTTGTTTTAGGTCGCACTAACACAGGTAGGTCTTATGGTGACGATGGGATAAGAAAGGCCTAAGAATTGGAAAGAAGTGGCCGTGGCCTTAATTAAGGTACAGCCCCAGCATTTGCCTGGTGTGAAAATGGGAAACCACGGAAGACCATCTTCAGGGCTGCCGATAGTGGGATTCGAACCCACTATCTCCCGGATGCAAGCTCACAGCTGTGCGCTCCTAACCGCACGGCTAACTCGCCCGGTCTATAACTTTTTTTATGTAGTACTTTTCGATAGGACCAATAACATAGGTATATTAAAATTAAATTTTAGGCGCCTTCCCCTAAACTACAATTTCATCCAGGGTGAATAAAATTGTTTATAGATTACACTGTAGTTTCTTATTCCCTGAGTCTACATACCGATTTTCATTAAATTCTGTTTACCCAATTTCTCGTGGCTCGGCATTGATAATATGGACTTAGCAACAAAAATACAAATTAATGAATATCTGTGTTATCACAGCCAGTACGGTAAAAATGTATAACATGTAATTAATCTCATAATAGAACCGTATTGAGGACAATATATTAAAATTATAAAATCCTACTCAATACATTATATTACTCATAGAATTATAAAATAATCATGAGGTGTCTTAAATAAAGGAACATGTTTCGTTCGACATAGCGAACATCATCAGCCTTAATTTACAAAGATTAGGTCAGGGCCCTGAGCTGAATGATAAAAATTGTTAAAAGAGTGACAATGCCATAATAAAAAGTAAAATGATAACATTAGACATGAAATTATAACAATATGTACAGATTAACAGCAAGTATGTAGAGGAATACTTTTAACGATGGTAGTCTATAAAGTTAAAACAAACATGAGGTTGTTAAAGTAAAAAGATATAGATATAGTGGATCTTAAAATATATGTCAATGCGTGAAGCGTGGATTAGTTATTGACTATGGAGTTCTTAAATTGAGCAAAACAAAAGTTGAAATAGAGTTTATTGAATAGTACGAGTCAAACTGAGTCAGTTAAAAGGCGCATGGCGACGAAACTAAGGTTGAAATGACGTGAACTTCGATCCACTATATCTTTTTACTTTAACAACCTCATGTTTGTTTTAACTTTATAGACTACCATCGTTCAAAGTATTCCTCTACATACTTGCTGTTAATCTGTACATATTGTTATAATTTCATGTCTAATGTTATCATTTTACTTTTTATTATGGCATTGTCACTCTTTTAACAATTTTTATCATTCAGCTCAGGGCCCTGACCTAATCTTTGTAAATTAAGGCTGATGATGTTCGCTATGTCGAACGAAACATGTTCCTTTATTTAAGACACCTCATGATTATTTTATAATTCTATGAGTAATATAATGTATTGAGTAGGTGGTTGTTATTAAAAGGATTTTTAAAAATGTATAAGACATAAAGACCTTATTTTCTTGACATGGCATAAGCCCAAAAGCCTATACCATGTCTATAAGACATAAATGATCGGAAATTTAATTCTATATAACTTTAGTTATGTAGTATTTACCGATAGGACCACTAATAATATAATATTTGAGAATTAAAATTTAGGCCTTCCCCTAAACTACCATTTCACTCAGCGTGAATAAAATTATTTACAGCCTAGACTGTAGTGGCTCATTACCCGGCTTTACATACTGATTTTCATTAAACTCTCTTCAGCCGTTTTCTCGTGATGTGTGTACATATATGTGTGTGTATATATATATATACAAACAGACAGAAATTATGGAAAAGTAAAAAGTGCATTTCCTTGATACTGTGGACATGACTGATACCGAAATGACATTCTTTTCAAATTCTGAGCAATGTACAGACAAAACTCTTATTTTATAGATATCAAAGAATTAGAGTAACGCAAAGTCAGAATGAATAAGATCGCGGTGGCAGTGACCAAGACAAAATAGATATGGCATTCGAATTGTTAAGATCGACATTGTTTAAAATTACAAATGAAAGACTAACTCAAGTGAGTGGACGTGCTCCGATGAAGAAGCTACAAAAATCGCATCAAATTACTAAAACGAGAGAAGAAAATAAGAAAGAAGAGCTATTTATTAGACAGAGATAAACATATAGTAAAAGAAGATATAAAAAGATTAAATAGATATGCATAAAATAGTAAAATATGCAACTTATAAATTGTTTCGCAGTGGCATATGAAAAGTACAATGACAAGGCCGTGACTACAAGAAAGAATATTCAATATATCGCAATAAAGACGATTAACAACTATTAAAGCCATTCTTCATGAGAATAAATTGAAATATTTGCAGACATACAGGAGATCTAATAGAGACATTGATATTATATGAAGAAATATTTGTGGAACCAAGTAGATAAATCATGTTAGAAGGCGTTGAAACTGTTATGTCACAGCTGGATTTCATCATTGTATTTTTTATTTTCAATTGAGTTTTTAAAGGAAACAATAGCTTGCTAAGAAGACTGGATGATTCCAAGCTGGATCAACATGGCAGAGATGAACCTTGGTTCGCGATGACTAGCCACGCAGAATGACCAGAATCCAGAGCTGTAGAGGATGACCAAATGAAAGATATAATTCCGGAAAGCGACGGAAAAAGATGAATTTTTCTAACATATGTATATCGATAAGTAGTAACAATGATATAGATGTTGATTACCATAGGGAACCTGAAATATTTGTCCTGAATGAGTAAATTCATAATACCAATATAAGTGGTCCGTTACTGGACATTATAAATTTTCCAGCTAACTCATTCCTGGTTGCCAGCGTTTCGTCCCAGTGTGCTAAGTTGGGATCATCAGTTGGTAAATAGCACACCTACCAAGACGCACGGCTAGTGTATACTGTGGAGGACACTGCGTGGGCTACTTGGAGCCACAAGCAGTGCCAATTCACTATGACACACTTTGTCTCATTACTAAAAATTGATGCCTGCCTGGCCATCAGATAACAGACCATTTATATTGGTGTTATAAACTTACTCATTCGGGACAAATGTTTCAGGTTCCCTATGGGAATCAACATCTATATCATCGACAGCACAAAAAAAAAAAAAAAAAAAAAAAAAAAAAAAAAAAAAGGCCTCAAATTCTGCAAGCCAACATTCATAAAAGGTACTATCATGCAAGTTAGCATTATATGTGCGCCAAAGTCACAAGAAAAGGCATATTACGCAATAATAAACATCCAAATATTTGCTATTAAATCCAAAATCTTCAAAATATGCATTATGCATGAATCTTGTCCTAAAAAGGCCAAAACATGCAAACATGCACGGAAAAAGGACGGTTATTTGGAATCGTTAAGCCATAAAATGAATATTTGCAAAGTTTGAGAATTGTAACCAGCTTATTTAAAAACATGCATTTGCATGGAAATCCAGGCTCTATTAAGAACCTACTTCAATTGTGATATATGAACCTAATAGAATGATGAATGCAGATAATATGAGCATAGATGATCATTACATATCAGAAGAACTAACATTACTTAAATTCTAAACCTATTTTCACATTTTACTTTTCGCATCTACGTAATTATTTTCTTGAATAACTGATATTAAGGTTAATGTAATGTGTTATTGATATTTTCAATGGTAACAAATTTCAGCTTAGATTTAAGCTGTAGAATTATCCATTTTCGTGCAATTTCTAGATACGTCAGATGGAGACGTCCATCAATTCTGATGATAGATAGATCTATGTAGCGTATCAGCGTTGTTTGAATCCCACGTTAAAAATATTTATGAAGATAAAAATAATGAACCCTGAGATCTAGTCGAGATATCTTTACGTCACCTATCCTGGACGCGGGAAGAACGTATATTGGAATACTTTATTAGGTTTATCAGGGGAGATGTTTGATAAATTTCATACAGTACTTTGAAATCATATAAGAACAGGCTAGGTAAAAAACTGATAGGGAATTTGCCACCTGGGTGACAGTCCTAAATGCAGATCAATTGTGACTACTTCATTGCTAACAAGCAAACAAAAATAAACTGCACTGTATTATCAGTAGGGCCCGGATTTTAAAAAATGCATATGCGCACATGCAAATGCATATTTTGAATGTTAGTGCACATTTTGAGCATTAGTGCATATACAGACATATTTTTCTCTTATGTGTGATCGATTATCTAGGCTAAGATTTCTGAACGAAATGAAAAATCTAATAAACTCTGTATGTTGTACATCCCTTGGCAACATGAGAAGCCTGCCCTGATCAAGGGAAAAGCTTTCAGTGTCGCAATACAAGCAGGTAGATGGATTATAGTGCTTTTCACAACAGCTATTTCCTTCTTTCTGACATTCTTTTCTCCTTACAGTAGCCCCTCTGAGGTTTGCTTAAACACGTGCATCCATCTGTTAACTTGCTCTTCGTCTACTGCGGTGTTTCACCAGATTAAACTGTAAAAATGCCTGAAGATTTTGCTAGAAGAATGTCCCGAGCAGTCAGTGCCAGTGTACAAGTATTGCCCACTTACATCCGTCGACGTAGAACGATCATTTTCAGCGTATAAATTATGTCTGGCTGACAACAGAAAGTTATTGACTCCTGAAAAACTGTTGAAACCTACTGACATGCATCATTTTGCAAGGAATTAAACATCTTTATTAATTTAACACTGAGTTAAAATTATATAATGCGTTTGGTAAGCGTATTTTATTTTTAGTGCATATTTCCATGCATATTTACAACATTTTTAGTGCATATGTGCATACATATTTTTGCCGTTTTCAGTGCATATGAATCCAGGCCCTAATTATCAGCATTCTTTAATAACAAAAGAAGTGCACACCTGATACTGTTCTACATTATAAAACGAAACAACAAAAGGGTAAAGCTTGACATCATTAGTATCATTAATATCAGTAGGTAAGGAAAATGGCATGCTTTGCAAATGCTGAGTTATGTTTTGTTTTGTGTTACTAGTCATAAAATTTACTAGAGCAGAAGTTTTTGTTCTATCACAACTGTATTTCAGCACAGTATCTGGAAACACTGCTTTGAATAAATTTCCTGCATGGTCAGAAACTGCAACTGGAACATTGGAACAATGTAAAAAGCAATTTTGAATTTATAACACATTTCCCCATTATTGACAAAGAAATCTGTTATTGGTTTATTAGCCTTACTTTTCCCATGTGATTTGAGTTTCTCACATTCAATGTACCTTCTAAAATCATCTCCACCTTCATGGGCCACAGAAAAATGACAATATTATAAGCTACAGAACATGTGGTTAACACTAATTTTCAAAGATATACATATATTTTTTAACAATTTGCTTTACGTCGCACCAACACAGATAGGTCTTATGGCGACGATGGGAATGACCTGGGAGTGGGAAGGAAGTGGTCATGGCCTTAATTAAGGTACAGCCCCAGAATTTGCCTGGTGTGAAAATGGGAAACCAAGGAAAACCATAAGATCACGGGAACAGAACCACCCAAAAGCTCGTTCTATTCCCGTGATTGTAAGATCTGTGGCCGTGAAAGCCATTTTTGAAAAAGGAAAACCATCTACAGTGCTGCCGACAGTGGGGTTCGAACCCACTATCTCCCGGATGCAAGCTCACAGCTGCGCGCCCCTAACTGCATGGCCAACTCGCCCGGTCAAAGATATTAAAACACGGCCATTCTTCTGTGAAATGAAATGGCGTATGGCTTTTGGTGCCGGGAGTGTCTGAGGACAAGTTCGGCTCGCCAGATGCAGGTCTTTTGATTTGACACCCATAGGCGACCTGCATGTTGTGATGAGGATGAAATGATGATGAAGACGACACATACACCCAACTCCCGTACCAGCGAAATTAACCAATTAAGGTTAAATTCCCGACCCTGCCGGGAATCGAACCTAGGACCCCTGTGACCAAAGGCCAGCACACTAACCATTTAGCCACGGAGCCATTCTTCTGTATATTTATCATGATACTTTTGGAGCAGAGTATTTTTTATTTGCTACCCTGATGTTGAAATCATAGCCATGCTTCATTTCTGCAGCACTAAAACACTTCTTAATCATAAAATAATTGGAATAAGAAAGCGAGGACAAGAACCATGCATGACCACCGGCTGAATGAACATGGCACCAAAATGCGAAGCCGAGAACAATGGCCAACTAGATGGCCAGAGCAAGGCATGATGGGAATGCGTGTATGGGCTTTGCGCATCATGATGCCATCACAATATCACCCGGTGCTTCGTTTAGGATGAAATATTTTTTATCACTTCTTTTCATCGGGAAAGTAAAAGAAGCGCACATGATTTTCTACAATAAATTTGTCCTTAACCATAACACCATAATTGCAAAAAGAAATTTCAGAAAATCTGTAATGTTGGCAGGTCTGTATACTGTCTGATGGAAAGTCCCTCCTATATGGCCAACTGCACATTATAGATTCCTCAGAAGCAGTCTATAATCGTACTAGTTGTGATGAAAATAACAAAATGACACTGTACTGCCAGTACTGAAAAACAAGTTATACTTTCAACTAATCCCTAGGCCAGGGCACATAAGACAGCTCGTACAGCAATAAACCATCAACCAGTAGGATAGTAAATACTTCACTTCAGCAAACCTATAGTTGAGAAAATTACAAGAGCCTTAAATTCTTTAGAAGGGGAACCCAGAGACGACACACTGCACATTATAGTGTAGAATTGAAATTCTCAAATAAAGGAATGACAGCATACAGGAAGGCACAGTATGCCTTATTTAAGCCCGATGACAGAACCATTTTAAAAAATTCATGATTTTGAATAATGTTCTTATTCTTTAGCACAGTAGTGTCAGATTTTGAGACACATGCACATCTTTTGGCAGCGACCAATTTTGATGACTCAGTGGTTTTCCTATTTTAATGCTCTTTGGAACTACCAGGCTCGGGTTTTGAGATCGTAAATGATGTTAAGCGAGTAGTTGATGCACACTGAGCATTAACAAGTACCTCATCTTTAAAGAAACCAAGTAGTGGATCCCATTGCTCTAACAGCCTCTGCAGACACCTTCCTAACAATAGCCAATTTGTGCAAACATGTTTCAGTATCTTCTTCATTTCCTTGTTGTGAAGCTCTTGGAATTTCTTAAGGCATTCCTTCCTCTTACAACTCTTTTCTAAATAATAGAAGATGTTGACTAATAGTTCATCAACTTTAACAGGCAAACTGCTTGCATCTTTCTCAGCAGCCAAGTTAATCAAATGGCATGAGCAACCCAGTATGAAGACAGATGACTGTGCTTCCCTTAAAACAGCAGCAACTCCATTTTTCTTGCCAATCATGACTGGAGCATTGTCGAGCATTGTCGGAAAAGAGCGCTACACAATTTTGAATTGGTATTTTGTAACACTCTGTGAAATTACCAATATTACGTCCCGTTGAATCACCCACCAAGGCTGGGACAGACAACACTGAACAATCTTTTTCTGCTTTGTCAAAAAACAGGTGACGACAATAGGGTAAAGCTTAACATTACTATTATTGCTCCCATCCGTAGCTAAAGAAAATGGTTCACGTTGCATGCAACCAACGAGTTCACTTCTTGAATCCAAGGCCATTTCTTTCAAAATGTGTGTGGTTTTCGTACGACCACAGCCATATATTTCTTTTTTCTTTTTTTTTTTTTTTTTTTGCAATTTCTGAACCTGGAAACATTTTCGTAAACAGAGCACCAGCATGTTTGGCAGCAGCTAACTGGATATTATGTTCAATTAAAAATGAAGTGAACAAGCATTCCGCTCTTACTATATCAAGGACAGCTCCTTTTTTTGCTAGTTGCTTTACGTCGCACCGACACAGATAGGTCTTATGGCGACGAGGGGACAGGAAAGGCCGGGCTAAGAATGGGAAGGAAGTGGCCGTGGCCTTAAGGTACAGCCCCAGAATTTGCCTGGTGTGAAAATGGGAAATCACTGAAAACCATTTTTAGGGCTGCCGACAGTGGGGTTCGAACCCACTATCTCCCGGATACGAGTTCACAGCCACGCGCTCCTAACCGCACGACCAACTCGCCCGGTAAGGACAGCTCCAGAAGAGGTAAAAAAACCTAATTAATTTTCTGACTGTCATCCTTAAATTTGTATTGGAGACATGTTTAACAGATTTAATGTGATTTACTAATTTTGTTCTTCCTCCGTGAGAAACGTTTATATCACACGAGCACATGGAACAGAATGCGAATGTTTCACCTTTCCGTGATCGCATAAAACAAGGAAATTCAGCAGAATATGCCTCCCGAAAATATTGAGTTGAACTCATTACGAACACCACTAAAAATACTAAATCGCTTACAAATTCGCCACACAATACCACGCGTTTCCTTTCTTTTACAATTGACTTTACATCGAACCGACACAGATCGGTCTTATGGCGACGATGAAATAGGAAAGGACTAGGAATGGGAAGGAAGCGGCTGTAGCCTTAATTAAGGTACAGCCCCAGCATTTTCCTGGTGTGAAAATGGAAAACCATGGAAAACCATCTTCAGGGCTGCCGACAGTGAGGTTCAAACCCACTATCCCAGGATGCAAGCTCACAGCTGCGCGCCCCTAACTGCATGGCCAAATCGTCCGGTGAGTTTCAGAACTACCGGCAATGTTACTCACACCCACACACAAACAAAGCCTTTCAGCTGCTATGAAGAACGACGCAGTTACTAAAGAAGTTGTTATAAATTCACAGCCTGCTACTTTTCACTGATTTCTTTCCTTCAAAATCACAGCCTGCTACTTGTTTGAGAACATCCAGTGAATGAAGTAGCAGTTGAGGTCGAACAGCTGACAGATGCACAGTGATAATTGATACATTTACCGGTCGAATTTCAAACACTGCATCTCGTATTACCAGCTACTTCACAACTAATTATTATTTTTATTTTCCACTTTGTAGATACATTAGTTGCTTAAGGCAACTTATTGGTTAAGCGTGGTACAAGTTTTGTATATTAATAACATCTTCAGTCACATAACACTGTTTAGATGAAAAATTCATATATTGACAAAGTATCAATGCTTTGAGAGAAAGTGTCCTTAAAAATAGCATAAGAAGATGAAATGACAACATTAAAAACAAAATACTCATGAGAAAATACATAAATGCTTTTAACAATTGCAAGCGGTTGTCAAGGAAACACTTGTACAATAGTCCATAGAGAATATGTCCTGATGAATATTCTTTTCTTAAAAAGTTCATGTTAAAAAATAGGCCAATTTATGAATTAAAAATTATACATTTTTTAGTAATTGTCGAATTGAAGAAATCTAGGTTTCATAATGTGGCTCTTATTACTATTGGAGACGACATCACTAATTCCTAGTTGTCAATTATTCTATTTATTTATACAGAAGAGCGCACAATGTGCAGGGGTGTAAACTTAATCACTACAATGTTTTGTCAGAGAACAGTCTCTTCGGGCACTCCAGTGCATGGTAATGACCACAGAACTTCTCACACCATCGACATACACAGTCATGGTTCGAATCGTGAAATCTAGATACAACACATGCCTGATGGAAGCCATGGACAGCTGCACGGGTCACTGTATGTCTGAGGTCGAAGCAACTCTGACACCAACTGACTGTCATTGCATCCGTTATAAAAATCATTCCAAATTTTTGTCTCCTTTAATTTCAATTCATGTAAGTGCTCTTGATATGCCTTTGTTGATTGTAGAGTCATTGTATGTCACAAGTCTTCACTGAAGAAAGGTTCTCGGGTCAGTTCATACACATGTCTAGAGGGTGTGTATTTAGATACGCATAGGGCTCTTTTAAGGGAAGTTGCTCTCACCCTTTCTACCTCCTTTAGTTCTTTCTTTTTCAGGAAGGTCCAAATTGTTTCATTGCTGTAAGTGACAGTTGGAGTAACTTTAAGGCGGAAGAGTTTCAAGGCCGTTTTGATTGACAGTTGACTAAGGTGATCTTTGTTGTTTATTGCTATTATTGCAGCCAGAGTCCTTTCCTTTATGTAAGCTGTAAATGTGGTTCCAGTTGTCTGAAAAGTCATTCCGAGATACTTGAATGTATTGACAATTCTTAAAGGTGAACGTGAACTTTTTAAGAAAAGAATATTCATTAGGACATTCTCTATGGGCTATTGTGCAAGTGTTTACTTGACAACAGCTTTCAATTGTAAAAAGAATTTATATATTTTCTCATGAGTGATTTTGTTTTTAATGTTGTCATTTGATCTTCTTATACTATTTTTAAGGACACTTCCTCTCAAACCATTGATACACTGTTAATACAGTGAAACCTCAGAATGCGAGTAACTTGGTCTACGAGTGTTTTGCAAGACGAGCAAAAAATTTAAAATAAATTGTAACTTGATAAGCGAGTGAAGTTCCGCAACACGAGCCCTCCCCTGTTCGTTTGTTGAATAGATGAACGAGGTCTTCGGTCCTGTATTGAAGAAATACCTTTCAGAAAATAATCTGCCACTCGAAGTCTTGCTGGTTATGGTCAATGTTCCTCCTTATCGTCCAGGCCTTGAGGCCAACTTACTGGAGGAATTCAATTTCGTTAAGGTTAAGTTCCTTCCTCCCAACACTACTCCACCACTCCAGCCTATGGATCAGCAAATCATTTCGAACTTCAAGAAGCTATACACCAAAGCACTATTTCAGCGATGCTTCGAAGTGACCGAAGGAACAAACCTTGCCATCTGAGAGTTTGGGAGAAAGCATTTCCCTTTCGTGACTGCCTGAAGATCATCGATAAAGTGTGGGATGGAGTCACCAAGAGAACTCTCACTTCCACGTGTGGAAAGCTGTGGCCTGTGTTCTTGGACGTGATTTTGAGGGGATTGCTGGTGAAAATGAGCCGCCGATTGTCGATGAAATTGTGTCCTTAGGGAAGACTATGGGGTTGGAGGTGAATGACGTGGACATTTGAGAGCTGTTGGAAGAACATAGCCAGGAATTATCTACCAACGAACTGATAGACCTGCATCGCGAACAACAGGAGGAGGTTATAGAGGAGATCTTGCGCAGAGAAGAGGATGAGGAAAGGTCAATGGAATCTCTCACTTCAACTGAGATTCGGGAGAAGTGCAAAATGTGGTAAACGGTGCAATATTTTGTAGAAAAACATCACCAGAATACGGCTGTAGCAGTACGAGCGTTGAATCAGTTCAATGACAATGCAATGTCACATTTTCATGAAATCCTCAAAAAGAGGCAAAAGCAATTCATTGGAAAGGTTCCTCATTAAAGTTGCACGAAAAGGAAACAATTCCAGTGAGCCAAAGGACAGCAGTGATTCCATTAGCAAAATTTGTGCTACACGGTAACTCTTCTGATGTCATCTCTCACCTCCCTCACACCAACAATGATTCTATTGTAAAGTACATTTTAATTTGTCTTAAGTTATATTTTGTTTCATAAATGGTATGCGAATAAATATTTTTGTGTTGTGGACGAATCATCCGCATTTCAATTGTTTCTTATGGGAAAACTTGCTTTGATATACGAGCGCTTTGGATTACAAGCATGTTGCAGGAACAAATTATGCTCGCAATCCAAGGTTCCACTGTATATGAATTTTTCATCTAAACAGTGTTATGTGGCTGAAGATGTTAATAATATATGAAACATGTGCCACTTTTAACCAATAAGTTGTCTTAAGCAACTAATGTATCGACAAGGTGAAAAAAAAACCCACTTAGTTGTGAATCTATTAAAGTGCGATACGGACCATTAAGTTGATTTTATGTTACCAGCTTCTATTCCTGAATGCAGAAATCTTATTAATCTACATTTTGTACATGTAAATACAACTCACGCTTGTGTAGGGAATAATATTACAAGTGTCCCAGCCTGGGTCAGAAACTGTAGCGACAAGTTGTCAGTTTGAAGAAATTGACGACTTGTCCCTACTAAAAAATTTGCTAGTCCGTTGTTTGTAACTATTCTTCTTCTTCAGGATCATTACTGGACTCCGCATAAATAGCCTCTGTCCAGCCACTGAACCTCTTTGATGAATCCAATGCTTATACACCAAATCACATATAAAGCAGGTCATTAGTCATATAAGTACAGTCATTATGTGAGTTTGTTTTCCTCAAGGAAATGAACCAGTGACTCTCCACTTGAACTGTAGGGCTATATAATAGGCAAGAGACATTCAAGAGCAGTTGAAAACCAAATTTCATTAATTTCTGAAGAAAATTGCTCCGCTGAAGATTGAATTTCTCACATTCAAACAAAATATGGTTGGTAGTACCGACTTCTTTACCACATTCACTGATATTCGAATCAATCACCTTTATTGTAAATAAATTTTCAGGGGTTCAGGCATGATTGAGTCTTAAATCTTATTACCGTGGTTATTACCAGGGATGTTTTGGAATAGTCTGCAAAATATAAAAAAAAATAAAAAAAATAAAAAAAAAAATATCCCTTTAAAATGAGACTCTCATTTCCAGTTTGCAAATCCAGAGCTTCTATAACTGTTCCACCACTTCTCCCCACAAGTCTAGATAAAGGTTGACCTAACTTATTGCAAAATGATATGCCAAACCAAATCCATTAGCAGCTTCATTGGCTAGTTTATCTGCTTGTATATTGCCCGTAATTTCGATATGACTTGGAACCCACAAATATATTACTTCGATATTAGTCATTTCTAAATTGTAACTATTTTTCGAATGTTTTGAATATATCAATTTGAGGGTTTTCAACATGAAGTAAATAGGAAAGGGTACCAAGAGTCCATATAAACGCTTGCCCTATAGCACAAATCTCTGCGGTATACGATGAGGCTTCGGGTAGTAAGGAAAACTGTTTGCTACTTGCAAATATAGGCCTAGGGAATAAAAAGCTCCCCTTACACCTCTATGTTTGGATCCATCTGTATAACATGGTACAAAAGTGTGTACTTCTGAAGGGTGCTTGTTATGATTCTTCGTATTATAGTAAGGTCAGTAAGGCTAGTTTCATTGAATATTGAAGTTACAATTTTCGCTTGTATTTACTTGCTTGATACGAGGACAAATATTTCAAATTAAAGTTAGTTTGGATGATATTATTTCTAAGGCAACCATACTGCTTTTACGCCCTAAGAAGTGCCAGGTATTTCTCTTTGTTAATTTTCTTTTCTTGGTAATATTCATTTAGGCCCTAACAAATGTAGTTTAGGAATAATGGGGTGTTGAGTGTTAAGACATTTTTTGTAGTAAATATTTTGTAGCCATAATTTTTCTTCTAAATTGTAGAGGCGGTTCTGACGTCTCAGCTAAGACAGCATTATTTGGAGGAAATGGCATAGCTCTAATAATTATTTTGATCATTTTTATCTGTAAAAAATCTAATTACCTTTTATTAGACTCTGCAGTGGTGTCTAAGAAACTGCCATAATCAAAGACAGATCTAATGATATTTTCGTACAACATTAATGGTATACGAGGATCAGCACCCCAGGTTCTTTTTGGCAACTATTTAAATATATTACATTTTAGACTGATTTTTAAACAAATATGATCTATTTGGTGTCTCCATAATAATTTAGTATCTAAGATGATTTCTAAATATTTAACTGACTTCTTGACTGGGATCTCAGTCCAGCCATACCACAATGGAGATTTGTCATAATTACGCTGATTAGTGAATATGACTGCAACTGATTTTTTGAACCCAATTTCCAAAACATGATTCAACAACCAAATCTGTGCTCTCTCTAATACCTGAATTAATGTTTGACGCGACTGATCTACTGATTTATTTGGAACATACATAGATTACTATATCATCTGCGAATTGAATGATCCTGGCATATGCACTTACTAAATATTCAAACTGGGAAGTATACAATAAATACAAAATAAGACTTAAAATATCGCCTGTGGCAAACCACGAGATACAAATCTTTGTTCTGGTATAACTATTTTTTAAGCATACTTTACGCTTGGTAAATAGGTTTTTTAAGAGTGTAATAAATTGTATCGGGAACTTCAATATTAATAATTTTCTTTATGTTAAAATCTATATGATCATATGCCCCTTTCACGTCCAAAAAGTCTGCTGTTATTGTCTCTGATCTCGCTTTCGCTGCCAGAATATCTGTAACTAGAATGTTAATAGCATCTACTCAATATTCACTAGTCACTCCGTTTGAGAAACAAATCATGGAAACTTTTCGGCACTTGTCACTATTTTTTAATAGTAACGCTTGTAACTTGCCAAACTCGTCGCTTTGGGAAAGGTGGTTTCATCAACATAACCTCATAAAAGTCCTATTGGTGAATTTCTTACAATTGGCCAGGATAACATAATGAATATTCATTTGCTTCGTTTGTCTATCAAATCGGCAAAATCAAATCTATTGAAAAATCAATGAAATTAAAAAAAAAATCCAGTTGCTTCAAGTTACCTTAAATTTGATCACACGGAGAACTTTACATCAAATTGTAATGAGACCAGGCGGCAAAATATACATTTTTTAAGGGAAGGTTATAATACACAGTAGATACACTTGTCTTTTGAAGAACGTACAGCATTCTCATGAAATATAAAACTTTTTTATCACTCTATTTTGAATGTCTACCTAACGACATCGAAAACAGCAACACAAAACTGCAGCATATTGAATTAGAATTCAATGTAGCCTAACAGTGTCGCCACAAAACACAAATGAAATGACCTTAACATAACCAAATTTTTTACCCTACATTGCACTAGATGTAAAAATACATATATATTTAAAGAAGTGAGTAACTTCAAGCAAATAAAGTAGAGAGATGAATATAAACAAAGAGAACAGAAATAAATAGAGTGATGACTCCCTCTGAATCACATATTAACAGCTACAGTGTACATGTTCTCCGCCGCCTGGAGCGCTGCTGTCGATATAAAGGCCAAGTAGGCGCGCTTATAGTCGGCTTAAAGCGGAAGTGTGTAAACAGGTTCTGGTCTTTTTCGGTAGTTTTATATGCGAAAAATATATGGTGTTAACTTTTCGTGAACTGAAAAGTGCAAAATATTAAGTATTTGTGAAGTAGGACGTATACTTCGGCACAAGGGCGCTCATACCCAGGGACAAGGTGCGCGCCTCCCCACCCCCCCAAATCCCATAGCTCTCAAGAGAAATGCAAAAGTCTAGTGTAGTCAGATGGTTTCCTTTCAAGAAAATTATTTAAAAGTCAGTATTACATAGAAGTGGTAGTACCGTCCCCCATCAACAGGCAGAGGATACTGTGGGTTATTCTATCGCAGAATACAAGTCGCTACTTATCTTCCAAAATATTAAAAACACTACGTACCCCCATGGTCTCCCCCCCCCCCCCTACAAACTATCATATGGGCGGCCATGCTTCGGCATGGTTCAATTTGCTACCGGTACCGCATGAGAATATGCCAACAACTTACTACGTCCCGGGTTGCGGTAAACAGTCAAATGATTCCTTTTTCACCCCAAAGAATCCCAATCAGTTCTCCAAGTGGTAAAAGGCTACTCCACGACAAAAGTGATAAAAGTCCTACCTGTGATCTGCATTTTACCACCAAACTTATCCAAAACTGTGGCAGTTTCATTATTAATGAAGAAAAAAATGGCACAGAGATGCAAACCGAATCTCATAGCAGTCCTTCACATTTTTCCAAATCTTCCATTACATTTATCCTGAAACATCATAGTAAAAAGATGCCAATGTACTAAAATCAGATGTTCCTTCCACTCATGATTATTCCATACTGGACTCCCGTAGTATTAGCTCTGTGTGATCTTTTCTTATTACAATTTGTTTTACATCACACCAGCACAGATAGGTCTTAGGCGACAATGGCATAGTAATGAACTAGGAGTGGGAAGGAAGCGGCCGTGGGCTTAATTAAGGCACAGCCCCAGCATTTGCCTGGTGTGAAAAGGATCTTCAGGGCTGCCGACGGTGGGATTCGAACCCACTATCTCCCGGATGCAAACTCACAACTGCGCGCCCCGAACAGCACGGCTAGCTCGCCCGATCTTTGTATGATCTAGTGCTGGTGATAACACAAGGTTAGTGCTGATAATCAGCAGGAATTCATCTTTAAAAAGGATAATTAAGCATCTCCAGAGGAAGTTATTAGTAAGATTCATGATTAAGCTGAGCATGTTAACGTATAAATTAAGTAGTTATGTAAGAATTACATGTGTATGACATAAGAATAATGGGACAATCCTGCAGAGGTTTAATATGTTTACTGCGATATATTTCGCAGCATGTACACTAAATAGTTGACTTCTTCTACGTTTCCTGTAGTTTTGTCAGCAAATGAGGCATTACAAATTAGATCCGCTGAATATTTTAATTTCATAATCATTTTTCATCACGATTTATTTTACATTCTAGTCAGTGGATATAATTGAAAATTTTAATTATCATGTCTTTTCGATCCATCTCGTACCATTAGGGGCCGATGACCTAGCTGCTAGGCCCCTTAAACAACAATTAGCATCAACATCATCATCGTTTTAGCTAATAATTGATAATTGCTACAGAGTTGAATATGCAGTCATCTTCGTGGCGAAATTACTGAAAGAACACTCAGCGCAACTAAGCACAAACGTTTAAGATATTGATTAACGTTACTGACGAACCGATTTCTAAAGTAATGTCCTTATGTCATTATTAACTGTAAAAGACTTCCTACGTATTGTTTACAGATTGTTTCCTAAATATGAAACACTATATCTTAAATTGCAGCAAACATATATAGCACATAAACACAGTCATTAGTCAGCAAACACAATGCACAGTCCGTAAGCACCACAGTAGTGATTACACGGTCTCAAATCATTTATTTAAACTATAAATTCCGAATTAAATCACACCAATTTCCATTTAGAAGCACAATTTCAATGAGAGCTCATCCCTATCTATCTACACCAGCGCCGCGTAGTGAAGGAACATATCAACCATCAAAAGAAGGAGGAGGGGAAGGAGAAGGTGGTAGTTTTTCACGTTCGTACCAATAACGTAAGGCAAGCTAATATAATTACAACATAGTTGGGGATGTGTGGGATCTGGTAAGTGCAGCAGGGTGAAGTTTAAGAAAGCTGAGATTGTTATCAGTGGAATAATGTGTAGGAGGGATACTGAGTGGAGGATGACTGGGAATTTAAATGGGTATGTGGGAAACTGGGAGTGAAATTTCTAGATCCTAATGGGTGGGTAGGAGATAGGGATCTGCGCTCAGATGGCCTTCACTTAAATCGCAGTGGTACGTATACTGTAAGTTAGGAAATTTGTTTAGAAGGGTAATAGGAAGGTACGCTCAGGGAAACGGTGTTGTCTAGGGAGCGGTGATCAAGGTACAGAGGTCTGGAAGTCAAGTAGGGATGACATAAAAATGTTAGTGTTGAAATATAGAAGTATTGTAAAGAAAGAAATAGAATTAACTTAATAGATATATATTTACCAGATATTGTAATAAGAGTTGAATCATGGCTGGGAAATGATATAATGGATGCAGAAAATTTTCTCATGGAATTGGAGTGTGTATCGTAGAGATAGGATAGGAATGGTGGAAGGAGGAGTATTCATTCTGTAGAAAGAAAAATGTGTAAGCTACGAAAAAGTTAAGATGAGAAAGATGAAAATCTAGGTGTAAGGTTCATTTCTTAAAATAATATGCAACTTGATGTCTTTGGAGTGTAGAGACCTGGAAAGGGTAGTGCTGATACGGATTCAGAATTATTTGATAAGATAATCACCTATGTGGGAAACGACATAGAAATGAATGTGATTGTAGCGGGAGATCTTAATTTACTAAAAGTCAATTGGGAAGGAAATTCGAACGACAGGAAGCATGACCAACAAATAGCAAATAAGCTAATATGGGAAGGAGAGCTGATTCAGAGAGTGACGGAACCAACTACAGGGAAAAATATCGTGGACGTGGTGCTGATAAAACCAGATGAGATCTATAGGGAAACCGAAGGAATAGATAGTATTAGTGATCACGAAGCTGTTTTTGTCGTAGTTAAAAATAAATGTGACAGAAAGGAAGGTTTTAAAAGAACGACTATCAGGCAGTATCATATGGCTGATAAAGCAGGAATAAGGCAGTTTTTAAAAAGTAATTATGATCGGTGGAAAACAGCAAATAAGAATGTAAACAGACTCTGGGATGGGTTTAAAGAAATTGTTGAGGAATGTGAAAACAAGTTTGTACCTTTAAAGGTGGTAAGGAATGGTAAAGTCCCACCTTATTATAATAGAGAAATTAAGAGACTAAGAAGGAGGTGCAGACTGGAATGAAACTGAGTGAGAAATGGCTGTGGAAGTAAGGAGAAATTGAAGGAACTTACTAGAAAATTGAATCTAGCAAAGAAGGCAGCTAAGGATAATCTGACGGCAAGCATAATTGGCAGTCATACAAATTATAGTGAAAAGTGGAAGGGTATGTATAGGAATTTTAAGGCAGAAACGGGTTCCAAGAAGGACATTCCAGGAATAATTAATGAACAAGGAGAGTGCGTATGTGAGGATCTTCAAAAGGCAGAAGTATTCAGTCAGCAGTATGTAAAGATTGTCGGTTACAAGGAAAATGTCCATATAGACGAGGTGACTAATGCTAAAGAAGTATTAAAATTTACATATCGTCCCTGCTCTGGCAAACTAACGAATATGCAAATTGGCAAAAATTAGGAGAGTTGAAAGAAGTTGAGATTACTCATGTCAAATCAATTTTGATATATAATGATTGGTTTTATGTGTTAGACATACAGAACGAGCTGCAAATGTGATACGTTTTTAAAGGGTTAGACATTATATAATTAATAAAATCTAGACCAAAACTTCACAACTACACTTTCCCTAGTTTATTACTTTCGCTTGTTTACCGTTGTGGGCACGATATGATAACTGATATTTACAATCAGATACAAAAGATGAAAACTAGAAAAGCGGCTGGAATTGATAAGATTTCTGAAGATATCCTAAAGATAATGGGTTGGGATATAGTACCATATCTGAAGTACTTATTTGATTATTGTTTTGTTGAAGGAGCTATACCGAATGAATGGAGAGTTGCTATAGAAGCCCCTGTGTATAAAGGAAAGGGTGATAGACATAAAGCTGAAAATTACAGGCCAGTAAGTTTGACATGCGTTGCATGAAAGCTTTGGGAAGGAATTCTTTCTGATTATATTAGACATGTTTGCGAAATTAATAACTGGTTCGATAGAAGGCAGGTCGGTTTTAGGAAAGGTTATTCCAATGAAGCTCAACTTGTAGGGTTCCAGCAAGATATAGCAGATATCTTGCATTCTGGAGGTCAAATGGACTGTATCGCGATTGACCTGTCTAAAGAATTTGATGCGGTGGATCATGGGAGACTACTGGCAAAAATGAGTGCAAATGGACTAGACAAAAGAGTGACTGAATAGGTTGCTATATTTCTAGAAAATAGATCTCAGAGAATTAGAGTAGACAAGGCTTTATCTGACCCTGTAATAATTAAGCGGGGAATTCCTCGACACAGTATTATTGGACCTTTATGTTTTCTTATATATAAATGATATGAGTAAAGAACTGGTATCAGAGGTAAAGCTTTTTGCGGATGATGTTATTCTGTATAGAGTAGTACATAAGTTACAAGATTGTGAGCAACTGCAACGTGACCTCGATAATGTCGTGAGATGGACAGCAGGCAATGGTTGTTGATAAACGGGGTTAAAAGTCAGGTTGTGAGTTCCACAAATAGGAAAAGTCCTATCAGTTTTAATTACTGCGTTAATAGGGTGAAAGTTCCTTTTGGGGATCATTGTAAGTACTTAGGAGTTAATATAAGGCAATATCTTCATTGGGGTAATCGTATAAATGGGATTGTAAGCAAAGAATACAGATCTCTACACATAGTTATGAGAGTGTTTAGGGGTTGTAGTAAGGATGTAAAGGAGAGGTCATATTTGGTAAGACGCCAACTAGAGTATGGTTCC
This sequence comes from Anabrus simplex, assembly GCF_040414725.1. Classification (NCBI taxonomy): domain Eukaryota; kingdom Metazoa; phylum Arthropoda; class Insecta; order Orthoptera; family Tettigoniidae; genus Anabrus; species Anabrus simplex. The sequence continues at coordinate 581,305,728 of NC_090265.1, read as the reverse complement.
AGTGTATGGGACCCTCACCAGGATTACTTTATTCAAGAACTGGAAAAAATCCAAAGAAAACCAGCTCGATTTGTTCTGGGTGATTTCCGACAAAAGAGGACCGTTACAAAAATGTTGCAAAGTTTGGGCTGGGAAGAACTGGGAGAAAGGAGACCAGCTGCTCGACTAAGTGGTATGTCCCGAGCTGTCAGCGGAGAAATGGCGTGGACTGACATTAGTAGACGAATAAGTTTGAGTGGCGTCTTTAAAAGTAGGAAAGATCATAATATGAAAATAAAGTTGGAATAGAAATGGACAAATTTGGGCAAATATTCATTTATATGAAGGGGAGTTAGGGATTGGAATAACTTACCAAGGGAGGTGTTCAATAAATTTCCAATGCCATTCAAATCATTTAAGAAAAGGCTAGTAAAACAACAGATATGGAATCTGTCACCTGGGCGACTGCCCTAAATGCAGATCAGTATTGATTGATTGATTGATTGATTGATTGATTGATTGATTGATTGATTGATTGATTGAAGTCGCCACACTATACATTTATATTCGTCTTGGTAGAGATAATAGAGGACAGTCTGCGAGATGTCGAGGGACTGAGCAAGACCAACTACAATATATCAGACCTTAACCGACCTATCGAAACTGTCCGTAATGGCGGCAGCTGGAGTGCTAGCATGCGTTTGTTTTGATTTGTGTAAGCCGTGTTGTTACCAAGTATTTACGGAAATTTGAATATTATTAATCATACATTATATTTATTTATAGTCTTAAGAAGGTTATAGATCCTCTTTCAGTGCCGTAAGAAGCTATTTGTTCTCAAAGAGCTTATTTATTCCAACAATATCGGTGGTGATTAGGTTAATGTTGATTCTCGTGTTCTTGTCTGAAAGTATTTTCTTTATTTTTAGTTACGTATGTAGTGTGTTTATAGTTTAATGTGCTGTGTGCCTGGATGTAAGTAAGAGCTTAAGTGTTCCCGTTTCCAAAAGACCTAGTAATAAGACAAAATTGGGTTAAGAGCATTCGTAAGGAAAACTTCGAACCGAATCATAGGACTAACAATGTTGTGTGGATTAATATTTTATCATTTTTGAAATCAAATGTATTGTTAGGGATGACATTATATACCCATAGAAGGTGGTGATCTAATTCGAGAGCCGCGCAAACTTCCGAAGTTTAAACTAATGATGCCTATCATAGCATTTGCCTTATCAGCCAACGTACCTTACTACAAAGAACATTAAATCAGTCCCAGGAATAAAATTTATAATTTAGAGACTAAATTAATCTTAAACGGTGACGCAAGAATGATGTAATAAATTTTCAACGTTTTAAAATGAACATGCGTAAACTAAACCTAACCCCATTTCCCGTGGAGTGAACATGAGGATTGTGTTCTTTTATACAAAATACAATTATGCCATCAATTCTGGTGAGTTTTAAGCTGACAAGTGCTTTAGATGGTCAAGTGTATCATACAAATATCGCTTGTACCTACTCAACAATACAGGTGGATTTGGGAGGGTTGAAATTTTGTTGGAGAAATTTGTTTGCATGTTTTAATGGGCTGTGGTTAATGATGGTGTTACATAGTATTCCATATAAGGTTACCGTAATAATGTTCTTTGTTGACATCTATATATCGTATTTGCTGACCGGAGATTCATATGTGAAATATGTTTATACTCTCTGTCTGTTTCAACCTGACGTTGATACAATAATTCTCCTTTCGTTATCTTCCCCTCTGAAATTTAATTTAGACTTACAATACGCTTTGACGCTACTTTTGGTGTTTAATTATTCATATTTTGAGTTAGTGAGTTGCATTTCATGACGTTCGACTTGTGATATTTTCTTTAGGTGACTCGAAATAAACATGCATAACCTTTCTTTCAACCTCTCATATCGCACGCCGATGTCCGCCATGTTTATTCTGGATTACGGTCTGATGTAATTGTAGTTGGTCTTGGACTGAGATTGAAGCGGTGTGACCTGGAGTTACTGCGCCTGTCATAAGAGCTCATGCATTAGTTTGTGAAGGTTTTGGTGTTATTTATGCGTTTGGAGTAAGTTAAAATCAATAATAGCGTGTGTCATTAAATTGTATCTCCTATCATCATGAGTGGAAAGGTATGTGCTGTGTTTTCCTGTAATAATTTTATGGAGTGGAGAAGAATTTGCGGTCTTTCTTCCGTTTCTCTCGTGACCAAAAATGTAAGTAGATATTGTGTTTACATAAACATTTTTCTAGTGACAAAGAGATTTTAATTGTACTTCCTAAAATTCTAAATACGTGTCCTATATTTTAACTGGCTTAAAATATAATAAGCTTGTAGCGGCTCCGTGGTGGCACGGAGATTATCAAAAAGAAAAGACGATCAGAAATAGGAAAGGATATTAGATTAGATGGTATTTGCTCTGTTGCCGTGGAGACGTCAGAAAAACAAGTTTGTTATTGATTAAAAGAATATGGAGTCATTTCTAGAATGATTGTACCCAATAATTTAGAAATGATACAGTAATATTGGTGAACCCCACGTGATTAATGGAGTACAGTTTAATTTAGTGAATTGTGAGACAGCGAGTGTGAATTCAGCAATTCCAGCTTGTGCACCATACAGCTTCACATTGATGTACGGCAAATGATGTCTCGAGGTAACGAGAACTTAACCCCAGAGTAACTAATGACGAGACGAAGGAAGCTAACAAGGCGAGTGTGAAAATACCTCTGTTTTTGGTTAGAACGTCCAGGTGTTTTCTTGCGCCAAGTTGAGGCGCAGTCCAAGCTTAGCGGAATTAAAAGAGAGTACACGATGTTTGATTATTCAATTTCTCAGCTTCAACGTAAATATGTGGCTGACATTTTCGACATTGGTCTACTGGATTCGGAAGAGGAAAACAAATACACACTCGCGAAACAAAGACTTTTGGGGTTATATCGTGAAAGTTACGATAGGCAACTTAAAAAATTGCTCCCGGGGCTTGAATAGGGTGATATGCGACCCATAACCGTGTTAAAATGGGAGACAAATCACAAGTGATGCTCGTAGTGGCGTGACCTGAAAACTCGCGCCAAATTCAAATATCAATGGAAATTTATATACGGAATTGTATAAATAAGTTCTGTCTAGAAAGAACGTGTTATTAAGATATTATCTTTGAAGTTGCTGAAGCATTTCTGGATAAATGAAAGAATAATTCTTTATCAGGTTATTATTTAATGACCGAAATTAGACATATATTCAAGATATGAAATGCATTGATGTGAAAGTGCTTGATATTTCATTCGTGCATTACTTCTTTTGCTTTAGCATTCCTGCCTGAACGTTTGCTGTTAAATTTGTCTTTTTCCTCATTTAAAAACATGGTATCATCACATTAAGACACTTGTCAATAAACAGATCGGCACATTCCTGTTTTGTTCTCTTGGAAATACTACCCCTTTGGAAGGGGCGGTAGCTTTTGATGTTTTATTTCTTTGGAGATTCTGTGTTGTTAAATATCCCGGCTCTAATCTGAGGAGTGGGATATAAGAAATAAAAGCATGAAAATGTTATCGATAGTTATGTTTTGAGGAATATTTACGTACTATTAGAGTAAGAATATAACATACCCTTGGCTGTATTGTCGGGGATTTCTGAAGTCGCTGACCTGGAAATGATCCCAACAGATCTTATAATTCTTATTTAAGCGTAACGTACCTTCTTTCTTGCATTCGTTATCCAAGTCACTTCTCTGATATTTCAAAATCCACAGATCACACCTACAACAACACATCGGTATTGAAGGTTAAATGCTACACTATACAATAAAACACAATCATTCTTCGAAGCTGGCACGCCTGTGAATTCACCTAGCAGCTTGATGGTTCTACCATACACGATTTGAGAGATGGATGCTCCACTTTCTGGGTTGAGTGCTGCATGCAGACCGAGCAGGATCGTTGACAGGGTTTCTGACCATTTTAATGAACTTTTTGTGCTTTATGCCGCATAGCATTCCCAGGCTTTTAAAGAGAGATGCTTTAAATTATCTTCCTTGGTCAGTAGTAATAGAAGACGGTACTCCGAAGCGAGCTATCCAGTTTTCAGAAAAAGCTTTGGCTACTGATTCCGCAGTAATATTAGTTAATGGAACTGGCCCCATCCAGTTTGTGAATTTGTCTATTTCAGTTAAAAGATATGTGTATCCGTCTGAAGGATCTAATGGGCTAACCAAGTCAATATGGACAACAGGAAAGCGATCATCAAGTTGTAGGAAATTTCCTATAGGTGATGCATGTCTTGAGAGCTTGCTCTTTTGACAAGCCAAACAAGCTTTAGCCCATCCACGAACATTTCGATTAAGGTCTGGCCAAATAAAATGACATGACATTTGCTTCACAGAAAATTTGACTCCTGGATGTTGTAAGTTGTGGATCTGAGTGAAGAACAGTTTACGAAATTATTGAGGAGTGAAAGGTCTGATGGACTTCGTCGAGACATCACACCACAATCTTTTTCCATTTGGAAGTTCGTAAGGCATGAATTCCATAGATGTAGTGCCATTCTTTAATGTTAGGATTTCAGCATCATTGACTTGGGCATCAGCTACTTGATCTAGGTCAAGAGCGTTAATTGAATCAATCTTTGAAAGCATATCAGCAACCGTATTTAATTTCCCACTAAGGTGACGGATATCTGTTGAAGATTCTAATATATATTGCAGCTGTCGTTGCTGCCGAGGCGATGCATTTTCATTATTTTACTTGGATGCATACAACAATGGTCGATGGTCAGTATACATCACAAAATTACAACCTTCAAGGAAATGTCTGTAATGTTTTATGGACAGGTAGATGCTTAGAACTTTCCGGTCATAAGTGCTGTATGGCAGTTGTGCGACATTCAACTTCTTGAATAAAAGGCTAGGGGCTTCCATCCGTCTTCTTCAAGCTGTTGTAAGACGCTTCCAGTAGTGCCAGTCACGAGAGCTAGTATGCAGTTTGGATTGGGATAAATAAGCATTGTTGCTTCAGCAAGGTCCCGTTTACATGTTTCAAATTTTTAACTACTTCAGGTGCCCATTGAATTGTTCGCTTGTCACGTTTTCTTGCTCCTTTTAGATACTCGTGTAGAACAGCTTGGATCTCAGCAGCATCAAAAGTGTAAAAATTTATTATTCCCAAAAATTATCTGAGTTCTTGAATAGTTTCTGATAGTTTGAAGTTAACAATGACGTCAACCTTTTTTGGTAGTGGCTGGGTCCGCTTTGATGTAATAAGATAACCTAAGAATTCCAGTTGTTCCACTCCGATAACAGACTGGACACATTAATACATAGACCAAACTTATTCAATCGTTCAAACACTATTCTGAGATGTTGTCCATGCTCTTCATCAGAACTTGAATCCATTAGACAATCATCTATGAATGCAAAAATAAAGCCCAGTCCCCTGAATACTTCATTGATAAAACGTTGGAATGTATTTGATGAGTTTATAAGTCCAAATGGCATTACGCTGAACTCGTAAAGGCCGAATGGTATTATCACCGCGGTGTTTGGTTTGTCCTCTTCAGCGACCGGAATTTGAAAATAAGCTTTTAAAGAGGACGATCTTCGAAAAAGAGTTCTTGTTTGGTAGGATATGCTGAAAGTCCTCAATCCTCGGAATGGGGCATTGTTCAGGTACCGTGTGATCACTGAGTTTGCGAAAGTCACCACCAGGGCGCATCATGCCATCCTTCTTCGGTGCTAAGAGTAAGGGACTAGCCCACTGAGAATTATACCATGGTTGAGCAGGAATTTAAATTCTTCCATGGCTATTGCTAGCTTCTTGGAATCAAGCTGATGTGGGCGAGATGCTATAGGTTGTCCTTTAGTAACAATGTGGTACTTTACGTTATGCTTGCAGTTGAGAAAAGACTGGGCCTGGTGAGATTTGGATACATGCTTAAAATGTCCGAAAATTTTAGGTTGTTTGACAGACAGTTTTGTGTTATCATTTATTAATCTTTGAAGCTTAAGGTCCACCAGCAAGTTGAAATGACGTAGAAAGTCAGCACCCAAACTACCTTTGCTTACCTCAGTTGATATACAAGGCCATGTGAATTCTCTACGGAGAACTAAATCGATGGTCATCATTCTTATACCAAAAGTAAGAATCTCCGTCCAATTGGCAGCATATAGCTTGAAATCATTGGGATCCTTAGCAATGATCTGCTTCGAGACTGGTATTATTGATATATCAGCTCCACTGTCGAGAAAGAAATGCAATCCCGAGCTTTTGTCGGCAACATATAAGCGGAATTTGCGAGAACTTATCCGATATTCTGTAGCGGTTTGTGCCGCTAGTTCTGCTACACCCAGAAGTTTTCCGAATCTTTCCAGGCACAAGGTTGCTCATGCTTTTCGGGCAACATCTTTTCCCAAAACGGTAATGAAAGTAGCGGAATTTGCCGTCTGGATCGCATCTTTGGCGACTACGGCTGGAGCTACAATTGTGGTGTTACTAGGTACCTCCTCGGTTGTAACTACAAGATCTTTGGCAAACGGACGCCAGTTGTAGTTCAAGAGATTATACTTTGGCAACTAAATCCCTAAGTAGTGATTCTGAGCTTTTTCGGGCATATCATTAGTAGCCTCAGATTTTCTAACACTATAAACATCATGGCGGATTGACATGCCCGTGATTTTATCTGCCATGATAGCTAATTTATCGAGGCTTTCGTCTGAAACGAGTAAAATATTTCTTATTGACTAAGGTCATTTATCAAGCCATAATGTTCGAAGTACTTTGGTTGAAATATCTGTTGAGGCTAAAGACTCATTTTTCGTAATAGCTGACTGGGGGCCGGTTCTACCATCTGCTGGTAAAGTGGCTGGCAGCTGCCCGGGAGGTAAACTACCTGGGGGTGTAAATCGGCTGGTATTTTGGCTTGCGTGCAACAACCTCCGCGCAAGCGCTAGGTAGCCACCCGGAGCTAGACACCGATATACGAAGTTGGCTAGACTGATTTTCAGCGATTTCTCGCTTTCGAGTGTGGTGCTATCTATCGTCAGATGTATGAAACTCATTTCGATTGTCTTATTTTCCTGTGCTTGCATCTGTTGATTATCACCAAAAAGCCTAATAAGGGGAGTCTTAAGAGTTATGGACAACGATTTATGTCAAACTTTCGTGATTTTAATCTATGAGCTTCAATATCAATACCTAATTGGGATTAAAATCTAGAGATTAGATTTTCTTACGCCAGTTATAACCTGTCATGTAAGGTAGCGTTTTAGAAAAGTATTCTCGTAGTGGATTGGTCAAGTCGCTCGCTCCGTAATAGAAGGTACGCAGGTTTTCTTCATATTTCTAATTTACATTTAAAAATTTATTTTCGTTCCCTGCCGTTGTTTTTAACTCTCTTTTACGCGCTTCCATATACGTGTACACACACATCTTCCTTACGGACTTATTGCTTTTGAGAATTCTATCTGGAGGCTTCTGTGAATTGATTAAGTATCTCCACGATCTTCTATTTGCAACTAGCTCTGTTACCTCAGTTAGTTCCACATGCTTCCATTTAGTGATAATGCTTTCTTTTCTCTTGTTTAACTTTTGGAAGGTACAGTAAATGTAAAGAACTAATCGGGATAAATATCCATTCACAGGGAGAGGAATTCGGGAATGGAATAGATTCCAATTTCTTCGAAATCATTTACAAGAAAACTATGTTAACAACTGATAGGGAATCTGCTACTAGGGCGACAGTCCTATATGCTATTAATCATAACATCACTTTCTATAAGTAGCATACATATAAAGCAATTTCCTAGTAGACATAATATTATGATTAAACATTTCAATGAAATATATTATTAACAAAAGAACGTATGAAAAGAGGCATACAGATGAGCACAACGCTAATAATGGAAATTAAAAAACGATTCGTCATAATAAAGACTCGAACCTGCATACCTCGTATTACGAAGTGAGGTTAGCCATTACGCAACGAGAACGCTGCAGATAATTAGTATACATTCAATAAATTATACCTCGTGTCTGAAAACTGAAAAAATAGAAAATTAAAACCCATTTGAAATGATTTCAAAATAGATTTTGATTTTATATCCTTTTAAAGTTCCTTTACGAAAGCTTGCGCTACCGTTGCGAGAGGCTGGTGTGACAGTTGCAACTCAAGGGAAGCATTACCGGTAATGTTCAAAATCCTGCAATACAATATAGGTCACTTTTACACTACCATGCTTTTTTTTATTATACTAAGCTAATTTAAGTTGTATGTCACCAGAAATACAGCTAATAATGTTCAACTCTCAAAACTTGCCCGGCAGGTAAAGTCTTATCGGGCCCTCGAAGTGGCCGATAAATTACGCGCCGGGTAACTACGATTTATGCTGCCGATAGCGCTATCTGGGAGTAGTCGAACGGAAACATCCTTTTACGCAGAGGGCAAGTTACGCGTTACTTTACCAGTAGGTGGTAGAACCGGCCCTAGTCGAGTTTCGACATCAGTGGAAGCGATACGTGTGTAATTATTTCGAGCGAACTCTTGGAACCCGAGGCTGGTTGACAAAGTCAACCGTGCGCCTTGTCATGTAAGTAATATTTATTTCTTTAAAATTTCTTTTCCTCTGTACTTTTCGGGTAATTAGGCAAAGTCATGCGTAATCACATGTAGTATATTTCTATTTTAGGTCTCGTTTTGTCAATGATGTATACATACCCGACATTTTGAGCCAGTTGTCAAATTAAATAGAGGACCCTGCCTCGGATTTTTCGGATGGGGAGAAGAAAATTGAAAACGTATCGGATCAGGATCATAACAGTGATACGGAGCAGGAGGTCGATTCGGACAGTGAGATCTATGAAGACGATAACGAAAGGGAATTTATCTTCGGGAGAGATGGAAGAACAATGTGGTCTACGACGGACTTTTCAAAACTTACTTCGAGGGTAAATGCAAGGAATATTGCAAAAATACTGCCAGGGCCGGAAGGGGAGGTGAGGCGGGTATCAACGGAAATTGACTGTTTCATGCAGTTGATGAATGCTGAGATGGTCGATGAACTATTATACTGGACTAATTTGCACATTTCTAGGAAGCGGGAGGAAGTGAATTACAGCCGTGAGCGCGTTGCAAAATTTGCGAACCGCAGTGAAATTATGGCATTGCTCGGGGGATATGGTGTGAAAGATTGCTTGTACATGGCAACAAAGTTTATTTTTCATCCAGTCATTTTTTTGCTATTATAGCTGAGCATTTCATTGTATAATTGTGCAAATATTAAAATATGACCAGTATTTTAATTATGTATCTATTGCTAAATTCATTTTAAATAGGCGCAGTATTCATGTCCCTATCCAAATTAGTTCGCGTGTTCATGATTATCTATTTTAAGTGCATTCATATTAACAAGCTTTTAATTTTATTTGGAGAATAACATTGAAACAAAAGATAAAACGCCGTTAAATTAAATATTTATGCGATTGGAAGCCTGGAAACGACTGAAAACGTAAGTGGTTGACAAAGTCAACCGCGCGCACGGTAGTGTGACAGAAATTGGCGCGCCTGGTCTAGGGCTGTATCCGAAGCTTCGCTGTAGGTGGTTGCTAACGACCACAGAATAACGTAGAGATGGCGACAAGTATTGCAATCCATTCTCTCGACGAGGCCAAGATTTGAGGCCATCGCCATATAAACAAAACCTTCTGTACAGCGTTATATATTGGTGTTCTGTCTGTACAGCCAATGAGCAAAGAATAAGATACAATAGAGCACCTCAGCAATGTGCAGTCAGAACTGAAGCCAATAGACACGTGGGACCGCCATGTTGTTTGGGCTAGAACGTTATAGAGCTGTTGCTGTCTGTTATCAAATACAGTAGACGCAATACGCGACACTTTCGGATTTAGCTTTGTTAAAATGGGAGACAAGTCGCAAGTGGCGCTCCTAGTGGCTTGACCTGAAAATTCGCGCTAAATTCAAATATCAATGGAAATATATATACGGACATGGATAAATAAATCACGTCTAGAAAGGAATTGTTACTAAGATAAGCAACTGCAACGTGACCTCGAAAATGTTGTGAGATGGACAGCAGACAATGGTATGTTGATAAACGGGGCTAAAAGTCAGGTTGTGAGTTTCACAAATAGGAAAAGTCCTCTCAGTTTTAATTACTGCATTGATGGGGTGAAAGTTCCTTTTGGGGATCATTGTAAGTATCTAGGTGTTAATATAAGGAAAGATCTTCACTGGGGTAATCACATAAATGGGATTGTAAATAAAGGGTACCGATCTCTGCACATGGTTATGAGGGTGTTCAGGGGTTGTAGTAAGGATGTAAAGGAGAGTGCATATAAGTCTCTGGTAAGACCCCAACTAGAGTATGGTTCCAGTGTATGGGACCCTCACCAGGATTACCTGATTCAAGAACTGGAAAAAATCCAAAGAAAAGCAGCTCGATTTGTTCTGAGTGATTTCCGACAAAAGAGTAGCGTTACAAAAATGTTGCAATGTTTGGGTTGGGAAGAATTGAGAGAAAGAAGAAGAGCTGCTCTACTAAGTGGTATGTTCCGAGCTGTCAGCGGAGAGATGGCGTGGAATGACATTAGTAGACGAATAGGTTTGAATGGCGTTTATAAAAGTAGGAAAGATCACAATATGAAGATAAAGTTGGAATTCAAGAGGACAAACTGGGGCAAATATTCATTTATAGGAAGGGGAGTTAGGGATTGGAATAACTTACCAAGGGAGATGTTCAATAAATTTCCAATTTCTTTTAAATCATTTCGGAAAGGGCTAGGAAAGCAACAGATAGGGAATCTGCCACCTGGGCGACTGCCCTAAATGCAGATCAGTATTGATTGATTGATTGATTGAACTTCAAAGTTGCTAAAGCAATTCAGGATAAATGAATAAAGAATTATTTAACAGGTTATTATTTAAAGACTGAAATTAGACATATAATCAAGATGTGAAATGGACTGCTGTGAAAGGGTTTGATCTTTCATTTATGCATTACTTTGTTAGCTTTAGAATTCCTGCCTGAACGTTCACGGCTAGATTTTTCTTTTTTCTCATTTTAAAGCATTGTATCATCATATTAAAACACTTGTCAACAAAAATATCGGCACATTCCTTACACACATGATTCAATGAATTTACATTTAAAAGCTGGACAATTTTCCTTTTAACTTGAAGCCTACTAACAGAAAGAAAATCTATAAATTTAGCCTCAAAAACATTCAAACTTTCCCTATAAGCAATACTTGCCATAATGCCATTACATTAGGGTAAAGAAAATTTGCATCATCATATTGTTTCAACAAAATATGTACATTTCCTAAATCACCCATATTTTCTTCGGTGCTTGACAACGCATTACGGCATTCCAAATGGGGTAACTTGGAACACAACCAGCCACACTCATATGCATATGCATTTTCCTGAATTAAATCAAACCCACAGATCACACCTACAACAACACATCGGTATTGAAGATTAACTGCTGCACTATAAAATAAAATATGCGTATTATATTTTAAGTCGGTTAAAATATGGGTCGAGCAGGTCAGAAGATTTTGAAGAACAATAAAAATCTCTTTGTCACTAGAAGAATATATATGCAAACACAATATTACTCATATTTTCTTGTCACGAGGGAAACGGAAGAAAGACCGCGCATTCTTCTCTACTTCATAGTTACTGCAGCCAAACAGCACATACCTTTCCCCTCATGTTCAGAGGAGATATCAAGGAATGACACACGCTACTATTTAATTACGTCAACTCACTGAAAACGCATAAATAACACCAAAAACATCACACACAAATACACGTGCTCTTATGACAGAATCAGTAGTTCTCAAGTCAATCCGCTAGAGAGAGCTCTAATAACTGTCCCTCGATATCTCCCCGAGTGTCGCGTATTGTCTCTACTGTATTTGCTGTTATTAAGCAACTCAGGGGCGTAGCCGATGGGGGTTCTGTTGGTTAGAATCACCCCCCATGGAATTTAAACAAAAGAAAATGTACAGAAACTAACAATAAACAAGTGAACGTCGACTCAAAGGGTTGACTCTTATATATATTCACAGGGACAAAATTGTGAATGTTGGAATGCTGTGATTTTCTCATAAAGATAAATAATATCATACATATATTGTGTTAGTTGTAAGAAATCTACATTAAGGTTATGTGTTGGTGACTCAGGTGTATTATTCCTTGAAGAAATTGAGTCGATTTGTCTACCTTGCTTTTTCATTCTTGGAACTGCTAGCTGCGTGTGATTAGTAGTTGTCGGTAACAGTTCGCAATAAAAGCTGGTGTTTTTGTCGTAAAATTTGTTTGCCTGAACTGGTGTTATGAGCTAAAATGGAGATATATAAACAGGTTATGGGCCCAGAGCGCCAGAGCGACGCAGTACATTTTGGACAATATAAGATGAAATGGAGTAACGAGAATTAACGAACGAAGCGAGTTGTGACATTATTAATTGAAAGTATGGCGACCTCGTGGACCGGGGAAGAAACACTGAATAGGAACGTGGCTAAGCTTACAGTGAAGAACAATTTTTCGTGGGCATTGAAGGCGAAACAAGAACTGTTGTTGAAAGATGTGTGGGAATCAGTTATAGGGTATGAGGATACGCCAGGTTGTCAACTGCCTCAGACAGAAACGAGACGACGAGCGCGAAACAATGTGATCGCGTCAGCGGTTATTTTCAAATATGTGGGAGAAAATTTTGAAAGTGACATTGCAGATACAGAATCAGCGAAAAAGGCATGGGAGAAACTGGACGAGTTGTGCAATGACGGAGGGCTAGTGAATGGTGTAGATCAGTCATTACTGACCTTCATTTAGGGCTGTCGCCCAGGTGGCAGATTCCCTATCTGTTGTTTTCCTAGCCATTTCCTAACTGATTTCAAAGAATTTGGAAATTTATTGAACATTTCCCTTGGTAAGTTATTCCAATCCCTAACTCCCGTTCCTATAAATTTATATTTGCCCCAATTTGTCCTCTTGAATTCCAACTTTATCTTCATATTGTGAACTTTCCTACTTTTAAAGACGCCACTCAAACTTATTCGTCTACTAATGTCATTCCACGCCATCTCCCCGCTGACATCTCGGAACATACCACTTAGTTTCTCAGTTCTTCACAGCCCAAACTTTGCAACATTTTTGTAACGCTACTTTTTTTTGTCGGAAATCACGCAGAACAAATCGAGTTGCTTTTCTTTGGATTTTTCCAGTTCTTGAATCAGGTAATCCTGGTGAAGGTCCCATACACTGGAACCATACTCTAGTTGGGGGTCTTACCAGAGACTTATATGGCCTCTCCTTTACATCATTACTACAACCCCTAAACACCCTCATAACCATGTGCAGAGATCTGTACCCTTTATTTACAATCCCATTTATATGATTACCCCAATGAAGATATTACCTTATATTAACACCTAGATACTTACAATGATCCCCAAAAGGAACTTTCACCCCATTAATGCAGTAATGAAAACTGATAGGACTTTTCCTATTTGTGAAACTCACAACCTGACTTTTAACCCCGTTTATCAACAACCATTGCCTGCTGTCCATCTCACGACATTATCGAGGTCACGTTGCAGTTGCTCACAATCGTGTAATTTATTACTCTATACAGAATAACATCATCCGCAAAAAGGTTTACCTCCGATTCCAGATCATTTATACACTGACTGACAGAGCAAATGCAACACCAAGAAGGAGTGGTCAGAACTTTATGCCAATTGCAGGGTAGACTGACGTCACTGAGGTATGCTCATGATGTGAAATGCGCCGCTGTGCTGCGCACGTAGCGAACGATAAATGGGACACGGCGTTGGTGAATGGCCCACTTCGTACCGTGATTTCTCAGCCGACAGTCATTGTAGAACGTGTTGTGTGCCACAGGACACGTGTATAGCTAAGAATGCCAGGCCGCCGTCAACGGAGGCATTTCCAGCAGACAGACGACTTTACGAGGGGTATGGTGATCGGGCTGAGAAGGGCAGGTTGGTCGCTTCGTCAAATCGCAGCCGATACCCATAGGGATGTGTCCACGGTGCAGCGCCTGTGGCGAAGATGGTTGGCGCAGGGACATGTGGCACGTGCGAGGGGTGCAGGCGCAGCCCGAGTGACGTCAGCACGCGAGGATCGGCGCATCCGCCGCCAAGCGGTGGCAGCCCCGCACGCCACGTCAACCGCCATTCTTCAGCATGTGCAAGACACCCTGGCTGTTCCAATATCGACCAGAACAATTTCCCGTCGATTGGTTGAAGGAGGCCTGCACTCCCGGTGTCCGCTCAGAAGACTACCATTGACTCCACAGCATAGACGTGCACGCCTGGCATGGTGCCGGGCTAGAGCGACTTGGATGAGGGAATGGCGGAACGTCGTGTTCTCCGATGAGTCACGCTTCTGTTCTGTCAGTGATAGTCACCGCAGACGAGTGTGGCGTCGGCGTGGAGAAAGGTCAAATCCGGCAGTAACTGTGGAGCGCCCTACCGCTAGACAACGCGGCATCATGGTTTGGGGCGCTATTGCGTATGATTCCACGTCACCTCTAGTGCGTATTCAAGGCACGTTAAATGCCCACCGCTACGTGCAGCATGTGCTGCGGCCGGTGGCACTCCCGTACCTTCAGGGGCTGCCCAATGCTCTGTTTCAGCAGGATAATGCCCGCCCACACACTGCTCGCATCTCCCAACAGGCTCTACGAGGTGTACAGATGCTTCCGTGGCCAGCGTACTCTCCGGATCTCTCACCAATCGAACACGTGTGGGATCTCATTGGACGCCGTTTGCAAACTCTGCCCCAGCCTCGTACGGACGACCAACTGTGGCAAATGGTTGACAGAGAATGGAGAACCATCCCTCAGGACACCATCCGCACTCTTATTGACTCTGTACCTCGACGTGTTTCTGCGTGCATCGCCGCTCGCGGTGGTCCTACATCCTACTGAGTCGATGCCGTGCGCATTGTGTAACCTGCATATCGGTTTGAAATAAACATCAATTATTCTTCCGTGCCGACTCTGTTTTTTCCCGAACTTTCATCCCTTTCGAACCACTCCTCCTTGGTGTTGCATTTGCTCTGTCAGTCAGTGTATATAAGAAAACATAAAGGTCCAATAATACTGTGTCGAGGAATTCCTCGCTTAATAATTGCAGGGTCAGGTAAAGCCTTGTCTACTCTAATTCTCAGAGACCTATTTTCTAGAAATGTTGCAACCTATTCAGTCACTCTTTTGTCTAGTCCAATTGCACTCATTTTTGCCAGTAGTCTCCCATGATCCACCCTATCAAATTCTTTAGACAGGTCAATCGCGATACAGTCCATTTGACCTCCTGAAACCAAGATATCTGCTATATCTTGCTGGAATCCTGCAAGTTGAGCTTCACTGGAATAACCTTTCCTAAAACCGACCTGCCTTCTATCGAACCAGTTATTAATTTCGCAAACATGTCTAATATAATCAGAAAGAATTCCTTCCCAAAGCTTTCATGCAACGCATGTCAAAATTACTGGCCTGTAATTTTCAGCTTTATGTCTATCACCCTTTCCTTTATACACAGGGGCTTCTATAGCAACTCTCCATTCATTCGGTATAGCTCCTTCAACAAAACAATAATCAAATAAGTACTTCAGATATGGTACTACATCCCAACCCATTATCTTTAGTATATCCCCAGAAATCTTATCAATATTCCAGCCACATTTCTAGTTTTCATCTTTTGTGTCTTATTGTAAATATCAGTTATCATATGTAAATTTTAATACTTCTTTAGCCTTAGTCACCTGCTCTATCTGGACATTATCCTTGTAACCAACAATCTTTACATACTGCTGACTGAATACTTCTGCCTTTCGAAGATCCTCACATACACAGTCGCCTTGTTCATTAATTATTCCTGGAATGTCCTTCCTGGACCATGTTTCTGCCTTAAAATACCTATACATACCCTTCCATTTTTCACTAAAATTTGTAAACCTACCGAGTTCTTCCATAAAACCTATATAGAGTTCACGAAACTCAGACAGAACTCTTTTAATATTTTCTTTCCTCTCTTTCTAACAACTTTTTTCTACACTTCCTCTTCACCTAATATTTCAATTTTTTCCAAAATCTTTTCATTATTTTTGTTCGATTTACTCCTCTGTGTACAGGGCGAGTTGACCGTGCAGTTAAGGACGCGCAACTGTGAGTTTGCATCCTGGAGTTAGTGAATTCGAATCCCACAGTCGGCAGCCCTGAAGATGGTTTTCCGTGGTTTCCTATTTTCACACCATGCAAATGCTGTGGCTGTACCTTAATTTAAGGCAACGGCCACTTCCTTCCCACCTCTAGGCCTTTCCTCTTTCATCGTTGTCATAAAACTTATGTGTGTCAGTGCGACTTAAAGCAAATTAAAAAAAGAGAAGATTCCTCCGAGTATGAAACATATCCAATAAAAGGACGGTTGTTTACCTTATGTATTACCAGAATGCTGTTTCCGCTTGTTATGTCACTGCATGTTTAATATCTTTCAAATGATCAGTACTAAATCAAGCTTATGTACTTTTTTCTTCAATGTGTTGCAAGTTCTTTAGCAGAAGGATGTAACAGAGAAGACTTGCCTGAGGGAATTGCACGGCTGCCTTTTTGGCTCATCTGCGAGCGGAGTAGAGAAATCTTAGACATGTAATTGGAGCTTTAATTCTGGATTAGCCTTAACAGACTGGTTGTATTCGTTGCTCCTAACCAACTGGATTTAAGTGAAACTCGAGGTGAACAAGGAGATTCAAATTACGTGTGCCACTTACTTGTATTGCAGATTTGTTCTGAGTCTTAGTTCTAATGGGTACAGGAATGATGCAGAACAGGTTATCCGGAATAATTTGCTTTCCATTAATCCTTGAAGTTCGGGTACCATGCTATATTTTAACATAATAACTGAATTCTTTAGTAGTTGTAAATTAATAATCTTGATCTGTTTAATTTCAGGTAGGTTCTAAGGCCTATTAGAAAGGATGTCAGACAAGGCTGCTCATTATTCTAAGTGTTTAATGTATTTACTGAAGGGGCCAAAAAGAAGTTCAAAGATAATACAAAGGACATTAAGCAAATTCAGTGCATTCGTTTTGCAGACGTTATGCTGTAGTAGAAGCTGCTTTCGACTCCTTCGCTGAATGATCAGGGTACTGGCCATCGGTTCAGAGGGCCCTGGGTTTGATTCCCGGCCGGGTCGAGGATTTTAACTGCATTTTATTTAATTCCTCTAACTCGGAGATTGGATGTATGTATTTATTGTAATACACATCTCTCCATATAGTATACACACAACACATCACACAAACAATCCCCACAGAAAGACCTAACAGTAAATACATCCCTCCATATAGGGTTGGCGTGAGGAACGATATCCGACTATGAAACTGAGCTGAATCCACATCAAATGCGGGGAAAGCCAGGAAGAGGAAGAAGAATTAAATTAAATTAAATTTTTAGTTATTGTCTATAGAACTTTTCAGTTGTCAGACAACGTCAAACTATACTCTATATACAACAAAAATATCCTATTCTAATTTATATGCAAATGAAAGCCACACATTCTGATTTATAGTTCATTTATGGAATTTCAGATACCTGTAAGAGATCTTTTAACGATTTTTAACATTTTTACCATTCAGATTTTATTATTATTATTATTAATATTATTATTATTAATAATAATTATTATTATTATTGAGTGTTCACCTTGGAGGCTGTTTTGATTCTCAACATCTCCACCAACAGCTCTCAAGATAGCCAGTATATCTCACTTGTTGGGGGAGAAGAGGAGTGAGGTAGTTTCCCATTGCTTTCCTCGCCGAGCCAGAATTTGCTATTACATAGTCTATCAATCTACCAAGTTAGTGAAATGTATGCATCAACCGACCTTATGAGCGACATTTTAAAACAATTCTTGTCAGGGACTGGTTGAATAAGGAATTGCATTACTAGCTTCACTCATACCTCAGTCACTTTCAAATTGTGAAAGCCAAGGATGAGACATTAATATTTTGAATAGATTTAATGCTTCAGATATCTTGACAGGATAGCGACAAGAACATGTTTTTCGACCATCTATGGACAAACCTTCACTATGGAAATATATGTACAATAAAACCTTACCATCTGATCGTAACCAAATTTTAATACAACGTAGCCGCAGGTGTTTTAAGCATGATTCTAATTGAAAGACTTTTGTCCTCATTAGTAAAAACTTTACAACCAATTTAATGGAGAAACATTCTTTCAGTACCGGTTGGTCAGGAAGTTATGTCGCAGGTTTTGCCCAATGAATTTACGGTCCTTTTCCTCATCATCCTCAGTAGTTCTCTGTTGTCTTTGATTTCGTTTAGGACGCTTCATTGGATCTCCTATCCGTCCAGCTAATCTTTAGTACTCGCCTCCAGACCCACACTTCCCGAATGTAGAGCCGTAGCCACTGTTAAGGTGCGTTCAGACAAAGATATTTTCGCTAACTTTGTTAATAAGCCCTGTTAACCAACAATGTTAATGAACATTTTTGACTGTTAATAAACAAAATAGCGTGTTCGTTAATTTTTCGAGCATGTTGATGAACGAAATATCTTTAACTTTTGTGAATGAAACTTTTCATTAACTATTCGTGTTTTCGTTAACATTTCCGTTCGCGCGTGGGAAAGGACGCAATTACAGCACGCAAATTCGTAGTGCGGAATATGATGCTTTCTCATTTCTTCTAAAAAGTTATTATCGAAGTGCAAGCGGAAGTTCTAATATACAGTATGTTTAATTCTATATGATATTCTTTAGTTGTATTCTAATGTGGTTACATTTTCAGCTTCGCTCCTCACTGAATAACCTAACCTTCTATAATGACTAGTACAGTATATCATCAAAATAATACTATCCTAATAGATTAAATGAAGATTTTTCTTCATTTCGTACCTTTACCAATTCCTGGCGATTGTTATACTGTATAAAGCTTCAAATCAGGCAAAATTGCTTGTTTTGATACTTTGTATATGAGTGAAATGTTCGAGTCACCAGTCGCTAGGAATCTTAAAGTTGTACCTATAAAAAAAATAGCCTGTCATTAGTGGAACCGGCTTTCCGAAAATATATATAATTTCTTGCAATTTTAGTCCAAGTTACTGTCAACAAGAATTGAAAGTTGTGCGGGGGCATTCTCGAGAAAATTTTAAAAGCCTGATGCATAATGAATTAAAAGTTCTGACATGAGTGTTCTCTCCAAACTCAATTCTAAACGCTTTCCAATACTTTTCTTTGCCACACTTTGCGTCAATTTTCTTCTCCCTAACCCTATGCGTCGTAACCTCACATAATGTGACATAATGTTGAAGTTTGTTAACAAAAGTTGATTAACTATGTTGAGAAATGTTTTCATTTTCATTGTTTATTAACTTTGTTTTTCTAACGTTATTTATTAACTTTACGGTGGCCTAGCCATTAGCCGTAACTACTAGAGCTGGGAAAGGAGCAGTTGCTTCTATGATTGCAATCGGTAGTGCGAGTGCAGCGCTCTAACAGGTATTCTCCGTTAGTAAACTATTGCTTAGAAACTAAACGGCGTTTCGGCGGGCGAGAAAAGGACGAGCTGACTGTTGTAGCGGAAGGACGTGTGTGCCTCTCGCTCTGCTTTCTCTCTCCTTGTCAGGCGCTCTGTACTTTTTGAGTATTGGCCAGGCAGTTGTACTTATTAGTACATTTTCGAAAGAGCATTTGTCAGGCCTGAGCACTTTTCAGTGCTCACTATTTCTCTTTCAGGAGCTTTATTTTCAGGAGGACCAGGATGGAGAAGCTCAACGTTCCAGCGAGACTGGCCGACTACGACTGCAAGGGAGCCATAGCGAAGCTACAGGCGGTGATCTACTCGAGGCCGGCCCCCGATCTTAGACTCCCGGCGCTGGCAGTGTATAACCGGTGGGGGGAGCAAACCTACCAGGAGACGCTCCGCATATACGACCTCCTCAATGCGATCGCGGAGTCTATCGGGGAGTCGGTCATCGGAATCATCGGCATGATGATCCCAGGCTGGGCGATCGTCATTCGCCCTACGGACGCAGACCGCTTCAAGGTCTACGAGGAACTGGCGGCCCAGCAGTACCAGGTTGCCCGGATACCATGACACAGGGAGCAGCTGGACGTCTCAGGCTACCAGGAGGCAGCCACGCAGACGGAGCCCAGGACCGAGGACGACGGCGGCGTTCGCCGCTGTACTTTACGAAGTACACGCAGACCAACAAGACCGCCTCCCAGGGCGAAGTGGACCCAGACCCAGGCCCACCAGGAGGGGCCTGCAACCCGGGCGCAAACCAGGAAAGCGCCCGCAACGGTGGATGACAGCACGGCAGTGGAGAAGGACGCCCCATGGCTTTCTGAGGCTGCTGTCCAGGCCCAGCCTGCCTGCATGTCCGTCGAGCTGCAAACCTCGCCGTGCGTCCCACAGGACAGGGAACACCGTCGAGAGTTAGCATCGACCGACGCCGCCGCCACCAGTCAGGAGAAGGAAAAAGACGGCGACGCAGCGGAGCCACTAGCTATCCCGGTGTCACCAGGCCGGGAGGAGGGCCACCAGGACGAGGCCTCATCCCCTGCCGAGAAGGGACCCCCCCAGACGAAGACGCCACCCCAGCACGAGGAGGAAAAAGACGCCGGCCCACCAGGAGAGGGCCGCCCAGCCGCAACCCAGGACTGCTGCCAGGACAGCAGTCTAGCGAGGAGCCAATCAGAAGAGGACCTCAGCGAGTAGCGGCAGTCAGGTGAGATCAAAACGTCCCCCTCAACAGCTCTGGCAGTGTTTCCGCTGTTTGAGGTGGGGCCACCGGCAGGAAAGGTGTGGTCTCCAAGTGAAGTGCAACCATTGTGGTGGTGGTCACCACTACACGGCCTGCGCAGCACTTAAGGAGGCGCCGGTGTGCGCCAACTGCGCGGGGGGGGCACCCGGCCTCCCATCGCAGTTGCCCCGTTTACCGGGCCATGGCGCGGGCAGAGAGGAAGGAGGCCCGGCGTCATGATCCACCCCCTTCCAGGAGGCCTCCGCCTCGGCAGTCTTGTCCTCATTCTCTTGGATCGGAGGCTGGGTACGAGGGACCCCAAGGAGGTGGCGCTGTGCGACGGGCCCTACTGGCACTAGACGCATGGTTGCGCAGCCGGCAAGGCAAGCGCTAGTCACGGCAGTGCCCAGTCGGACTGATCCCCTGGCAGATGGAATGGCGAGGAATAGGCTTATGACTTGTGCATAATACCTATTCCCAACTAACACTACCACTGGACTTTTCCAGCCCATATCCTTGCATGTGCTATCACAAGATGTCAGGTTTTACATGTAGGCTATTTCACTTTTCTGTCTATGTGGTTTTTTCCTGACCCTTCAGTACCATACTTTAACACTACCCAACCAACACAATCTCACCTGGTAACGTGTGTGACGTGGAAACAGGCAGATACAGATACAGCAGATACGGCGGAGGACGGAGGAAGAGTACTGAATGTGTGCTCGCTTGCAGTTCCAGTAGTGGTGCGCAATGGATGTGCTAGGGACGTTGTAAATACTGCTTTATAAGTATGAAGAAGACGAATGTATGAAATATATACATTCTCATTTATCGTTTAATAATAATAATAATAATAATAATAATAATAATAATAATAATAATAATAATAATAATAATAATAATAATAATAATTGTTACCGTATTTTGGTGGTAGGTAGAGGTGTAAGAAGGTGCGGGCGGTGAATAGGTCTCAAGCTACTAAAGTGAAATTAATTTTAAAATTTAACAAGGTTATATTTTCTTTTCAAAATTAGGTAACAACAAATAGAACAGGTACTTAGTAGCCGAAACACGATTGAAAAATACATTTACATAGGTACCCCATTTGGGGCTTCAAAAGTCAGAAACATAATTCTTGAGCAATGAGCCCAACCTTACAATGAACACCATACAACAAAGGGGCCGAAAACCCCCAAACATGCCAGAAACATTTGCTTCCAATTACACCCAAAAGCCTCCTTGAGGCAGAAGCACAATTTTCAAGAAAGGGCAACTTCCCCCTAAAATACAAGCCTATCATAGGCCACTCCAAACTCCACTTTTAAGCTGTCCTCCAAGGACGTATACACAGGGGTAAAATACCCAACCTACTGAGGTCTGTTAAATAACAAGAAGGTTAATACATGACCTCTAAAATACAATTTGAGAGGAGGCGAACTTG
Source organism: Anabrus simplex (assembly GCF_040414725.1). Taxonomy (NCBI): domain Eukaryota; kingdom Metazoa; phylum Arthropoda; class Insecta; order Orthoptera; family Tettigoniidae; genus Anabrus; species Anabrus simplex. Next base: position 581,283,468 of record NC_090265.1, on the reverse strand, counting down.
CACTCCTAATACACTTTGCTTAAGACCTACTTGGCACTAGGCCGTTAATACAAGGGCTAATCCCATACTACAGAGGTGACTTAATAGCAATTTACATTACATTACGGAAGAATTGGTTGAGAAAAATAAGTTCACCTCAAGACGATGTGAGTGGGAGCTCGAGAGGGTTAAGCACTCTCTATCCCGATATGTCGTTTTAAAAGAGAATATATGAAAAGAGTAGTTACATTTTAGGAAAAGGTTACATGGTTGAACGCTTAGAACCCGCCCCGAAAGTTAAACTGCTGAGCTAGCAAAGAAAGAAGTTATTAATCGGCCATTACCTTGTTGTTGACCGCTGCCGAAGAAAGAGGCGCTTCCCGCCCCCTGCTATGTACTTAACACACTGAAAGATGGAACAGAAGTGGCCCGGAGACCCGAAAATCAGCAGTTTATATCCTCTCGCGGAAGGTTCTAGGCGTTAGGGGAAAGAAAACACCCTCCCGCAAACTCTTTATTGGGTAGGACCCCGCAACAGATTCAAGCTGGGGGAAGATACACCAGATTGGTCAGAAATTAATAGAAGAAATTCGGGATTGGATACATTCATAACAAGGGGAAGAAAGGAGTAAATATTGCCAACTTAAACAATGACAGAAAGAAATTTAACAAAGAACAAACTCTTGAAATTAAATTTTCTCCAAAAAAATAGTTCTTTGACTCCGCACTAGGTTGCACTATTGTAGATCTTCAGTAGTGTCCTCTAGAAGAGAAAGTTCACACTTCTTACTTCAAGTGAAACAAAACCACAACAAAAATTACACAGTTCAAAAACTCAAAATTTTCCACGTGGTGACATCTTCTGAGAAAGTAGAGAATTAATAGCGTAGATAAAGTTCAGACTTCCTCCAGCAGAGGAGTTTCAACTGGCGCACATTTTAAATTAGCGGAGTGGAGGTGTACCGCCCGGTACAGACCTCCCCCCCCAAAAGTTCCTCCCGGGGTGACACATGAAATTGTTTGAAAACAAAGTCCAAGTTTTGATGTGAATATGAAGATAGATTGCAGAAGCATTTATGAGATTTTCTAAATTTAGTTTGTTTCAGTTTCAAAATTTCGTTGTTGCAAGTGAAGTAAAGTCTTTCTGTTTGTAGAAGTTAAATTTCTGAAGATAACTTTTTATACTTGAAAGTGAAGGAAAAAAAAATTTTCAAAGTCCACCAAATATTGCAGTTGAATTCCCAAGTGTAGTCATTACTTATAGTAACTGTTCATGTAGTAGATGGTGATGAAGTGGGATGGCCAGACCGGCCGTTGCGGCTTGCGTCCAAAGGAGGCCGCTCGGACCCCTCAAGTACCCTGAGATACCGCTCGCCCGCACTATGAGGGGAGCAGAGGTGTTGAAGCACGCCGCGCCCGCGGTGAACATATACAGGCTGCGGGCAAGTAGCAGGTCGTGCGCCGCACATCAGCCTTGGCCGGGAGGAGAGCTCCGGCTCGCCGTGCACACGTCGTCCTCGCTGGGGCCGAGGGGGCCCGTCCTCTGCTCCAGTTGCTGCACGGCGCCGCGCGGCTGCGGGGGCACTGAAACATTAAAGCTTGGCGGCAGAATTGTGTTGGACCATCATCTTTTTTTTTTTTTAAGGGCACAGGCTTGGTGAGGAGGTTGAGGGGTCAGCGGCGTGCAGATATCCATGGCATTTACTCAAATCAAGCCATAGTGTGTATTGAAGCAGGAGACGGGAGCGTGGTAATGGCCGAGGCAAGGACAGAATGGCAGTTTAACGGATCGGGGAAGGTTGTACAAGAGGCTTACATATAACCAAAATATTATAGAAGGGGCAGAAAGCCTTAAAAGTTGAACTCAAAAAAAAATATAACCTTCATATTCCTTTCAAATTATATGAAGCAAGTTGACACAAAATTTACACTGGTTTCACCTGTGACAGGTGAACCCTAAATATCCTCTCGGTGGCTGGATTGCTTACTAACAACGTAACTGGCGTAAGAAAATCGAGAATGATACAAGGCCCATGAAATCTGGGGGCAAGCTTGCCCGCGGGAACAAAATTCTTGACCATTACCTGGTCACCTACATTCAAAGTGGTGGGTCTCCGTCCACGATCATACCTTTCCCTAACCTTTTCATGAGATACCTTAAGATTGGCTTTAGCCTTCTTCCAAAGATCTTTAATATTATCCGGATCTATTGTCTCGGGTAGAATGTCACTCAGAGACCAGAGGTTAGAGAGCGGCGAGTTGGGAACAAACTTGAACATCAAAGAAGCTGGAGTGAATTTATGTGATTCATGAACCGCCGAATTCAAAGCAAAAGCTAACCAATGCAGGGACGTATCCCACCTGGAATGATCATCATGATGATAGGCAATCAGTGCGGACCTGAGGTTACGATTAACCCGTTCAGCCAGAGATGGTTGAGGGTAATACGCAGAAGTAGTTACATGAGAGATGGATAAGTCAAAACAGAATTTACGAAATAAATTAGATGTAAAAGCCTTAGCATTATCAGATACAATATATTGGCACGGACCAAAAGAAGCAAAAATAGAATTTAGGCAAGTAATGGTAGACTGAGCGGTAGCCAGCTTAGTCGGAAATAACCAAGAAAATCTGGTAAAACCATCTACACATACAAGGATGAATTTGTTGGCATTTCCCTTCGACTGGGGGAAGGGTCCTACATAATCAATATACAGGCGTTCCATGGGGCGCGATGCTTGATGCGAAGACAAGAGGCCTACCTTGGTGGACATGGTTGGTTTACTAACCAAACAGGATTTACAAGCCTTTACTAGTTCACGGATTTCACCGTCCATACCTTTCCAGATGAACATTTCACGAATCTTTTCACGAGTTTTAAAGATTCCAAGATGCCCCCCTAATGGGGTCTCATGATAGTACTTGAAGATCATAGGCACAAGAACAGCTGGAACGACAAACTTCATCATCTTGTCATGCCTCGAAGGGCAACATAAAACACCATTCCTCAGAACATAAGGGACAACATGTTCCCCAGAAGAAAGGGTTTCCATTATCGGAGCCAGCGTCGGATCTTCATGTTGGTATTTCTCAATATCCCTAAAGAGCATGGGGGCATCAGTTAAGATGGCATTAACATCAAATAGTGTGGACTCGGGAGGTGATGAACGGTCGACCGGTTCATGGTTCTCAACGTCGTTTGAAAACATACGACTGAGTCCATCAGCAACAACATTTTCAGTACCTCTGATATGCCTGACATCGAATTGGAAGGCGGAAATACGGATGGCCCAACGGGCTATACGACCAGTACGACGCGGCCAACCTAAGACCCAGCTTAAGGCTTGATTATCTGTCTCCAGGTCGAATTTGACATGTTCCAGATAGAGACGGAACTTTTCTAAGGCAAATAAGACTGCCAACCCTTCGAGCTCATAGATGGAATACTTGGCTTCTTGAGCCGATAGAGTCCTAGATGCATAGGCGATGGGTCGCCTCCCTAGTTCAGTCTCTTGAAGAAGGACTGCAGCTACAGCTGACGATGACGCGTCCGTTTGGACGATGAATTTCTTTGAGAAATCAGGCATAGCAAGGACAGGGGCATTACAGAGAGCTAATTTCAGATCTTCAAAAGCGGCTTGTTGAGAAGATCCCCACTCGAATTTGATGCCTTTCCTACGAAGAAGGTTTAAGGGCGCCGCTCTATTAGCAAAGTTAGGAATGAACTTTCTGAAGAAATTCACCATACCAATGAACCTGGCGATACCTTTAATGTCCTTGGGAGGTTTAAAATCACGGATGGCCTGTGTTCTAGAATGATCGACTGCTACACCATCGGGTGACACAATATGCCCTAGGAATGACATAGAGGGCTTAGCAAAGGCAACCTTGGACAACTTAACAGTTAACCCAGCCTTACGAAGGCGATCGAGAACTTCTCGCAGATGATCTAGATGTTCTTCAAAAGTCTCTGAAAATACGACGACATCATCCAAGTAGTGATATAAGTACTCAAATTTGATGTCGGAGAAGACCCTATCTAGTAGCCTAGTGAGTACAGCTGCTCCGGTGGGGAGCCCGAAAGGCACGCGGTTGTATTCGTATAAATTCCAGTCCGTAGCAAACGCTGTAAGATGTTTAGACTCTTCGGCAAGGGGAATTTGATTATAGGCCTGATTCAAGTCCAAGATAGTAAAGAACTTGGCCTTACGAAACCATGAAAAACAAGAATGAAGGTCGGGAAGGGGCACAGATTGTAACACCACCTTCCGATTGAGAGCCCTGTAAACAATGACAGGCCTGAAGCCTCCTTGGGGTTTCGGGACCAAAAAAATAGGCGAAGAATACGCTGACTTAGAGGGCCTAATAATACCGTCCTTCAACGTCTGATCGATGATTTCTTTTAGAGCCTTCATTTTAGGTGGAGATAGCCTATAAGGTGGAAAACGGACCGGAATCGAATCCGTGACCTCAATTTTGTATTCAATAAGGTCAGTAACACCAAGAGTATCCGAGAACACCTCGGGAAACGACTGACACAGTTTGCGAATACTATCAGCCTGCTCCTCAGGTAGATGTCTAAGGTCTAACAACATCTCATCCTGGGTAGGCGAAATAGAAGAACATGACACAGAATTACACTTTAATAGTGGTATTTTACAACTAGAAGCAAATTTGAATGTGCACGACCTAGACTGGAGATCGAGCACAAGACCAGTGTGAGAAATAAAGTCAGCTCCCAATATAATGGGGCAAGACAATTGCTTGGCCACAAACAATTTAACTTTCCATGTAAACTTAAAAATACGAATTTTGACCAGTAAGGAACCTAGAATTTCTAATGGAGATGAATTAGCCGATACGTATTGAACAGGAGAAGAGACATAGTCAGGAAGTTTACAAACCGTTTTCAATTTAGAATACCATTCAGCCGAAATAATCGAACAAACACTTCCTGAATCTAAGAGAGCTGTTATAGGCTCGTTATTTAATTCAATCTTAAGAAAAGGAACAGGTGCGGGGGTATCCGCCGCAATCCTAAGACATTCTTTAGGGCATTCAAAAGATGAATTTGAAGGCTGATCGTTCTCTAAATTTACAACCTGTTTACCAGGGGCTGAGTCTCGGGAAGATGGATTAGTCGACTCAGCCGAAGCCACTAGTCACTTTTTATTATTGGCATAGGTAGAATTTGCACCAGAAGTTGAGCAGGAGGGGGTGCTATTCGAGTTTGGGCAATTCTTGGCGATATGTGAGAGGGCCCCACATTTAAAACAGCCTTGTGCTGAACCAGCTCCATTATTTGCCCTACTACTTTTGACCAATGGACATTTATTGCGAAGATGGTCAGGCGACCCGCAAGCATAACATTTATGGGGTGTGACTGGTCGGCGAGGTGGAGGCCGAGTATTACTAAACGAAGGAGGGGGTTCTTTTGCCACACGCAAGGAATCGGCGTACCTAACTCCTTCCGCTGAGACGGCCAACGCTTCAAGTTCAGAGAAAGTTTGCGGGCACGCCGCGAAACACAAGTATGACCTATAAGATGGTGAAATGCCTTCTACAATAGCCTGTACAATCTGATCTTCAGGAAAATGAAGGGCAAACACCCTAGTGTAAAACTTAATGTCCTGTATGAAATCAGCCAAGTTTTCATCCAAGCGCTGTACACGATAATAGTACTTCTGAATAAGGGAGGACCTGGCCCTAGCCGGGATGAAATTAGCTAGCAAATGGGCATGGAAATCCTCAATAGATGATTGCTCGGCAATGGCTCTTACGATTTTATCTGAGAGAATACCAATAGCATACGGATAGATGATTTGCAAAATTTGACATGGAGAAAGAGAAAACACAAGGGCATGATCCTGAAATTCAATTAGAAATCTTAAAAATGAAATTATATCACTGGTGGTATTAACAGAAAACTTAGAAATACCTCTGAGCAACATTGCCAATGGATGAGGCAAGCTGCTAAACCCAGGTGACATAGTAGGTAAAGGTTTCAATGGCAAGGAAGTTAATTCAGAACGGATGTTACTCAACGATGCACGGCGTTCAGGCTCGTTGTCCAATGGGGCAGGGATAGTTTGAGCAGCAACGGTTATCCTATTAACTTCTCCCTTGGGAGGAGCTTCCTCACTACCAGAATTCACTATGGTGGGTTGATCAGATTTGGGAGGAACTTCCCCAGTTAACAATTGAGTGACCTTACTAGATAATTCGGAAATATTTCCCAGGAGCGTACTAGCTTCCTTCCTCTGAACGTCATTCAGTTTTAGAGACAACAGATCGTTAACCCTATTCGAAAAATGATATAGCCTACCTTGCACACGCTTAATTTGATTCGGAGACGGATCATTTTCATCAAAAAAACTAACTACAGAAGCTAGCCCAGTAATATTCTCGACGATCGTGGAAAGAGAGTCATCAATTTCTTTCTCTCCCAAATTGGGGATGGAAATGGGCAAATCTAGGGACTCTCTAAGCTTGTTAGTGTCTACTGCAACCGTGCCTCCAGATTGCACATTTCTGATAGTTAATTCATAGATCAACTCCTCCTTGCGCAAATAGTTAAGATGAAGAACATCGCGAGGGCCGGGCATGGTGACAGAACAATTTTGAAAAACTCAAAAAATTCCAGCAACTGGGAAAATAGTTAGAGTTCGGAACAAACAATGTTTAGCCGTCAAAAGGGGCTAAATTGAGACCCATTCAACCACGCTCTGCTACCACTTGTTACCGTATTTTGGTGGTAGGTAGAGATGTAAGAAGGTGCGGGCGGTGAATAGGTCTCAAGCTACTAAAGTGAAATTAATTTTAAAATTTAACAAGGTTATATTTTCTTTTCAAAATTAGGTAACAACAAATAGAACAGGTACTTAGTAGCCGAAACACGATTGAAAAATACATTTACATAGGTACCCCATTTGGGGCTTCAAAAGTCAGAAACATAATTCTTGAGCAATGAGCCCAACCTTACAATGAACACCATACAACAAAGGGGCCGAAAACCCCCAAACATGCCAGAAACATTTGCTTCCAATTACACCCAAAAGCCTCCTTGAGGCAGAAACACAATTTTCAAGAAAGGGAAACTTCCCCCTAAAATACAAGCCTATCATAGGCCACTCCAAACTCCACTTTTAAGCTGTCCTCCAAGGACGTATACACAGGGGTAAAATACCCAACCTACTGAGGTCTGTTAAATAACAAGAAGGTTAATACATGACCTCTAAATTACAATTTGAGAGGAGGCGAACTTGCACTCCTAATACACTTTGCTTAAGACCTACTTGGCACTAGGCCGTTAATACAAGGGCTAATCCCATACTACAGAGGTGACTTAATAGCAATTTACATTACATTACGGAAGAATTGGTTGAGAAAAATAAGTTCACCTCAAGACGATGTGAGTGGGAGCTCGAGAGGGTTAAGCACTCTCTATCCCGATATGTCGTTTTAAAAGAGAATATATGAAAAGAGTAGTTACATTTTAGGAAAAGGTTAAATGGTTGAACGCTTAGAACCCGCCCCGAAAGTTAAACTGCTGAGCTAGCAAAGAAAGAAGTTATTAATCGGCCATTACCTTGTTGTTGACCGCTGCCGAAGAAAGAGGCGCTTCCCGCCCCCTGCTATGTACTTAACACACTGAAAGATGGAACAGAAGTGGCCCGGAGACCCGAAAATCAGCAGTTTATATCCTCTCGCGGAAGGTTCTAGGCGTTAGGGGAAAGAAAACACCCTCCCGCAAACTCTTTATTGGGTAGGACCCCGCAACAGATTCAAGTTGGGGGAAGATACACCAGATTGGTCAGAAATTAATAGAAGAAATTCGGGATTGGATACATTCATAACAAGGGGAAGAAAGGAGTAAATATTGCCAACTTAAACAATGACAGAAAGAAATTTAACAAAGAACAAACTCTTGAAATTAAATTTTCTCCAAAAAAATAGTTCTTTGACTCCGCACTAGGTTGCACTATTGTAGATCTTCAGTAGTGTCCTCTAGAAGAGAAAGTTCACACTTCTTACTTCAAGTGAAACAAAACCACAACAAAAATGACACAGTTCAAAAACTCAAAATTTTCCACGTGGTGACATCTTCTGAGAAAGTAGAGAATTAATAGCGTAGATAAAGTTCAGACTTCCTCCAGCAGAGGAGTTTCAACTGGCGCACATTTTAAATTAGCGGAGTGGAGGTGTACCGCCCGGTACAATAATAATAATAATAATAATAATAATAATAATAATAATAATATTGTCCAGCTCTGTGGTGTAGTGGTTGGTGTAAGTAGCTGCCATCCCCGGAGGTCCGGGTTCGATTCCCGGCTCTGCCACGAAATATGAAAAGTGGTACGAGGGCTGGAACGGAGTCCACTCAGCCTCGGGAGGTGAGATGAGTATAGGGGGGTTCAATTATCACCTCAGACATCCTCGAAGTGGTTTTCTGTGGTTTCCCACTTCTCCTCCAGACAAATGCCGAGACGGTACCTAACGTAGGGCCACGGCCGCTTCCCCCTCTTCCTTGTCTATCCCTTGCCATCGTCCCATCCCCCCACAAGGCCCCTGTTCAGCATAGCAAGTGAGGCCGCCTGGGCGAGGTACTGGTCCTCCTCCCCAGCTGTATCCACGACCACCTGGCGAGATGGCCGTGCGGTTAGGGGCTCACAGCTGTGAGCTTGCATCCGGGAGATAGTGGGTTCGAGCCCCGAGACCTATCTGTGTCGGTGCGGCGTAAAAGAAATTGTAAAATAAAGTATCCCCGACCCAAAGTCTCACGCTCCAGGACACTGCCCTTGAGGCGGTAGAGGTGGGATTCCTCACTGAGTCCGAAGGTACAAACAGCCCTGAAGGTTAAACGGAAAGAATTATTATTATTATTATTATTATTATTATTATTATTATTATTATTATTATTATTATTATTATTATTATTAATATTATTATTGTACGTCCCACTAACCAATTCTGTGGTTTTTTGCGACGTCGAGGTGCCGGCATTTTGTCCCACAGGAGTTCTTTAATGTGCCGGTAAACCTGCCGACATAAGGCTGTCGTATTTGAGCACTTTCAAGTACCACCGAGCAAAGTCGGAATTGGAACCGCAAACTTGCGCTCGGAAGACCAGCGCTCTGCCGCCTGAGCTACTCAGCCCGGTACAGCATATACAAATTCCAATTTCTTTATCTTCAGTAATAAATGAGCTACGAGTATAATTCATGTAATAGCATCATATATAATACATGTTTACATGCAATGGTTATAATTATTACTTAAACATTTTTACTATTAATGCATTTGCAAGGATATAATATATGGCAATATTCAGTCTACATTATTCTATCCACCTGCACCTATTGCAAACTGAATTTAAACAAATCAAAATCTGCTATTCATAGCGTAAGAAATAATGTGGCAATCTTGAGATGACTGCAGCATTAGAATGGCAAACGTAGGCAAACACATGCATCTGTGGCATTAGTACTGAAACCTAAATTTTAATTCCACCCAAGATCACCGTTACAACATTGCCTACATTAAAGCATTTGAATTTTCCGCCAGTGAATTCAATCGGAGGACTACCGGAGGTCTCTGGAGGGAGAACGAAAACAACTGCTCCGCTCCGCTCCTACCGTTCCCAGCTCTAGTAACTACTCTCTCAGTGGAGAGCGAGAAGTCACTCACTTGTTTCGAGGCGCTCCTATCGGCGCTCAAGGTACTACTTTCAGTAATCTGTAACGTGTTGACATCTTCTGGGAAAATTTGCAGCTAACTGCTGTATGTTTATCGTAGATTGAATAATTCGTCTGCACTTCAAAGCTTGCGTAAAAGCTGCGATCAAAATATTTCTCGGAAAGCCGTAGCACGAGCAGTTCAGTTAATTTTGTGATGAAATGACGAGAATGATAAATTCTGTGTCCTACTTCCACTGTTGGGGGATGCAAGAAAACGAGACGAAGGGTAAAAAAAAAGTCGTATGGCTTTTGGTGCCGGGATATACCAGGACGGGTTCGGCTCGCCAGGTGCAGGTCTTTATATTTGACGCCCGTAGACGACCTGCGCGTCGTGATGAGGATGAAATGATGATGAAGACAACACATACACCCAGCCCCCGTGCCATTGGAGTTAACCAATTAAGGTTAAAATCCCCTACCCGGCCGGGAATCGAACCCGGGACCCTCTGAACCGAAGGCCAGTACGCTGACCGTTTAGCCAACGAGTCGGACGAGACGAAGGGTAAAGAATTGCAACAAAAAATCGAGCTCGGATTTTTGTGATCTAACAACTGTGGAAATATTCATACACTTATAATCTAACAGACAGCAAAATATGACAAAAAAATCCACAGTTCTAGCTCTTCAGGCAAGCAACTCATTGTTGAAAACATCCTAGGGATATGAGCTACGAATTTTAGATGAATAAAATATTATAAATTATGAGAATGTATTCTTTATTTATTCCTAAAATTTACAATCCTTTTCTTAATCATCGTTATACGGTCGATTAGATTAGCAGTTTGCATTTTTCTACCACTATGAGCGCTAATGTGAGTCAATGCATTGTTTCACTTAAGCACCACTACGAATGCTAATTTGACTCAATGCAGAGCTTCACTTAAGCCCTTATAACTACATTCGGTGTGGACATTTTTCAAAAAATAAAGTCGCCTGAGGGTAATGAACCAAGGAACACATTACAGAAGGAATTATGTAAATAAGTTGATTCGGCTAGGATTCGAATTAAAAGAAAACGCGTAAAGAAGCAAGCGATTTTAGGCTGATTTTCCGGAACTAGCCTACATTTAAGCCGAAAGTGTATTTCGAAATTTGTATTCTTTTAGTTTGATAGATTTATCCAAGAACCACTATTTGAAACCTTTATGGGTCCTTTAGCCCTTCAACTTTCGGCAAAATTGAGGGAATTGATTAATTTTTCGTAGTGTGGGGACGCCTAAGAAATGTTTTCAACATTACAAATTGAATAAAGTCCAAAAATTCCTTAAGGAGACTTTTTAAATTTATCATTCTACGAAAATAGTGAAAACATTGGAGAATATTTACTGCTATACTGTTATAAAGAATATCAGAAAGGGACTAAAAGGGGAAATGTGTTAAGTAAATTAGGTGAACCCATCGTAACTCCTTCGGAATCACTGGACAGATCGAAGGAATATCTTGAAAATCTTATCTTCGTAAAAGGATTTGTTTATGTTAAAGTTACAAACAGCGAGGTTCGTGAGAAGAACGACGATGGTAGTGAAATTTCGTTCGAGGATGTGGAAAGGATGGTAACTAAACTACGTCATAGAGTCCGGATTATTAGGTACTGATAGGTTAGAATGCAAACATACTTTAGCCAGTAACAAGTATACCCTACACTGTACAACTGTTATGCTACGAGATTTGCATAGATATTAGGAGTACAGCCTATAGAACTCCTTGAATTTATGCTACTCTTCCTACATCATGGTACAACGGGTTGCATGACACATCCTAGAAACCAAATTACTTTGCAATCTAACCTATTGTCACCTAAAAATCCGAGGTATAGTCATAAAGCAGCCTGAATAGATGAAATTAGATCTGAAATGTTGAAATTTAATGGGAAGGTAGGGATGACATTGTTTCATAGTGTGAAAGGATTAGTGTGGACTGTAAAGTAACCAGAGGCATAGCTAAGGGGCGTATACTGGGGGGTTAGACTTCCCCTCCCCTCCCGTGGAAGTTTTACAAAATAAACTAAACGAAAACTGACAATAAACAAGTGAAATTCGACTCAATGAGCTGGCTCTTTTGAATTTTCACACAAACATAACTTTAAAATCGATAGATCTCTTGAATCTTTCTAAGAAGCCTCGAAAGTAGGATTTTAGATTGTAATTCGAACATACCATTCACCTTAAAACTGTTGTCCTTGATCATATTTTTCTCGTTCTGTATTTTAATGTAAGATTTTGTAGTGTACTACAGCCTGAATATCAACATCATTCACTTGTATCATGTCCTTATAAAGACACTAATGCATGCGTACACCACACACTCACAAGCACCTTCATTATGTTCTACCATCACTTTGTAACTACCTCCCCCCCCCCCGCAGATCGGTCGATCCTGGCTACGCTGGATGGGAGTGGTAATTGCACCTATCTATAACCAAAGGAACATTAAATGATTGACCGAGCGAGTTGGCCGTGCGGTTAGAGGTGCACAGCTGTCAGCTTGCATTCGGGAGAAAGTGGATTCGAACCCCACTGTCGGCAGCCCTGAAGATGGTTTTTCGTGGTTTCCCATTTTTAGCAGCAGAAAAATGCTGGGACTATACCTTAATTAAGGCTACGGCCGCATCCTTCGCACTCCTAGACCTTTCCTATCTCATCGTCGCCATAAAACCTATCTGTGTCGGTGCGACGTAAAGCAGATTGTAAAAATAGAAACGAAGGAAGGATTGCAGCAACTATCGAGGAATTTCATTGATCAGTGTACCAAGCAAGATGTTCACAGGCATTTTTTTGTGAAAGAGAGTGTCATCACTGGTGGAGAGTTAGGTTGGATGATAACCAATGTGGTTTCAGACCACAGAGGGGCTGTTAGAATCAGATTTTCAGTATGTATCGATTAGTTTAAAAATGTTACGAGAGGAGTAGCCATTTATGTTCATTTGTAGGTCTAGAGAAGGCATGCCAGGTGTATGCATAAGTCTTTTCCGGTTCCACTAAGAGATAGCGCTAGTGAGCAGTACGCAGCGTATGAATTTGACACATACGTCAGTTTGCTCGTCTGACATTAACCTACCAACACACACAAGTTGAGTCTGCCAAACACTAGCGCCTATGTTGAATCGTTCAGTGATCAGGTCGATGGTTGTGCCTGAAATAGGACATTTGCGGCACTCATTGATTTTTTTATTTAACCAAAAGAAAGCTGTGGAAAGTCATCGTTTGCTGGTACAAACATATGGTGTATACGCTCCATCGATTAGAACATGGGAGACGTTGTTTCGACAATTTAAACGTGGTGATTTCAATGTGAAAGACAGTGTGCGCTCTGGACTCATACTCAACAGCAATTGGCACAGACGTTAAATGTGTCACAAGAAACAATTAGCAGGCGTTTACGAGTAATGGGGAAAATCAATAAACTCGGTAAATGGGTCCCACGCGATTTGAATGAATGGAAAATGGAAAATCGTAAAGTCACGTGTGAAATGCTGCTTGAACGCAACGAAAGAAAATCATTTCTGTACCGAACTGCGACGGGTGACGAAGAATGGGATTTATTTCGAAAATACGAAGCGGAGTAAATCGTGGCTGTCACCTGGCGAAGCCGGTCCTTCAACACCGAGGTCAAATCTCTTCGGCAAGGAGACCACGCTTTGTGTATGGTGGGACCAGAGCGATATTGTGTACACTGAAGAAAATGAAAATTGCAATACCCAGAAGGAGTGGTGCTACATTGCTGCAATTGAACATGCAGGACGAGTGCTCGATTGTGCTTCGATGATTACACTTTCAGGTCCCTCTGACCGCAAGTTTGGACAACAATCAATACAGGATATGCCCACCACGAGCTGCAATACATTGGTGAGTTCGTCGAGGCATGGAGTCATTAAGGCCCTGGATCGCTTCCTGAGGAATTGTGGCCCATGCTTGCTGCACTGCACGGGTCAGTTGTTCCAGAGTTGTGTGTGGCTGAGGACGGTTGGCCAGTTGTCGACCCATCATGTCCCACACATGCTCAATAGGACTGAGGTCCGGGGATCTGGCGGGTCATTCTAAGGTTGTGATGTCGTGGAGAACTTCTCTGGAGATGCGTGCAGTGTGAACCCGGACATTGTCCTGCTGAAACATCCCATTAGCAATGTTCGCCATCATAGGGACAACCACTGGATTGAGTACCCTATCTACGTACTGTCGAGCAGTCATAGTGCCCTCAACAAGCACTAATTCTGATTTCACATTAAAGCCAATAGCTCCCCAGACCATAATGCTTGGTGTTGGCCCTGTGTGCCTCTCGAAAATAAGATCTGGGCGGCCCCTCTCCCCGGTACGTGGGCGCACACGATTACGGCGATCACTGCGGGCAAGACAAAAACGCGATTCATCAGTAAAGACGACCCTATGCCATTCGTCGACCCACGTCGATCTTTCTCGACACCAGGCCAGACTTACACGTCGCTGTTGTGGGGTCAATGGAACACCTTCTGCAGGGACACGGGCTCGTAAGCCAGCTGCACGCAGGCGATTACCAACTGTTTGTTGTGTAACGTGGGGTGCCAATGCTGCTCGAATATGCGCTGCTGTTGCATGGGGTTCCATCCGGGCCATCCGAATGATGCGGCGATCCTCTCTCACAGTTGTCCGTCGCGCTGGGCCTGTGCCAGGTCTACGAGTGTGGGTACCTTCATTTGACCACTGCTGCCATACACGTTGTACCGTAGATGCCTGTCGGCCAACACGTGCAGCGACAGTCCTTAGCGATAATCCAGCCTCACACAGCCCAATTATCCGAGCCCTCTCAAACGGCGACAGTTGATAGCGTGCTCTTCTCTGTCGTCGAGGCATGTTTGACGGGAAACACTTCATTGCACAGACTGCAAGTCAACTACGCTACACCAGAGTCCGTAGACTGGAGTTGATTCCTCCGCGACCAATCACGTGCGGAGACCTGTATCAACAATCCAATGGGTCTGAAACTTTGATCGTTTACATACCTACATGGCATCGTTCCATATCTTGAAAACCAACACAAACGACCAATGCCTTCATGGTGTGCAATTTCCATTTTCTTAAGTGTATTATGAACTCTTGAAGCCCGGCGAAACCGTTAGTGCGCAACTCTATCGCCAACAAATGGTTAATTTAAATCACGCGTTGATCGAAAGACGACAGGAATAGGCCATAAGATATGGCAAAGTGATTTTGTTACACGACAATGCACCGTCTCACACAGCAAAACCAGTGAAAGACACCTTGAATTCGCTTGGATGGGACATCCTTCCGCACGCGCCGTACTGCCCCGACCTGGCGCCATCTATCACCTCTTCGCATCAATGGGGCACGCGCTCGCAGAGCAGCACTTCAGCAATTTCGGGGAAGTTGGAATATTTCTCGACGAATGGTTTGCCGCAAAAGACAAGCAGTTTTTCTGGCATGGTATTCATAACTGTCCTGAAAGATGGGAGAAATGTGTAGAAGCCGATGGCTAATATTTTGAATAAACAAAAAATGAATTTCCCTTAAAAAATTACGTGTTTTCTTTACCACAAAAACCGGCAAAAACTTATGCATACACCTGGTATGCCAGAGTACCTAGGAAAAAAATGTGGGCCGTTCTAAGGGATTGTGGGATGTGGATTAGATTATTATGGTCAATCGAAGGTACAGTACTTATGTTGACATTCGGGGCACACTGATGGTAGAATGAGTTCCTGGTTCAAAGTAGTTACAGATGGTAGACAAATCTGTAATATTTTCTCTTTGTTGTTCACAGCATACATGGATAATTTTCTGAAAGATAAAATGGGCGGGTTGGATTCAGTTGAGTAGAAATGAAGTAAGCAGTTTTGGTCTAATCCAGGGCCACTCAGGGTCCATGCACTGTGCACGGTGCAAAAGACGACTTCGCTTGGTTGACCAGAATCACTGCCTTCGTAATGCTACAGGCCATACTGTAGGAAGCGCGCGAAGGCAATCAGCTGATCGATTAGGGCGAATGTTACGAGTTGCATCTCCGAGTGTAATACGAAGTGTTTGAAAGCTTTCTGTGAATAATAGGGGATATTGAAAGTCAATTATTGATTTTTAAGTATGTTAAATGCCTTTTCTTCTAAATTATCGTAATTCATCAAAGCGAGATCCACATAAGTAGCTGTAATTGAAATAGTGAGACAAGGTTGTTTAGGTTGGGTATGCTATCTCCTCGTGGGGAGCTGAGTTAATTCAGAGGATTTATTGCTCCTTGTTAAATACATTAATTGAATATTTTCTGTTCTGTGTTAATACAATGTGTTGTGAGTTGAAGTGTGTGTGAAAAGCGATTGCCATTATGCCAAAAAGTTGTTGTGTGCCAGGATGCAAATCCAACTACTCAGGTGAATATACACCAGTATTTTCATTTCCTTCGGATGAGGAAAGAATTCATTTATGGAAGAGAAAAATACCGAGGGAAAATTTAACAATTACAAAGAATACGGGAGTATGCATAATTCATTTTTCTGAAGACCAGATTGTGAGAGAAATCAGAGCAACCCGTGCTGATGGTGAGTCCTGCTTTTGTCTTTCTTCTTGTGGTACAGATTTATAGTAGTGAATTTTGCAGAATAAGCCTACAAGTAATTAAATGGGCAATAACTGAGCCTGAATTTGTGATGTTTCTTGGGTAGGGAATATTCAGAATTAGCTGCCTTTTTTCCTCTCATGCTAAGTAAGATTAAAACACAGCTTAAAATGTAGAAATGAATGCAGTTTATAAATCCGAATCTTTGTTAACTGATTTTAGCATTATTATAGCACTGAAAAATTAAACTATTGCTAGTATGAATGATGTTTATCTTGTAGACAACAACAAATGGGCCAATTTTTTTGCTTAGGTACTGAATTGGTGGTACCACGCAAGAAATTGGAACTGACAAGTGATGCCGTACCATCAATATTTCCAAATTTACCAAAGTATCTTACTTCAGACAATCGCGTTTATCGTAAAGATCCAGAGGAAAGAAGAAAAACTTATATCGAGAATGAAAACAGGAAATATACTCAGTGGTTGTCAGAAGATGAAATTTCAAATTTAGATCAGGTTTTAAATAATGAATCAAAGTATAATTATTTAGATTGGATAGTCAAAGGTAAAAATGAGAAATTGTATTTTATGAATGTAGATTTCAGTGATTGTGCATCCCTTAAAAGAAGTTCTTGTTTCTGATAGTTACAAAATGTTATTTTTGTATTCTGAGGACCCAAAATCTGTGCTTAATCATCTGGTACTAGAAGCAATGCAACTTAGTTCCTCTACAATTGTATGTGAATGTGGGAAAACATTAGTATATCTTGCTGGCCGGTGTGTTATCATTTGGGCGAATGTATTGCTAAATAACTACAGTAAAATTCAAACAAATGTTTGTGTGGAAGAAAGTGCCTCCAAACGATCTTGGAAGGATAGTGCCGGAAGTTCCAAGAAGAAAACCAGGAAAGCTGCCGTATTTATGGACATCTAAAGTTATGGAGGTAATGCCTTTTATTATTACACATTTTATTTTTGTACGTTCGTTGTCTCCATGCTTTTATCAATGAAAAATATGATTTGTTGAGTGCGTTGACAAGTAAGACAATCGTTATGCTTTGAATGTTTTTATCACGTTCTAAACCAAATTTTCCTAAAATTATGTCGGCCTTATTTACTATATTTCGAAAGATCACAGTGTTATTGTTTTCATCTGTTATATTAATGCAACCAATCGTTAATATTTCGTAACTAAAAGACAAATTATATCGCATTACAACGATATGTGCATGCATTGCGCGGGTCGGACGGACCTAGCCGACCGCCTCTTTGCGTGACGTCACAGAAGTTACACTACGGCCTGATCATTACGAAGGCAGTGCCAGAATGCAGACCCCCACTCCTCGATTTGGAGCAATAGCGCTGTCTCTCTCTTTCCCCACTCCTGTCTCCCTCGCTCCGCCTGTCTCCCTCTTCCTCACTTGATCCGTAGCACTACAAATCCGAGCCGAGTTGAACCGTGCTTAGCTCAGTAGCCCAGAGACGAAGCGTTGGTCCGAGCCGAGTCGAGCCGAGTGGGACCGATGCACTGTGCAAAGGAACTCTGCGCCTCAGTTTGTACACGTGAGATTTTGGGCGTTTGAGTGGTCCTGGTCTGATCCGTCGACTTGGTCTCCATGACAGACTGTGCTTAATATCTTGGAGTTTGAAAATTAGTGCAATAAGTATGATATTAAAATTAGCATTTCCAACACCAAAGTAATGTCACTAGTGAAGATATCTAAGAGAACTGAATGTCAGGTCGGGAATACAAAGCTGGAGCAAGTAGATCATTGATGGACTAAGAAGGTTGTGGATGGTGCGAATCAATAATTGAGAAGTGCGTCACATTTGATATGAATTTTTCTTTTCTATTGCCTAATTTTAGACCAATTTGCGTGTATGATATTTTAACTTAATTTTATCTTCGGTGAGTGACTGATTTTGTACGTACTTTGCGGGAATTCGTAGTTTTGTTTCGATATTTTAGGAAGTGCGATGCATAACCTCTTGTTTACTTTTGTTGCTATGACGAATCTCTTTTAAAATACGTGATTATATTTCGCAGCATATTCATTTAAAACCAGTTTATATTCGTCCTTTTAGAAAAGTTAACTTTTTATCCACTATTTTGAGAAGGTAACCGCAATGTTAACCAAGAAATTAAACTTTACAATTACAAATGTAGTATGAAATAATAAGCTTTAATCTCAATCTCAATGTCTTCCACCAGCCAGTCAGATCTTAGACCAGACTTGACACAATGCCCCCACTGTGACAGATACTTCTGTGGTCAGAAAGGAATAAATATTCATATAACTAAATCTCACCCCTAAACTTATAGAGAAATCATTGTAGCGCGACAGAAACGTACTGGAACTGTAGGAAACGCATTACAAACAACGCAATCATACAACACAATTCGTTCGGTCGCCTCCTCTCGATATAACAGAGCAAAGTCCACAACATCTTTACAAAAATCCAGAGGAGTTCGACCTCAATATAACAGAATGAAAAAATAAATTCAAAGATGATAGTGATAATACCACTTTCTCAGACTTAGTTCACAATTTTGGAAGATATTTGGCGAACGCAATAGATCCCTTCCCGGAACGAAACATTCTACAAGCTAAGGAAAAACGAAAAGAACTTTAATATCCAACGAAAGTTCTCACAGTTTACGAATCCCTAACGGCATACAAAGAGGGATAGGGAAAAGAGGAAAGCAAATTACTTGTATCAACCTACTCAGTTCTTTTACTATAACCGAAGGAGGAAAGCAATTCGCACTGTCTTAAGTAACAACCAACCGCAATGTAAAATTCCGATCCGAGACTTGAAGAATATTTTTCTTACCAATACTCAGCCAGTGATGACTGCGTACGGAATTACTATCCTACCGTAATTACCGATCCTGAAAGAATTGCCCTAGAGGACTCTTATCTAGCCATCATTACCAAACAAGAAATAAGTTCAGCAATTAAGAAGATTGCAGTTGATTCATCCCCCGGTCCTGACCACGTCTTAATGCGAGTTATGAGAGAGGACTCAGTCACTGGTGTCTTAGCTTCAATTGCTATGAGAATGTTGAAAATATCCTTCGTTCCCCGATGTCTCAAGAAAGCACGTACCGTCCTCATACACAAATCAGGAGACGAGATGACACCTCAAAACTGACAACCTATCACCATTTGTTCAGTCATTAGAATGATTATCGAACTAGTCCTTGATCGGAAATTGCGTGAATTAGTCTATTTCCATGAACATCAAAGAGGTTTCACTAATAGTACAGGCACCCACCTAAACACGGCATTATTACAATCTAATTTAAAGAATGCCTAAGAAATCAAGTCCGATGTAACAGTGGTCTTTCTCGACATACGTAAATCCTTCGACAACAGTCCCTTCCAAATTAACTGCACTAATCTTTTAAATACAAGAACGAAAAAAATCGAGGTTAATCATTCTGCAACGAAGCCCATTGAATTGCTGAAAGGCCTAATGCAAGGTTTACCCCTTTCGCCCGCTCTATATAATTTAGCTACGGACCATATTCTCAACGAGCTTTCCCAAGAAATTGTAGCAATACGGGTTTTCACTGTCATCTGGTCTGAAACCGCTGACAGTCCTCGCATTTGCTGACGACGTAGTAATTATCGGAAAGGACAAGGATTCTGCGATGGAATTGACAAGAACGGCCTTACAAGGATTTAATGAGTTTGGACTTGAAATCACTACATTAAAATCTGGATACATAACCATTGTTGACGGACGGCTTATTGAAGACCGTCTGTCAACTTACCAAGGTGACATCAAAAGCATAACTTTCATAATGTAATCTCTTATAATCCTCAAAACACAATGCAGAAATTGCGCAGTAAGACTGAACTACTCACTTCTTTCCCTCTCTTGCATGCCGACTAGATATTTTGCATTATCAACACTTCTATTTGTCCAGCGCTCGTGTACTCTTCCCAAATTGTTTCTATAAATTTAATCCCTGTGAAATTCCTCGTCGACGCAGACAAATGGATAAAATCTAACTTGAAGGAAATCCTTCAGTTACCACTCGATCTCCCAGATGGCATGATATACTGTCAGAGAAAATTTAAGGGACTTGGACTATTCTGTACACAACGGGAGGCATTCCTACAACAAAGTAATGGTCTGCGGATTCTGAATAGATATCGGAACCCCTACATCCTCACTACAAGAAACATAAAAGAAGAAAACAAAACTTGCTTAACAAGACTCAATCTATTACCTGATGACAACCTAGTGAATCCCAAAGATGGAAGATCAGAAAGATATTAAGAGACCTGGAATTTAAGAAGTGGTGTGATCTTCCTCACAAAGGTAAAGGAGTTATCCTTTTTAAAGAACATCCAGCTTTCAATAAATGGGTCAGCCACCACGAAGGTTTATCGCACAGCGAATGGAGAGACGACCTGAAGATGACGGGGAATGTAACAGCAGTTCGTGCTGTGCCTAGTAGGTCCATGGACAGTAACCGTTGTAGGCGATGCCGAAACACACTTGCACACGTCCTTGGTTCCTGCCAGCACGGTGAAACTCTGCGCATCGCTAGGCATCATCAAATAAGAACTACCATCGCCCAGGCCTTCAGAAGAACCGGATTCACCGTCTATGCGGAGATCCATGCTTTGGCAGAGAATGGAAGAACTAGAATGATCGATATAATTGCTTACAAAGACAACAATGTAGGATATTTAATCGATCCAACCGTCCGCTTCGAATCATCCTCGAGTTAACCTGACGATGTTGATCATGAGAAGAAAATATACGAGGCCACAGTTCCTTTTTACAAGGAAGAATACAAGCTAAACAAGATCGAAGTCATGGGCTTGCTAATCGGGAGTAGGGGTACGACACCTAGAAAATTCGTTGAGTTATGATATTGAACTTTCTGCTTTGAAATCACCAATAAATATTTTAATAAACCACCTTCGGTGATTTGCTTTAACTTCTATATATTTTTCTCTGTTACACAATATCAGTTGATATCAAGTATACTTTGTCTTTTAGGCAATCTGTAAGTTGAGGAAGTATTACTATCTAATAAATATATATGATGTGTATCCTCCCAAGATGGGAGTATAGCGAGATTGAATCAAGGTGCAGTAAAGCTAATGCAGTAAAGCTCGCAGTTGCGGTCAACTGTATTCTATAAGAATGAAGTCAGCTCCCGGACCATATTGTTACACCAGTCTGCTTTCAGACAGGAATTTGCTGTGTGGCAATGAAAGTTGGGTGGATTCAGGATACCTTATTCATAAATTATAAGTAACAGACATGAAAGTAGCTAGAATTATTAGTGGTGCAAACAGGAGGGAGAAATGGCAGGATAATACTCGGAATGAGGCGATAAAAGCTAAGTTAGGAAATAATTGTGTGGAGGAAGGAGTACGCATAAACCGGCTTCGATGGTGAGGTCATCTGAGGCGATCGAATGAGGAACGAGTATGGAACTAAACGTGGATACAGTGCTAGTTAGAAATAGAGGATTGTGAAGACGTTTTCACAGAGGCTTGCAGACTGAACGCTGAAGGACGTAACAATCTACAATGTACGTATGTGTCAATTATTATTATTATTATTATTATTATTATTATTATTATTATTATTATTATTATTATTTACATTTATGGAGCAATATGCTAAAATGTATACAAACTGTGCTTTTTTGATGTCCAGATTCTGTATTTAGACCACTGCCGCAAGTATTGCATGAAAAAGAAATCAATACTGTACATATATACGCAGTATTTAAGTGATTTGATAGAATCTGAGGATGTTCTTGTAGAACGAAACATGTCATTCTTTTTTTAATATTGTGTATCCTTTTACGCGTGTGTTATAATTTATATTGGAATTGTGAGTTTGACGGACTGGAAAGCTTTTAAGTTACACTTAACTAAGGCGACACTGGAAAATATAGCTTCCTTCTTTAAAAAATCCTTAAATTTTCCATGATGAGCCGTCAATGAACATTCAAACGCTGTATGCTACATTATCTGCCTGTCAGCACCACTATCACGGTGAGGAGAGGGAAGCATTACTTATAAAATGAGTCAGCACATACACCATGACTAGTTCGAATTCTGTTGGAACAAATCCCTCCAGACTGCTCAAATCCAGGTATCTTCATGCTATGGTTGGTAAGTCATGGGATTCTCAAGGAACGAACAACCTCCAATCAGATGGTCACTGTCTTATCAAGTAAAAATTCTCAGCTAATAGTTGCTGGACTATGCAAGTAGGTGGGTGCCTTGATTGGAGCCGGATAGACCGTGGAGTCGACGAAGGAGTGACGGAGAAATGTGACTCGGGACATGAAGCCACTAAGTTGATGTATATTTACTCGTCTTACCGGGTGAGCTGGCCGTGTGGTTAGGGGCACGCAGCTGTGAACTTGCATCCGGAAGATAGTGGGTTCGAACCCCACTGTTGGCAGCCCTGAAGATGGTTTCTCATTTTCACACCAAACAAATGTTGGGGCTGTATCTTAATTAAGGCCACGGCCGATTCCTTCCCGCTCCTAGGCCTTTCCTATCCTATCGTCGTCATAAGACCTATCTGTGTCGGTGTGACGTAAAGCAAGTTGTTAAAAAAGAAAGAAAGAAAGAAAGAAAGAAAGAAAGAAAGAAAGAAAGAAATCAGGCTTAAAGTTTTGTACAGGTGAATGTCTATTTTTGTATTAATAGGCACGAATAATTTTAATCGGAAGTTATTGTATGTGGACGATGTCATGCTAGTTGACGAGACGCGTGAGGGCCTCGAACAGCTAGTACAAGAGAGCAAGATGCGTCTTGAAGAATTTGGGATGAAGTAAAGTCTGAAGAAGACGGAGTACCTGGAATGCGGTGACCAAACTAATGGCACGATCAATATGGGTGGGGTTTAACTTAATAAAGTGACCCGGTTCAAATACCCAGGGTCATGCATCATTTTGGACTGCAGTACGATTCCTGATGTTAAGACAAGGGTCAGTGACGCAGTGATGAAAAGGCACCAAGTACTGGCATCTAGTGCGATAAGAAAATTCCATCGCATCTAAAATTTTATGTCTACCGCACAGTGATCAGACCGGTGGCTCTTTATGGATCTGATTGCTGGCCTGCAACATCGAAGCATGAACAGAAACTTCATCCAATGGAAATGAAGATGCTACGATAGTCCAATGGCTTGACTCTACTAGACTATATCACGAACGATGTAGTGCGGAAGAAGTTCAAGGCTGCCCCAATCACAAATAAAATGCGTGAATCATGCCTGCGATGTATGGGCATGTACTCCGTAGTAGTGAAACCTCAGTTGCTAAGAATGCCCTTCAACTGAACGTGGAGGGTCACCGACCTCGAGGGTGACCTCAAACACGCTGGTTGGATAAGGTGAGCGATGACAATGCGGCTCACCAAACTCAGCCCTCGAGACGCTATGGATCTATTGAAGTGGAGGAATCACCTCGGACCCTACATAAATGGGAAAAGGCAAAGAAGATGATGATGATGGAATATAAGAATGCATGTATTAAACAATTTGAGTTACAATAAAATAATACTCTCTCCTCAGTTCCTGTAGGTCCAAAACTAGGGGAAAGAAGTATTCCATTCTATCCTGCTGCTTTTCAGAAATATAGTACGCTCTGTATAGTGGAAGATGAGATATAAAGTTGAACAAACCTCTCGAACTCGCTCCAGTAAATTACGGGGCATTAAATTGTGCGAGTGCCACGATAAGAAATGAAAATGCATCTTCTAATGCAGTTCACAGCTCTGGATAGAGAGAGGCTATTAAACTGCAGGGATGCCGGGAAGGCCATTCACGGGCGAATCCAAATGGAACCCGTTGCAGACAACAAAGCATATTACGTCTAATTTATCCTCTAATGGACCAAACTTATCTCATGAAAGACACCTACCGATGGTCACAGTCAATCTCAATCAGGAAGCGCTACGCAAGTGCTTAAACTACTTGCGTCCCAATCCTACTGTGTATCAGACACTCAACTCTTGGAAGTGAAATTTACATGTAAATTGAAACCCCTGGCAGACACTGTCGTGAGACCAAGGCAATACCTCCAGCTGTATGCTCTTGTCTGCAGGGCGATTTTTTTATATGACGCCTGTCTTTGATTAATAAAGAATAAGGTATCTGTCTTTCCGACATCGGTTTATTACCTCTCTCTGTATGGTCTATAGCGGAACTACAAGAAGGATCGGTATTATTGCAATATGATCTGAATCAAATTATTCTTTTTCTACCGGATTAAAAACATGCAGGTTTCTCGGAGATGGTGAAATAGAAAATGGACTAGGACTGAGAGGATAGAGGACGTATCCTCAATTAAGTTGCGACCTCGCCGGTTTACTTATGTGAAAACAGGAAAGCCACAATCAAGGTGGATTCGAACTCACAGGAATCCGAATGCAAGCTTATAGCTACATGATTCATAACGCGCAGCCAGCTAGCTCGATAAACCAGGTTTCATGACGTCGAATCACGAGATCTAAAACCAATCTTGAAGAACCTGAATGATTGGCCGTAAGAGGAATACGTATAAATCCATAGCAGAATACGTTTAAACAAGTACGATTAAAAAAAGGTGTCTCTGTCTTTGGAAATACGACAGTCAGCTATGATTATTGTCCAAACAAGGATTTTAAAAATAAATTATTTTCACCTGTCTTAAATTATTTTTCATTGAAAGATTCCATACAAATGTTGTGGAATCATTCAAATAATTCGTAAAATTGTAAGCTTAACAAGATCAATATTAATTTATCAAATAATTAATTTTCTTCCTTTGAATAATATTCTTTAAATCACAATAACAATGATTTATTGTTGAAGAGTATCCTCCTTATTCAATGCCCTCTACCAACAGATCTCTTGAATCAATTTTCTAAGAAGTCTCGAAAGTTGGATTTTAGATTGCAGTTTGAGCATACCATTCGCTGTAAAACTGTTGACCTTGATCATATTGTTCTTCTTCTGCATTTTAATGTACGGTTTCTGTAGTGTACCAGTACTGCAATCTGAACATCAACAGAATTCAATTGTATCAGTCTCCTTATTATAACACTTACGCATGCGCGCACCATACACGCACAAGCACCTTCATTATGTTCTATCATCATATTGTAACTAACCTCTCCCCCCACTTCCACCACCATTTGTCGATCCTGGCCACGCTTACTGCTTTTGGCCATTAAAGTTGTAAAGTAAAAAGGAAAATATAACAACACAAACAATATCCTTGCAAATATCGACAGTTTCTGGAAGTCAAAGTTATTGTCTTTTCTTTTCTTTTTTAGTTGAAAATTCTCTTTCTTCCTTTCTTAACCTGATTACCCTCCAGGGTTGGTTTTTCCCTCAGACTCAGCGAGGGATCCAACCTCTACTGCCCCAGGGGCAGTGTCCTGGAGCTTCAGACTCTGGGTCGGGAGATACAACTGGGGAGGATGACCAGTACCTCGCCCAGGCGGCCTCACCTGCTATGCTGAACAGGGGCCTCGCGAGGGATGGGAAGATTGGAAGGGATAGGCAAGGAAGAGGGAATGAAGCGGCCGTGGCCTTAAGTTATGTGCCACCCCGGCATTTGCCTGGAGGAGAAGTGGGAAACCACGGAAAACCACTTCCAGGCTGGCTGAGGTGGGAATCGAACCCACCTCTACTCAGTTGACCTCCCGAGGCTGAGTGGATCCCGTTCCAGCCCACGTACCACTTTTCAAATTTCGTGGCAGAGCCGGGAATCGAACCCGGACCTCCGGGGATGGCAGCTAATCACACTAACCACTCCACCACAGAGGCAGACGTTGAAAATTATACATAATGAAAAACAACGATTCTGAGCACCTATGCTTAGTGTACGAGCTAAACCTTTCCTTGTGGAATGAGCATGTTTCTAGAAGAGCTCAGATTGCACCAGAGCGTTGATGAAGTCTGGGGTAGGAATGCAGTATTGTGGCAGTCAAACAAAATGTGACTCACATCCCTAGTATCTGTGGCCCTGAGGAACAGTTTGCCGTGGTGATGAATCATATCTTGCTGAGATGCACCAAGAATGCTTTATGATATGATTTCATCCGTATGATTGTTGTTAGGTGCTCTCTAGCTCTTGCACAACCCACTTCCATATGCCCGGATTGGCTCAGAATACAGAGAGAACCGAAAGTATTCGGACATCACAAGCTTCTTAATCGCTTGCTCGTAGAGTGACACTGTACGTATGTATGTCTGAATACACACTCATACAAAATATCGAGCACTCATTCATTCGTGAAGCACTGACGGAAGGAAGGAAAACATAAATAACAACATTAGAAACAACAGGTAAATAAATAAAGGTTCCTTTATCACGCTTCAAAAGTTTTCGGACACTGAGTATTCCAGTGAAAGAAATCCACACTTTATACTACGACACTGTTATTTCACTGTTATTCAGCCAGTAAAGCATGTTCGAGATCTTCTTTGGTTTTAGTGTTTCTTATGTTCTTTCTCAAAAGGCTCCATATCGGGTGAGTCAGCCGCGCTTGACGTTTTAGGCTATTAGGCATCCCACCGAACGTCACTGGTGTCGTTATGGTCTATTCTCCCTTGCTATTTACCAAGCAACAATCGCCTTTAGTCACTCACTGCACCATTACTTTTGCAAAAACATGTACCGTATGCGACAGGCATTTACACAATGCATCAAACTGTCGTACGGTTATGCAACAAGTACGTTCCAATTATAAGCTTCCAGTAGGGTATGAAATGAATGCTAAAAGCGATAGCATACTGATGGAAAACGTGCATTTGTGAAGCGGAAGTAGTAGTCCACCTAGTAGACTTTCTGGAAATGTACTCGCTGGAGTCGCCGTGGTGTCATAGGTTAAGTGCGATGCTGTTCATACAGTTGCGTTTGTTAGGTAGATTCGAATCCTACTTGAACCTTTAAATTTTATTCGCATTTTTTACTTCATCCACAGAGCCAATGTATCCGAATACCCTCACGTGGTGGGTTATTTATTTATTTATTATTTATTTATTATTTATTTATTTATTTATTATTTATTTATTTATTTATTTATTTATTTATTTATTTATGTGTTTACCCTCCAGGGTTGGTTCTTCCCTCGGGCTCAGCGAGAGATCCCACCTGTACCACCTCAAGGGCAGTGTCCTGGAGCGTGAGACATTGGGTCGGGATACAACCGGGGAGAATGACCAGTACCTCACCTAGGTGCCCTCACCTGCTATGATGAACAGGGGCCTTATGGGGGGATGGGACGATGGGAAGAGATAGACAAGGAAGAGGGAAGGAAGCGGTCGTGGCCTTAAGTTAGGTACCATCCCGGCATTTGCCTGGAGGAGAAGTGGGAACCACGGAAAACCACTTCTAGGATGGATGAGGTGGGAATCGAACCCATCCCTACTCAGTTGACCTCCCGAGGCTGAGTGGACCCCGTTCCAGTCGTACCACCTTTCAAATTTCATGGCAGAGCTGGAAATCGAACCCGGGCCTCCGGGGGTGGCAGCTAATCACACTAACCACTACACCACAGAGCCGAACTATTCATTTATTCTTTCTTAATCTGTTTAGCCTCCAGGGTTGGTTTTTCCCTCGGACTCAGTGAGGTATCCCACCTCTACCGCCTCAAGGGCAATGTCCTGGAGCTTCAGACTCTGGGTCGGGGATACAACTGGGGAGGATGACCAGTACCTCGCCCAGGCGGCCTCACTTGCTATGTTGAACAGGAGTCTTGTAGGGGGATGGGAAGTTTGGAAGAGATAGACAAGGAAGAGGGAAGGAAGCGGCCGTGGCCTTAAGTTAGGTACCATCCCGGCATTTGCCTGGAGGAGAAGTGGGAACCACGGAAAACCACTTCCAGGATGGCTGAGGTGGGAATCGAACCCACCGCTACTCAGTTGACCTCCTGAGGCTGAGTGGACCACTTTCCAGCCCTCGTACCACTTTTCAAATTTCGTGGCAGAGCCGGGAATCGAACGCGGGCCTCTGGGGGTGGCAGCTAATCACATTAACCACTACACCACAGAGGCGGACCCTCCATGTTTAATTATTTTAAAGATATCCTGAGGTTCCAATTCAGCGTTCGCTTTCCTCCAGTTTGACGTAGCGATGAACCCTATCTTGCTGAGACGCACCAAGAATGATTTGTGGATTGATTTCATCCGTATGATTGTTGTTAGGTGCTGTCTAGCTCTAGCTCGGATTTACTCGGAATACAGAGATAACCGCTGTTGATTTGCTGGTTATTTCACTGCTGTCCACCTGCTGCAACGTCACACTACTACTCCTGAAATTCGATATGGTTCTGAAAAACGTGATGGTAAAACACTCATTTGTTTATTTCTTTCACTACGTGTCCGAATACCTTTTGGGGCGTATAGCAGGCCTCCTTTTCCAATTGGCATTTAATATAACAGACATGAAAGTGGCTTATAAAGAAATCCCGCGTATTTTTGGAAGTAAACTCACTAGCAATACATTTGACATGACGAATTTCACTTCCTACCCATAGGAGCGGAAGGATGACCTTTTATATCGAAAATGCTGAAGTATCCGAATACTTTCGATTCTCATTGTATAAGACTGAATAGAGGCGTAATATCTTCCTTGGTATTGCTTGGATGCACGTCACAAAATTGACCAACCATGTGTAGATCTCATGCCTGTTTTATATTTTCCTTTATCCGCGAGGAGTGAGGCGTAACCCTATTGGCCCCATGTGTGTCCAATAGTTGATCACTTTATTACGATATAGGCTACTGTACTGTATACGAAAATCCTGAATGTCCTTTGAGCCGTATTAAGGCAACGCTTGGTTGGGCTTAGTCAGCATATAATTCTCTGGGCAACTACCATTAACACAGGAGAGACGGACGAAGCGGTGAGGAAGATCCTATAGGAAGTGCACTTGCGTATTACGTGTGGTGTCATATGCCACACCTCCCCCTTGCTAATGCCAGTACTGGGTCAACCAGATTTGCGCGTAGGCTCGAGGTTAATATGTGGGCCAGGAGTCAATTGGCTAGGTCAGGTCAAACACTTGGCACATGTTAATGAGCTTATGCGGTATCCCAACTGCGATCCCTGCTCACGTTTGTCAACTACGTAATTCCATTACGGTCCTCTCCATGAGTGTAGACAAATAAAGAAACAAACAAGCTTGGAATTGTACGTTATTGCTGATATCGTTACCATAGAGGCAAGAGGACACCAAAATGTATGTGTAATTTGAATGTCAAGGATGTGCATACCATTGAACAAGCAAGATATGCCTTGATTGTGGTTTTCATCATATATCCATGTTCCTTATTAAAATGTCAAACAAACCAAACCCCATGGCACTACAGCCCTTGAATAGCCTTGGCTTACCAAGCGACCGCTGCTCAGCCCGAAGGCCTGCAGATTACGAGGTGTCGTGTGGTCAGCACGACGAATCCTCTCGGCCGTTATTCTTGGCTTTCTAGACCGTGGCTGCTACCTCACCGTCAGATAGCTCCTCAATTCTAACCACGTAGGCTGAGTGGACCTCGAACCAGCCCTCAGGTCCAGGTAAAAATCCCTGACCTGGCCGCGAATCAAGCCCGGGGCCGCCGTGTAAGAGGCAAGCACGCTATCCCTACACCACGGGGCTGGCATTAAAATGTCAACGAAGCTGTAAAAATAGGTACTTATTGAAAAATATTGATTTTCTTTAATATTAAGGACCGTCCTAAAATGGAACGACGGTCAATGAAAGGGGCCTTGAATATAATTTTGTTTTGCTTTGACGTTAAGGGCTGTTTAAAATATGACACTGTGATTAGGGAAAGAGGCCCTGATAGTTAATTTTGATTTGCTTTGAAAAAAAAGAACCGTCTCAAATTTTGGACTGTGGACAGTGAAAGGGGCCCTGAAAGTAAATTTGATTTGCTTTGAGATTAGGGACTGTCTCATAAAAGGGGAAAGGGTTATAAAATTACGTGACATGTTATTGGAACAATTATTTTTGTATTTACTGTATATAAGGCGTCACGAGGCCGACGAGAAATACAGGCCACGGCTCGTTAAAGTCACGTGACAAGGCCAGTCCCAGCAATGGTAGAGTGAAGCCGGTTATTACATGTGTTCTTGCGGTGTTATTGCTAGATTATTGTGGATTATGGAAGGAAATAACGGAGATTTTGTGTTTATGTGAATATGTTCATGGTGTGCAACAGTTCCTTACATTCATATTGTTGTGTGTGGAAGTGTAAGTAAGTATTTATTTACAAAAATGTGTATATAACCTCAACGTTGTTCACATCATTCAGCAATGTTGGGCTGCAGTACACGAGTTGGATAAATTATAACACCAGTGCTGAGGATTTAGAGGTAATACATTCATATCTTATTTAATTACAGATATATGAAAGTGAAAATGTAAGTATTAGATATGGTGCTGAAGCCAGGTATGGAGTGGAACAAATGTAATACTTGTAAATACAGTAGCTTACAATAGGCCTACCTTTCATCCTGGCTTCAATAAGATATTCCTTACATGAATGTTATTGTAAATATAGGCTTAATTGTTCATTAGCCAGTTTCATTAGCAACTTTTGATTTATCTGAGTGTGCATATCTTTACTGCAGTAAGATTTTCAGTTTTTGCCATCCAAGGCTAGTAAGAGACACTATGTTTAATTTACTTTCGAACTGAATAGGGTGGTTCCAAGATAACTTTCAGGAAGGGAGCATAAATTATGTACTAAATATGATGCTGAAACCAGATTATAAATAGCTTACAATAGGCCTACCTTTGATCCTGGATTCAATAAGATATTCCTTACATGAATGTTATTGTAAACTTAGGCTTAATTGTACATTAACCACTTTCATTAGCAACATTTGACTTATCTGAGTGTGCATCTCTTTACTGCAGTAAGATTTTTAGATTTTTTGAACCAAGGCTAGTAAGATACACTCTATTTCATTTAATTTCTAATTGAATAGGGTGGTTCTAAGACAACTTACAGGAAGGTAACAAAATTTAAGTATTAGATATGATGCTGAAGCCAGGTATGGAGTAGAACAATTGTAAGACTTGTAAATAGCTTACAATAGGCCTAGATAATTTCCAGGAAGGTAGCAGAATTTAAGTATTAGATATGATGCTGAAGCCAGGTATGGAGTGGAACAAATGCAAGACTTGTAAATAGCTTACAATAGGCCTAAATAAGGAAGGTAGTAAAATTTAAGTATTAGATATGATGCTGAAGCCAGGCATGGAGTGGAACAAATGTAAGACTTATAAATAGCTTACAATAGGCCTACCTTTGATCCTGGATTCAATAAGATATTCCTTACATGAATGTTATCGTAAATATAGGCTTAACTGTACATTAACCAATTTCGGTAGCAACATTTGATTTATCTGAGTATGCATCTCTTTACTGCAGTAAGATTTTTAGATTCTGTCAACCAAGGCTAGTAAAATACCCCCTATTTCATTTAATTTCTAAGTGAATAGGGTGGTTCCAAGGTAACTTTCAGGAAGGTAACAAAATTTAAGTATTAGATATGATGCTGAAGCCAGGTATGGAGTGGAACAAATGTAAGACTTGTAAATAGCTTACAATAGGCCTACCTTTGATCCTGGATTCAATAAGATATTCCTTACATGAATGTTATTGTAAACTTAGGCTTAATTGTACATTAACCACTTTCATTAGCAACATTTGACATATCTGAGTGTGCATCTCTTTACTGCAGTAAGATTTTTAGATTTTGTCAACCAAGGCTAGTAAAATACCCCCTATTTAATTTAATTTCTAAGTGAATACGGTGGTTCCAAGGTAACTTCCAGGAAGGTAGCAACATTTAAGTATTAGATATGATGCTGAAGCCAGGTATGGAGTGGAACAAATGTAAGACTTGTAAATAGCTTACAATAGGCCTACCTTTGATCCTGGATTCAATAAGATATTCCTTACATGAATGTTATTGTAAATATAGGCTTAATTGAACATTAACCACTTTCATTAGTAACATTTGACATACCTGAGTGTGCATCTCTTTACTGCAGTAAGATTTTTAGATTTTGTCAACCAAGGCTAGTAAAATACCCCCTATTTCATTTAATTTCTAAGTGAATAGGGTGGTTCCAAGGTAACTTTCAGGAAGGTAGCAAAATTTAATTATTAGATATGATGCTGAAGCCAGGTATGGAGTGGAACAAATGTAAGACTTGTAAATAGCTTACAATAGGCCTACCTTTGATCCTGGATTCAATAAGATATTCCTTACATGAATGTTATTGTAAATATAGGCTTAACTGTACATTAACCAATTTCGGTAGCAACACTTGACTTATCTGAGTATGCATCTCTTTACTGCAGTAAGATTTTTAGATTCTGTCAACCAAGGCTAGAAATATACACTCTATTTAATTTAATTTCTAATTGAATAGGGTGGTTCAAGACAACTTCCAGGAAGGTAACAAAATTTAAGTAATAGATATGATGATGAAGCCAGGTGTGGAGTGGAACAAATGTAAGACTTGTAAATAGCTTACAATAGGCCTACCTTTGATCATGGATTCGATAAGATATTCCTTACATGAATGTTATTGTAAATATAGGCTTAATTGAACATTAACCACTTTCATTAGTAACATTTGACATATCTGAGTGTGCATCTCTTTACTGCAGTAAGATTTTTAGATTTTGTCAACCAAGGCTAGTAAAATACCCCCTATTTCATTTAATTTCTGAGTGAATACGGTGGTTCCATGGTAACTTCCAGGAAGGTAGCAACATTTAAGTATTAGATATGATGCTGAAGCCAGGTATGGAGTGGAACAAATGTAAGACTTGTAAATAGCTTACAATAGGCCTACCTTTGATCCTGGATTCAATAAGATATTCCTTACATGAATGTTATTGTAAATATAGGCTTTACTGTACATTAACCAATTTCGGTAGCAACACTTGACTTATCTGAGTATGCATCTCTTTACTGCAGTAAGATTTTTAGATTCTGTCAACCAAGGCTAGAAAGATACACTCTATTTAATTTAATTTCTAATTGAATAGGGTGGTTCAAGACAACTTCCAGGAAGGTAACAAAATTTAAGTAATAGATATGATGATGAAGCCAGGTGTGGAGTGGAACAAATGTAAGACTTGTAAATAGCTTACAATAGGCCTACCTTTGATCATGGATTCGATAAGATATTCCTTACATGAATGTTATTGTAAATATAGGCTTAATTGAACATTAACCACTTTCATTAGTAACATTTGACATATCTGAGTGTGCATCTCTTTACTGCAGTAAGATTTTTAGATTTTGTCAACCAAGGCTAGTAAAATACCCCCTATTTCATTTAATTTCTGAGTGAATACGGTGGTTCCATGGTAACTTCCAGGAAGGTAGCAACATTTAAGTATTAGATATGATGCTGAAGCCAGGTATGGAGTGGAACAAATGTAAGACTTGTAAATAGCTTACAATAGGCCTACCTTTGATCCTGGATTCAATAAGATATTCCTTACATGAATGTTATTGTAAATATAGGCTTAACTGTACATTAACCAATTTCGGTAGCAACACTTGACTTATCTGAGTATGCATCTCTTTACTGCAGTAAGATTTTTAGATTCTGTCAACCAAGGCTAGAAAGATACACTCTATTTAATTTAATTTCTAATTGAATAGGGTGGTTCAAGACAACTTCCAGGAAGGTAACAAAATTTAAGTAATAGATATGATGATGAAGCCAGGTGTGGAGTGGAACAAATGTAAGACTTGTAAATAGCTTACAATAGGCCTACCTTTGATCATGGATTCGATAAGATATTCCTTACATGAATGTTATTGTAAATATAGGCTTAATTGAACATTAACCACTTTCATTAGCAACATTTGACATATCTGATTGTGCATCTCTTTACTGCAGTAAGAGTTTTAGATTTTGTCAACCAAGGCTAGTAAAATACCCCCTATTTCATTTAATTTCTAATTGAATAGGGTGGTTCCAAGGTAACTTCCAGGAAGGTAGCAAAATTTAAGTATTAGATATGATGCTGAAGCCAGGTATGGAGTGGAACAATTGTAAGACTTGTAAATAGCTTACAATAGGCCTAGGTAACTTCCAGGAAGGTAGCAAAATTTAAGTGTTAGATACGATGCTGAAGCCAGGTATAGAGTGGAACAAATGTAAGACTTGTAAATAGCTTACAATAGGCCTACCTTTGATCCTGGATTCAATAAGATATTCCTTACATGAATGTTATCGTAAATATAGGCTTAACTGTACATTAACCAATTTCGGTAGCAACATTTGACTTATCTGAGTATGCATCTCTTTACTGCAGTAATATTTTTAGATTCTGTCAACCAAGGCTAATAAGATACACTCTATTTCATTTAATTTCTAATTGAATAGGGTGGTTCCAAGACAACTTCCAGGAAGGTAACAAAATTTAAGTATTAGATATGATGCTGAAGCCAGGTATGGAGTGGAACAAATGTAAGACTTCTAAATAGCTTACAATAGGCCTACCTTTCACCCTGGATTCAATAAGGTATTTCTTACATGAATGTTATTACGAATATAGGATTATTTGTACATTAACCATTAACATTATTGAGTGTGCATATCTTTACCTCAGTAAGATTTTTAGTGTTTGTTCAACCAAGGATAGTAAGAGACACTATGTTTCATTTGATCTGTAGTTCAGTAGTGTTGTTTTAGTAGGTTGAAATACGCTGAAATGTATTTTATTTACCACGCTATGATAGTCTCTCGCATGAGCCTGGGGATGCATTCTCTACAGTAAGACCGGCCGCGTCACGTGACATTCAGTGCATGACGTGCGCGCCGCGGCCTGTCTTTCTCGTCGGCCTCGGAGGCGTCATAAGTGATGCAGTCGGTTTGTCGTTGCTCATCCTTTGTCAAAGTAACGGGTTCGAATCCGACTTGGTGAGGTGACATTTGAGAAGGCTTAAAATCGAGTGCTATTGAACGGGTGTTAAATAAATATTATTATGACTGTTGTTGTTGTTGTTTTTGTTTGGGTCCTCAGTCCATAGCTTGGTTTGATGCAGCCTTCCATCCCACAACTACTATCTCCTACATCTACTTTAATCTGTTTGTCATATTTATGACTTCGTATATCCCCGTTGTTTTAACCATCTACACTTCCTTTTTAACACTAGTATTGAAAAGGTTGAACCTAATAGATATCTTATCGTTGATCTCAGTTCAATACGGAAACATTAATGAAGTTCATATCCTTAAACAGCTACACTTCCCTCATAAACCAACTGAACAATTCTTAGGTGTGTCCTATCATTATCTTCTTCTGGTCAAATTTCGTCAAAGCTTTCTCCTCTCACCAATTCGATTTAGCACCTCTTCATTCGTAACTCATTTCACCTTCAGCATTCTTCTGTAACACCGCATTTCAAAAGCGTCTATTCTCTTTCTTTCTGAGCTAGTTATCGTCCATGTTTCACTTCCATACAATATCTCGCTCCATACGTAAGTGTTCAAAAGCATCTTTCTAATTCCTATATCAATGTTCGAAGCGAGCAAGTTACTTTTCTTAAGAAAGGCCTTCCTTATTTTTGTTAGTCTGCATTTTATGTCCTCCTTACTTCTACCATAATTAATTACTGTACTACCCAAGTAACATATTCATCTACTTCCTTCAAGACTTCATTTCCTAATCTAATATATCCTGCGACACATGAATTCGTTCGACTACTCTCCATTACATTTGTTTTGGAATTGTTTATTTTCATCTTGTATTCCTCCAAGATTGTGTCTATACTATTCAGCAATTTCTCCAGATCTTCTACAAACTCAGATAAAAGAACAATATCATCGGAAAGTCTCAGAGTTTTTATTTCTTCTCCTTGGATTGTGAATCCTTTTCCAAATACCCCTTTGATTTCATTTACCGTATTGAGTGGTGACATTGAAAATGAGTGGGGACTTTCGTCACTCCTTTCTGGATTCCTGCTTCTCTTTCATAGCCTTCGCTTCTTATCACTGCAGATCGAACTTCGTACAGCCTCTAGATAATTCTTCTTTCTCGGTATCTGATCCCGATCATCTTCAAATAGCTCTGTCCAATCAACATTATTAAATGCCTTTTCTAGATCTCCGAATGCCATGTACGTGGACTTTTTTCTTAATTCGATCCTCAAAGATCAGGCGTAAAGTCAGGATTGATTCACGTGTTCCTGCATTTCTTCTGAAACTATACTGATGTTCTCCCAACTCAGCTTCAACTTGTCTTTCCATTCTCCTGTAAATAATAATGCGAGTAAAAATTTTGCAAGCGTTAGCTTTTGCGTTAGCTTTTACACTTGTCAGCAGCTGCTTTCTTGGAAATAGGTATAACAACATTCGGTCTAAAATCAGATGGCACTTCTCCTGTATCATTTATTTTGCACATTATTATTATACATATAACGCTAACGTGTATGTTAAAAAAACTCAAGCTCTTAAACAAGAGGGCGTTAAAAGGTGCAGTTTGTACCAAATTTTCCAAATCGTCTCATTAGTACAGGAACAATCTTTCTTGAAAAGTCAACGGAAATATATTTATTTTCAATATCAAATCATGAAATGATCACTCCAATAATTTCAGGCGTAGGTTTACATTCTGTACTTAGCAGGTTACTAAGCGACTAACACTTTCATTAATGTTTACTACCTGTCAAGCCAAACAGTATACACTTCCTCTGATGATGGAAGAATAGTATTCTCTGCTAGATACTCTTTGATTCTCTGACCTTCCCGAGCTTTTGAATATACTGAACAGATGGCAGAACGTTCCTAATAACTTACATGCTGCTAAGAGAAAACAGTCTACGTACGTATAGACGGGAAGGTATCAAGTCGACTAGCCTTCTGTATGACCATTAATAAAGCGCGGGGACAGACTCTTGAAGAAGTGGGTAGTCTGCTTACCCGAACCAGTACTCGGCCGCGACCAATTGTATTTTGCTCTCTCTCGGGCAAGATCGTTTGAAAATGTTAAGATCCAGATACGGCCGATTAGTCGAAGCACAGAGTATGGAAAGAAGTGTTATAAACTAGATTACGTAAGTGCGGCCAGTATCCAGTATTCGGGAGATAGTAGGTTCGAACCCCACTGTCGGCAGCCCTGAAGATGGTTTTCCGTGGTTTCCCATTTTCACACCAGGCAAATGCTGGGGCTGTACCTTAATTAAGGCCACGGTCGCTTCCTTCCCAGTCCTATCCCTTCCCTATCCCATCGTCGCCATAAGACATATCTGTGTCGGTGCGACGTAAAGCCACTAGCAAAAAAAAACCTAGATTGCGAGTGAATCAGTTTTTATGTAATGGTATTAAATGTTCACATAAATACTGAAATGGGCAGGAAAAACAATATGACTGCGATAAGCATTTCAAGAGGAGTTATCCGACCACTAATTATTATTATTATTATTATTATTATTATTATTATTATTATTATTATTATTATTATTATTATTATTATCTGTACATATGTAGGAGTTGCAGCGATTTATTTGTGCCAGGAGCAGTTAACAGCTTCCTATTGTTAGACGCTATTTCTGGCCGGTCTGCTGCTATTTTAGCGTTTTGGCTCCAGCCACGACAGGTTATCTGTCAGTCATCGTGGCTATTTCGTCACACCGTTCACTCGCCCTCACCTCGTGGTAGGTAGTGCGGTCGTTAAATTACGTCACTGAAGAGAGTTTCATCAGCAGTGCCATTATAACTCGCATCACGAAGCCTTGGTGTTCACACCATGATAGGTTGTTGTTGTTTCATGTAAGATGTTTAGGGTATGCTGGTCATCAGTTCTGTGTACTTGGTGCATACAAAGTATGTCTAATAATCTGGGTTGCTGTGATATCTGAACTTACAAGGGACGATCGGAGAGCTATTGACAAGAATTACAACGTAACAGAACAGTAATAGATCCAAAGTAACATGCACAGCACTACGCACTCGTCCCTGGCTCCTGATAGAGCGTTCGGGAGATGAGGTGGACGGCTCGAACCAGTGGCGGCTCGTGATATTTCAACTGGAGGTCACAATGTTCAGATAAAATAACTCACAAGACTATCACACAGGTAACGTTTATATTTAGTATTCACTCCCTGATGGAAAACGAAGCTGCTTTCTGATGCAGAGCTTATCGATGGCAAGAGTTGAAGCTCTCGGTGTTAGTAAATATTTTATTCCTTACTTTTCATTTTTATTTTATTATTCTATTGTCAATTGAGAGCACAGCAATGCCACTAAGCCGTGGGTATGGCTCTGTGATTCTATTTATTTATTTATTTATTTATTTATTCATGTACTTATTTGTTTATTTATTTATTTATTTATTTATTTATCTAACAATTTGCTCTACGTCGCACTGACACAGACAGGTCCTACGGCGACGATGAGCTAGGAAAGGCCTAGGAGCAGGAAGGAAGTGGCCGTGGCCTTAATTAAGATACAGCACCAGCATTTGCCTGGTGTGAAAATGGGAAATCACAGAAAACAATTTTCAGGGCTGCCGACAGTGGGGTTCCAACCCACTATATCCCGGATGCAAGCTCACAGCTGCGCGCCCCTAACCGCACAGCCCACTCGCCTGGTTATTTATTTATTTATTTATTTATTTATTTATTTATTTATTTATTTATTTATTTATTTATTTATTTATTTATTTATTTATTTATTTATTTATTTTGCTTGTGCTTTAACGTCGCACTAACACATGAAATGTTTTTAGAGATATGAGGATGGGAAAAGACTGGTATTGGGAAGACAGTGGCTTTATTAAGGCACAGTCCCAGGATATTTCTGCTGTAATAATGTGTATCCACGAGAAACTATCTTCAGGGATGCCTACGGTGGGCTTCCTACCCACTAACTCCACCCGAAATTCTTAGCCAACTCATTCGGTGATTCGAAGAAAGGTCTTGTTTCTGTTGAGGGAAGAAAATCATATTTCCGGTTCAGCAGTTGACATCGGTGTTATTATTCATACTTTCAACAATCTGGTGATTTCAGAGAGCGTGTCTCGTAAGTTTACAGCCAGGATAAATATTAAGTAGTGGTACAGCTTCTTCGCTGTTCCTGAAGTCTGACCTTACATATAAAACATAAAGTTCCATCTTC
The DNA here is from genome assembly GCF_040414725.1 of Anabrus simplex. Taxonomy (NCBI): domain Eukaryota; kingdom Metazoa; phylum Arthropoda; class Insecta; order Orthoptera; family Tettigoniidae; genus Anabrus; species Anabrus simplex. The sequence goes on along the minus strand of NC_090265.1, from coordinate 581,244,056 downwards.
ACTGTACGCTTCTTTAGCATGATGTAAGCCTGGGCAGCAACATTACTGAGGTTGTTTGTGAGGAAAGTATTTTTTTTAAATTTTCATACAATTTGCTGGACGTCCCACCGACAGAGGTAGTCTTATGACGACGATGGGCTAGGAAAGGGTTAGGAGTGGGAAGGAAGTGGCCGTGACGTTAATTAAGCTACATCCCCGGCATTTGCCCGGTGTGAAAATGAGAAGCCACGGACAAAAATTTTCAGGGCTGGCGACACGGGGGGTAAATAATACTAATGCTATTGGCTTTACGTTTCACTAACTAGTTTTAAGGTTTTCGAAGACGCCGAGGTGCCGGAATTTAGTACCGCAGGAGTTCTTTTACGTGCCAGTAATTCTACCGACACGAGGTTGATGTATTTGAGCACCTTCAAAAACCACCGGACTGAGCCAGGATCGATCCTTGTCGGTTCTGTGGAAAGTGACAACTGCTCGCCGTTAGACTGGAAGGACTCAAGTCTGGGTAACAGATAGTGTTGAAACTAAATACATCGAGTATTAGAAAGAACCCCAGTATGCACCTTCTGTGTCATAAAATTCTAAACACCTGTTACGAGCACCTGCCTCCCCTTTGGATCGACCGGCACTGAATAGCCCTCACATTTAAAATAGAACAATAGTTTTGCTGCCTTGATTAGGAGTCATATTTATTCGGTAGGGGAAGGTAAGCAACCCGCAACGTAATGTCTACAAATTTGGTTGGACAATGTGTAATTTATCAACATGCACGCGCATATAGAAGGTTTGATGATGATGTTTGTTTGTTTAATGGGGCCAAACAGCTAGGTCCTCGGCCCTTAATGGTACGATGTGCAACGAAATGACACGATAATTAAAACTTCAAAATATATCCACTGACTAAAATATGAAACGAATGAACGATGATGAAAAAATAACCATGAATCCAGTCAGTGGATCCAATGCCTTCCTTTCTGAGATTATGCTTGTTATAAAGAGGAGTCCACAATCCAGGTCATCGGTCCCTCATAACTAAGCACTGGTAAAGCAGAACCATTGTGTTCCCCATATAGTGGTACTAATCACGGGCAACGTAGACTCATGATGTTCCTCGCATAGTGGTACTGAAATGAAATGTCGTATGGCTTTTAGTGCCGGGATATCCCAGGACGGGTTCGGCTCGCCAGGTGCAGGTCTTTCTATTTGACGCCCATAGGCGACCTGCGCGTCGTGATAAGGATGAAATGATGAAGAAGACAACACATACACCCAGACCCCGTGCCATTGGAATTAACCAATTAAGGTTAAAATCCCCGACCCGGCCGGGAATCGAACCCGAGACCCTCTGACCGAAGGCCAGTACGCTGACCGTTCAGCCAACGAGTCGGACATAGTGGTACTAATCACAGGTAATGTAGATCGTATCACATGTTCACGGTCCAGCAATTATTATGTTATTAAATGGGATTGAAATTTATCTGTTGTATGGTTCAGTAATCATTATATTATGAAGTGGCATACTAACTGAGCATTATTTATTCAGCCTGCATGTTGGTAATATAGCGCTAACTGGAGCCCGAACCCCGTGTTTCTTGAGGGAGTCATATCTCTAGAGTAAGTAGATAGCCATTGGATCGCTGGTGGAAGCCCGTATTTGAACGAACGGTTAATTTCAAATTATACGAAGCCAAGATGGCAAGAGCGACAGAGCACTATGAATTTGTCACGTGGTGCTAAGAGTACCAGCTTACCATAGAGAACAATAAGCAATCCAGGCTCGTCAGATAGTCAGTTGTTATAACTATTACCGAGCTCGATAGCTGCAGTCACTTAAGTGCGGCCAGTATGCAGTATTCGGAAGATAGTAGGTTCGAACCCCACTGTCAGCAGCCCTGAAAATGGTTTTCCGTGGTTTCCCATTTTCACACAAGGCAAATGCTGGGGCTGAACCTTAAGGCCACGGCCGCTTCCTTCCCACTCCAAGCCCTTCCTTGTCCCATCGTCGCCATAAGACCTATCTGTGTCGGTGCGACGTAAAGCAACTAGCAAAAAAAAGTTATAACTATTTCTAGCTATTTATATAAGAGAGCTAATTGTAACCTGTATCAGGAAATATTATGCGCGCATTTGATTTGTGGACATTTTTTTATGTCACTACGGTGAGGTCCAAGCAGAGCTGATATTTTGATGTTCAAATTCAAACGGCAGTTGGAGAGGAACGGTCACCTCACAAAGGAGGCCGGTGGAGAAACTGGTGGATCCCCGAGTGTAACGGCCACTACTGACCCTTATAAATACTTGAGAGCCGACTGGCTCGCTGTCATTGTATTCATTCATTCTTATCTCGTTTAGTCTTTCTTGCGTTATTCTCTGTGTGTGTCGTGCGTACCGCTTGACACAAACTTCGAGACCGCGTGCTTTGTCTAACTGCTTGAACAGAATATTTGAATTGAATACTACGATAATATAACTTACTCATCTGAGTTTTGACTGTGAAAACAAACTAAATTCGAGTTGTAATACTGTAGTTCATCTGAACATCAGACTGTGAGTTCGAGCTTTATTGAAGTAAATCGAGTTCGTGGAAATTTTAATGCGGTTCGCGCTCATTTATGCCTATGAACTTGACTGTGACTGGTTATTTCTTAACCATTATGGGCTCTACATTCAACAGACTAAATTAAATAGTAGGAGATTTGTCAATTGATCTCGCCCAGGTCACGGTAACCGTGGAAGAGTGTTCGTCTTTGCAGCCGCCAATCCAAGAACGAGTCTTTGCTCAAGCAAGAAGCAAATGGCGTCGCAGAAGCCTGTCCAGGGAGTCGAGTGCCGGTGTTTCAGACCTGAAGTCCACGGCAGCATGATGGCTTGAGCCAATCATGAGTCCCGGCCGGAGCCGGAAGCGGTGATGGCAGAAAATCAGATGAGTTAATATACACTTTTTAAGCATGATAGACAATGCAAGCCCGTCATGTGCCCTGTTTCATTTCACGTTTTTAAAGTTGTAAATATGAATTTTCTTTACATAATTTATATGCCTTATGCATATCAGCTTTCAAGATAAGTAATTGAACTTGGGGCTGACTGACCACATGTATATTTTTATTACCTTTGATCAGATGGTTTGAGGGAATAGTAGTTTCATAGTTATGTGTTGTTTCATTATATTTTTCCATAGCACCCTTCATTTGGTGCAGTCTAGCGATGCTATGATCATTTATTAAATTGGAGGTAACACAACCTCATAAATGTTTGTGCGGGGATAGTAAACAGATTATCAAGTAGTTCAAGTTAGGATGTGCATGTCGCATGATTTTACAGCTCGGGCCAATACCAGCGTGATATCAAATTATTTATCATCGTTGTAATGAGCTAAGTTCTTTAAGAGAATTACGCAACAGACCAACCCGTAGCAGAGGGTAAGATGTAATTAAGGTGGGGATAGATTTTAGAGACCAGGATGCTCCGAGGATTTTGAGTAACTGCCGCTGATATGGCTATGTTTCAGTCGCGAGACGATGAACTTCGAGAGGCCAAGAATAGGCCGGGATATAAACCTGTGTATTGAGAGATGAGAAGCCTGTAGTGCTGATAAATGTTCGTGGTAGCCATGAGAGCTAATTGTTTGCAAGAGAAGCCGTTAGTGCCAATAAGTTTATGTGAGTGAAGTAGACGAGCCTTGAGACGGCCTAATTATGCCGCAAGTGATTAAGATTGCGATGAAGGTTTATATATGTATTTGCTTCTCTGCTTCTTGGGAGCGGGAGACGGCTTGTTTTGTTGTTAGCCACGAGGGCTAAAATTGTGTGCAAAATGCAGGTAGGCGATCTGAGCCCGGTTTGTGGCAGTCGCTGTGTGTAGTGCCGTTACACTTGAAAACCCGGCAAATGACAAGGTCTGCCAGCTGATTACTTTCCCTTTCCACTTTGTTCATTCATTCGCTAGCCCATCTGGAATCTCCGTCATGGCATCCCGATGCTCGCCATGTAGACGTGACAAATGTGTTGACATCTCAGAGTCCGGCAGAGATATCAAGCAAATTATATCAAAAGTGCTTTTTATGTGTTCTATTTCAGGGAGTGCGACCAGTGTTTCGTATTTGATCTGTGTATGTATTTTCTTGTTTGTCTTGTCATTTTGTGTGTGTGTACAACTTTGATTAGTGTGTGGCAGTCCGTGCTGTGTGATGGTCACAGGTTTTGATCTGTTCAATTGCATCCGGGTCGGACCCGGGATAGTAGAATCTGTGCATGTTGGGGGTTAGTGCGTCAGTTCCAAGACTGTGTTGTTATATGTGTGTTTGCCGACATGTTCGATGTGTATGTAAGTATTTGGGCGTGACAATGCGAGACTTATTATCATTTATCATAATGCAGTGTATAGATAACTCAAGGCTTTATGTTGATCGTAAATAATTCATCTGATTAATTCCGCGCAAATATGCAAGCCATCCGATATTCACCACTTACTACGTTTGATTTGAGTTCATAACCCTTATTTTTGACTCAAACTGGTGACGTAAAGTTATATCATTGTAAAGTCATGTAACTTGCTTTGTATAATTTTTGTTGACGTATTTCCACATGCTAATTTGCATATTAAATTTATGCAACCTTTACATCTATGACTTCTCATTTAATTAAAATATGTAGACTTGCACTAGTCCTATTTTGATTTAGGTAAATTATAGTCAGTTTTCCACCCACTTTTCTACCAGACGATGCATTCATCTCTCCGCTGAGCTAGGCCAAGGTTTAAAGGACAGGGTAGGGTACAGTATGTCAAACATAATGGCACGACTCGCAGGCAACACAGACCTATGGTATTCCTCACATAAGGGCACCACTCACAATCAACGCAGACCCATGCTGTTCCTCATATAGTGGGCTAATCACGGGCACCGGAATTCCCGTGGTGTTATTCACATAGTGGAGCGAACCACAGGCCATGTATACTTTTGATGCCGCTCACCTAGTGGTACTAACCATAGGCAATGTAAACCTATGGCGTATCACACATTATGGTACCATTCACAGGCAACACAGACCCATAGCGTTCTTCACATAATGGTAATCCTCTCAGGCAACGCCGACCAATGGTGATCCTCACACAGTTGTGCTAATCACAGGCAACAGCCAAACCCGTGTTCTTCCTCACTTAGTGGTACTAATCAGAGGCAACGTAGACCCATTGTGTGTTCTTCATATAGTGCTACTACTCATAGGTAGCGCAGACCCATTCTGAACACAGGGAAACCGACGCGTTCCAGCGCAACGTACACAGCTTTTCTCACATGGACAATAGGTCGCGCAGCTGACTGAGCGTTCCCCGCCTCGATGGGTTACACACGATGGCACTAACCACAGACATCGCCCAGACCTGTGGTGTTCCTCACAAAAGGGTACTACCCTAGGTAACGTACATCCATGGTGATCCTCACAAGGTGGTACTAATCGCAAGTAACGTCGACCCATGATGTTCCTCACGTATTGGTACCAGTCACAAGTAGTCATGGTTCTAATTTCATCATCCCTTGGTCGCCCCGTTTAGTCGCTTCTTACAACAGGCAGGGGATACCGTAGGTGTATTCTTCGTCTCCGTCCCCTACCCACAGGGTGTCATAGAAAATTTAAAAACTCCTGCGTAACGTCATATCTTCTCGCGGTTATCTCCCTGTGAGTTAAAGCCAAACCATGACTTTCTGTCATTATTTTACTAAAAAAGGCGCTTAGAACGAAAAGAATAATATTTTATTCTGTAGGATAGAATTATCACTGTCTCATAGCATATCAGCTTATAAGAAGCGGCTGCCACTGCTATTTACAGCGCCATGCACGTTATGTAAGGGCTCGAATGGTGTACGTGAAGAAACGCATACTATTCATTCCTCTTGGTTTTGTCACTCTGAATTTATGTTATTCCCAAAGGCAAAGAACGCATTGTACTGTATGATGCAATGTGCAGCTGTATCATACTGTGTTGTCTATTCTGGTGTATTATGTGTTTCCTGCAACACAGAATAAAACAACTTGTAACTGACACAAACCAAGATCGTGTAAATGCGTCCCTAGACGTTTGTTTGAATTATACATTATACACTATAGCCTCCAACCCCTAACATCCTATTTGTGATTTTCTCGGGGAGGGGATATTTAATGGTTATCTTTGCTAATAGTTTACCGAAAATTCTCTTTCACATTACCTTTTTCTTCAGCTCAGTTTTGGTGTCAATTTTACCTCTTTTAGCATAGCTGTTACTAGTTACTAGTAGCATCCTGGCTGTCAATATTTACGCACGTTTCCGGCAAATCAGTATTCCTGAAGAGCGAACGAACTTTTACTTTGTGTTTTTGGACATAATCAGCGGAAATAATTCGCACATATACACGGAAATGTGTGATTACGAATATGCTCAATATAATAACTGTCTCCTGCCTCGCACGGCGTGGAAGATCCACCCGCCTACCGACAATTTCAAATCGCATACTGCCAAGCCCCAACTTTCAACCGCGATATCAGGGTTTACGGGCAGTTGCAAAACGTTGAACTTTTATCGTGTTGCTTTGAAGCAATAATCATTCTAAACTGAAATTTTAGTTGGCAATTTTCACAGAAACACCACGAGTCTCCTTCGTTAATGTTATTTTTTAATTAAATGGGCTAAGATTAGAAAAGGAGCGTCCGCGATGTGTACGTTAGTTCCTGTCAGTCAAACCTTTTGAACCTGAACCAGCTGAGAGAAAGAGAGAGAAACCCTCAGAGCTAGTGAACGATACATCGGGGGTAAAAGGGGAAGGGACCATCTACATCCCACCTATCATTGAAATTTAGATTACATTCATATTCTGAATCAAACAAGGGGAAAATGTTATGTTTCTTTAGTTTCTCATTACGCTGTCCATTAGTTTCATCTCCCAATAGCAATTAGGCCTAACACAACTGTGAGAGCAACAAAAATGATTTCCAACTCGTCTCTGTGTTGATCACCTAAATAAGGGTAGTAATTGTAACTACTCGGTTTATTTTTCAGTTTTCTTTCTACTTGCCGTTATTCCCTTCGATTAACATCTTCAAAACCTCTTAGTTCTTGGGGTGGGAGTAGGAGGGATGTCTTCAATCAATCACTCCTGATCTGCATTTAGGGCAGTAGCCCAGAGGGCAGATTCCCTATCTGTTGTTTTCCTAGCATTTTCTTAAATGATTGCAAAGAAATTGGAAATTTATTGAACACATCCCTTGGTAAGTTATTCCAATCCCTAACTCCCCTTCCTAAAAAGGAATATTTGCCCCAATTTGTTAAAGACACCACTAAAACTTATTCGTCTACTGATGTCATTCCACGCCTTATCTCCACTAACGGCTCGGAACATACCACTTAGTCGAGCAGCTCGTCTCCTTCCTCCCAAGTCTTCCCAGCCCAAACTTTGAAACTGTTTTGTAACTCTACTCTTTTGTCGGAAATCACCCAGAAAAAATCTAGCTGTTTTTCTTTGGATTTTTTCCAGTTCTTGAATCAAATAATCCTGGTGATGGCCCCATACTCTGGAACCATACTGTAGTTGAGGCCTTACCAGAGACTTATATGCCCTCTCCTTTACATCCTCACTACAACCCCTAAATACCCTCATAACTATGTGCAGAGATCTTTACCCTTTATTTACAATCATATGTGATTACCTCAACGAAGATCTTTCCATATAAACACCTAGGTACTTACAATGATCCCCAAAAGGAACTTTTACCCCATCAACGCAGTAATTAAAACTGAGAGGAATTTTCCTATTTGTGAAACTCACAACCTGACTTTTAACCCCGTTTATCATCATACCATTGCCTACTGTCCATCTCACAACATTATCGAGGTCTTTTTGCAGTTGCTTACAGTCTTGTAACTTATTTATTGCTCTTTACAGAATAACATCATCTTCAAAAAGCGTTATCTCTGATTCCACTTCTTTATTCATAGCATTGACATATATATATATATATATATATATATATATATAAAAGAAAATATAAAGGTCCAATAATACTGCCTTGAGCAATCCTCCCCTTAAATTTACAGGGTCAGATAAAGATTCGCCTACTCTAATTCTCTGAGTTCTATTTTCTAGAAATATAGCCACCCATTCAGTCACTCTTTTATCTAGTCCAATTGCACTCATTTTTGCCAGTAGTCTCCCATGATCTACCCTGTCGAATGCCGTAGATAGGTCAATTGCAATACAGTCCATTTGACCTCCTGAATCCAGAGTATCTGCTATATCTTGCTGGAATCGTACAAGTTGAACTTCCGTGGAATAACCTTTCCTAAACCCGAACTGCCTTCTATCGAACCAGTTATTAATTTCGCAAACATGTCTAATATGATCAGAAAGAATGCTTTCCCAAGGCTTGTATGCAATGCATGTCAAACTGACTGGCCTGTAATTTTCAGCTTTATGTCCATAGCCTTTCCTTTATACACAGGGGCTACTATAGCAACTCTCAATTCATTTGGTATAACACCTTCATGCAAACAGTAATCAAATAAGTACTTCAGATATGGTACTATTTCCCAACCCATTGTCTTTAGTATATCCCAGAAACCTTATCAATTCCAACTGCTTTTATAGTTTTTAACATTGCTTTATTCTTAGTGCACCTTTCCGGGGTACATTATTGGTATCGTGCCTTTACTCACAACTACCTCAAATACTCCGGCCAATAATTCATTATCTTATGTTGGGCGGTCAAATAAATGTACTGAATCCCCACAATCATCACCATGCAGATGGGAATGAGACATGGGTACATCATCCTAACTCTGCGACCTCATAATAATATAAATATCCAGACTTGACCTATCATTCGAATATTTCATCCCATCCGACATAAGTACTCCTTCGCCTCCACCTACTTTTACTCATTCAATCAAATACCACTTACTTTTCATGTTTTGATGTCAGCCATATATATCAATTCGGTGCACGATACTTATCAGGGATAAAGATTGTGATAAAAAATATTTCCTTTTTCTTTTTTTTTTAACGTGGACTCAACTAAGGAAAACGCACAGCTTCTTTTCTAAGTTCATTCGCAAACCATCTCCGCTCAACTGTAGTCAATAACTAAGAATAACCTGGGATTCATGCACTGTTCAACATATACGTATTCCTACAAATACCTCTTCAAATTATGAAGTGAATAAATATATAACAAGAATTCCAATCAAAATCCTTATCACCTAGTTTATTGAAAAAATAAAAAAAAGATGATTGTACTTGGAATGAAGTTACAAAATTATTTACATGTCCAATCGTATTCATTGAATTCCGATCCTTAATTAAAATATAGTAGATATTTCTTTAAATATTATTTACAATATCATTGAAAAGTATTATTATTTATCATTTAAGTATCTTTCAAATATCATTTAGAATTGATGGATCATCTTGAAGAATTATAAAAACGTCATGAAAGTATTATTTAAATACTAGTTAAATATCAAGAATGTCAATTTCATATCATTCAAATGTCATTTAGAGTCCTTGAAACATCTTGAAAAACTATTAAAATGTCTTCAAAGTATTACTTAAATATCAGTTAACTGTCCTTGATTTTCTCAAGATATCGGTTAAATATCTTTGGTTTTGGTTTTCTCAAGTTTTTTTTTAACGTAAGCAACATGAGCGAGTTCCACTTAACATGGCTTAAAATTGCCATTCACTAACATATCAACGAAAATCAACTTAAAGGTAAGTATTATGTCTACTAAGTAAACTTATATAAACTTATTCATAATATTCCTTGTAAATGTGTAGGATTAACCTAACGTAGCACTCGTGTGTCAACAAGCAAGTCATTCTCATGGTATTGATATACCTTGATTCAAAAACAATCATCAATCCGCGAAAAATTGCGAAGAAAATTGTATATGAAGGTCACCTATTTACGGACGGTAGTTATCTAAATTATGAAGACGTTTCCTACTTCCAATCATGACTTTGACAGGAAATCAACTTGGAGATAGCCTAACATGTAAAATTCCTCTAGGAAAATATTAAGTTTCAACCATAAATGCGTTACTTCTAGGATATAATCTCGATGATCGTACACCATAAACAGCCTGAAGGTTCAATAAGCTCATACAGTCGTATTCATATTCCATTTAACCCAACATGATAAGCTACCGTATATCTCACATGGCAAGAATATCAACTTTAACCTAACATCAGCATTACGCTTCATAAATATCACCAATTACTCATATAAACTCGTATTTCGCCGTATGCGCACCATACCTAACATAACTCCTCCTACTTCATATATTTCCATATATCCGACCAGTATTCTCGCCCACAACATCATCATGTCATTGACCATATCAAAAATTTCATTCACTTAATCTTTCGTTGCTCTACGAGTAGCGCAATGTACGTCTACTCCATTAAACATAATGTAATAGCATGTTATAGGATTACGATATTAAATAGCACAAACAATTATACATCTCCTGTAATAAAGGCATGTATTAAAATCTCAGGCTTTGTTACTCACGTTTGGTGACGATTAAACGTTATGTCATGTTCCTATGTCCTAGAGTACGATCTTACTTCTTTCTACATTGCATTATGGTTGATTTGCACTATGAAATACATATATCTCCATCACAACGTTGAAAATACTGATTTTCAAAGCTTTCTTCAAGTAAACAAACATTCCTATACATGGAGTATAAGTTTGTGTTATCAAAGACTACCTAGATCCGTATTCCCACATGATTATATGGATTATTTTTCAAAGACACTATCCATGGAGTTTATATCTCGAAAACCACGACATTCACCTAGCTGTACTCATATTTCAAATTAAACACACACTATTATTCATTCAAATCTAATAATTTAACTACGTAAAATAACTACATGGAACTTCACTTATCTTGCTTTCGCTAACCCGCTGGGTTGGATTTCATCCTGGAACTTCTTCTTTGGCCAGCATCTCGCGTTCAAGTGCACGTCATTACTGGTTACTGGACTTGGGCCTCGGGCGTGCAGTACGGCTGGTCAGGGTACCTCCAGATTGCGATCCCATTTTCTTGATTTACTCTGCCATGGAATCTCCGATGATTACATGCGTCAAAAACATATTGAAGGACGGTATTAGATGCATATTTGAATTAGGAACTGAATACTCTTGGGTATATTCTCTATCTCCCTAGCAAATAATTTTTGAAGATACAATATTTTATACGGCAATTGAAATGTTTTCTGCTTATCGTTAACTTTAAAATTGCTAGCTGGCGATCTCTAATTTTTATATAAGGGCTTCTGATCAACAGTTTCAAGCTTGACTTGGCGACTTCTACTGCGTGATCTGTCCTTCCTTCCTTACTCTTCTTTCACGCCCAATATTTCCAATTCCTATTTGAGATTTGGCGAAATTTTCTTTACGTTTCATATATAGTCGTAATTGTATTAATAGCAATTCTCTTCTCCAACTATAATCTATTCTCTTCTTGTATTGAATCTTGTCTGATATTTCGTTCCGTTGTTGACTTCTCTCTTTTTTTTAAGTGAATGTCTTTTCAGCTCGGGATAACAATACATTTTTTTTTACTCACGGCCGCATGGATTCTTTAGGTCTGATCGTCATAATTGTACTTCACGGCTCATTTGATTCGTTATGTCGGCATATTTTCCTTGTAATATACTCTTTTATCATATAATTTTCGTCATTCTACCGCGATGCATGGCAAATGTCAGCGATGTAACTGCCGTTCATGACGCAAACTGGGCAATGAAATGGTACATTAGCACGTATTGTAGAAGTGTAGAGTTTCTGTAATTTGTCAATAATGCAGCCGTCATTTGCTAAAAGTTTTGTGCAATTATTAATTCTGTGCAATTATTAATTCAACTATCTATTATTCTAGAAAATGGGTGTGTTTTGCTTAAAGGGTAGATATCCTCATTTTTTGCTCTTATAAGAAGGATGCACGTGCAGGTGAACTTAAGTTTAGAAATACGTAGTTAATATTATTAAACATAATTTACACATGCTCAAAGCAACATTATCCGGCTAAATTTTGCCAAGGAAATCAATGTATTTACTGAACTTACACATCACTTAACTAATGATTTTATTGCGTGCTGTATTACGTCTAAAGTATTCATTTAGCGTATGGCTTATACAGACCAGATGAGAAACAATGTAATTTGTACTTCACAATTGAATATCAAGTTTTTCACTCCAACGTACAGCACCTGGAGTTACCAGCAGGAAGTCATCTTCATGACCGTGATAGGCTCGAATCTTGCATTCCATGACGAATAGTCTGGTGTGGAGCTCCGCAGTCACGCCTGGATTAGGTAGATTTTTCCACTTATGGAGAGCGGCTCTGCACCGGCCGTGTCCTCTTCTGATTCTATTCAGGGCAAGATCTTGAGAAATCCTAGTCTACCCGTGCATAGTGACCTGCCACTTTTGAACCTTATGTATAAACTTATTTATTTCGATAAACGATGACTTGAAACAAGATCATTTTTTCGCTAGTGGTTCAGCGTTCGGCTACGCTGGGATGGGAGAGAACTAGGACTGGAAAGGTAGTGGCCATGTCCTTAATTAACGTACAGCCTCAGCCTTTACCTGGTATGAGAATAGGAAATCACAGAAAATGCACCGTTAGAGCTACCAAAAATGCGAGTGGAACCCATCTCTTGAATGCACACTTTACATCTACATCTACATGCAGTACGCATATCCAAATAGCTCAATGTATGTAAAAATGTGCAAGAAATGTCTCCATTATGCATAGATTTAATTTCTTTAACACTCTGACCTTTTGTACGTTCTTTTCGTGCTATTCCTTTGACAATATGCGCCAGAGAACGATACATCTGATGTTGGTTATTATGTTCTACGATTAACTAGACGTCGTTCCATTTGGATTCCTCAATTAGCACGCCTCTTTACAGTATATATTTCCGAAAAAGAGGTGACAATTCAACTACATAAAGTACGATCACAAGTCTTGAGAATCCGATCATCCTTCTCACCGATGAAGCAGGAAGCACACACACAATACTGTAAATGCTAATTTAGATCTATATGAGTTCAAGGTAAATTCTAATCTGAAGCGAAGTTATAGATTCTCTTCTGGATATATCTTTGAAACAAGGGAAATGAGAAAATAAATTTGAACCCAGCTCACGTTCAATTATGGTGGTACTCTGAAGTCTTTATTTCCCTTCAAGATTGTCTCCACTCCCATTTATGAAAATGATGAAATACATTATATGCATGAGAACTATGTTCATGTCTGTTGAGTGACGTGAGATTTAAATGTTGTTAATTATATCACGTCCTTGTGGTTCGGATTCCTCGTGAAACTTGATGCCATGTTCCTAAGATCACGATTAAAAAAGCAAGTAAAAACTACAAGCTTTTGTTTGTTTTGCTGTGTTTTAAGGAAACCTTGAGCTGCGAAAAGAATAACGTTGGAAACATTAATGCTTATGTCCAAATATGTGCCTAGTAATAACAAACTTGTCCGCCTCTGTGGTGTAGTGGTTAGTGTGATTAGCTACCACCCCCGGAGGCCCGGGTTCGATTCCCGACTCTGCTACGAAAAGTTTCCAACTTCTCCTCCAAGCAAATGCTGGGATGACACCTAACTTAAGGCCACGGCCACTTCCTTCCCTCTTCCTTGTCTATCCCTTCCAATCTTCCCATCCCCCCGCAAGGCCCCTGTTCAGCATAGCAGGTGAGGCCGCCTGGGCGAGGTACTGGTTATCCTCCCCAGTTGTATCCACCAACCCAATGCATCACGCTCCAGGACACTGCCCTTGAGGCGGTACAGGTGGGATCCCTCGCTGAGTCCCAAGGAGAAACCAAACCTGGAGGGTAAGCAGATTATGAAGATGAAGATAATAACAAACTGCAATTTACTTGGGTTTTTTTTTACAAGTTACCTTACGTCGCATCGACACAGATAGGTCTTATTGCGACGATGGGATAGGAAAGGGCTAGGAGTGGAAAGGAAGCAGCCGTGGCCTTAATTATGGTACAGCCCCAGCATTTGCCTGGTGTGAAAATGGGAAAGCACAAAAAAAAAACATCTTCAGGGCTACCGACAGTGGGGTACGAACCCACTATCTCCCGAATGTAAGCTCACAGCTACGCGTGCCCCTAACCGCACGGCCAACTCACTTGGTAATTTACCCGGTTGCAATGCCTGTCTACTAATTCTGTGCATCAAAACAAGAGATACAATTTCAGTCTAATATTAGTCGCACACCATCCTCGTTAACATCAAGCGATCCAGGTGAGCGTCACCTGCCGACTTCCGAAGAGTGCACTGTTGTCAATTTTACTTACCGTGCTCGTACAATCATACATTTTTAACCAGGCAACTAAACGGACACGATAGACCACAAGCAGCAGTAGTAGTGAATACTGCTATAAACTCTTTAATGACCCTGAAATATTGCTATGCTCATTCCACGTGGAGTAGACACTCAAAACGACAGTATGTTGCTGCATCAGTGCTATTGGAGAATGAGACAAAAATGAACGTAACTTATTGGTGCAAAGAGGGGAAAGAGCTTCGGCTACTCAGCTAACATTACCATTTATTATTACCAAAGGCTTGCGGGTCGTCAAGGAGGATAGTGCGCCTATAATGCCAGGCGCAACAAAATTCAATACTAAAACTTCTAGGAATAGTGGAAGAGACCAAAATAAATTTGTTTTATTAAATAGCCATATGAAACTAATACATTTCAATTTAATTGCAATGCTTTAGGAAAACTTTTCAGAATTGCAGCCTCTTGCTGCAATACTAGCTCTGCAAAAACGTAATCCTGGTTCAGCGATGAGAAGGTTACCATTTAGATTTAAACTTTCAAGTGATGCTGTTTCAGGTATCGGATAGTTTCATTCTCAATAACATCAAGAATTGCCTCAATTATCAATATACAACCTATGGTTATTTCATTAAATGTATTTGTTTTGGTCTCATTTATTATCCTTAGAAGTCTGAGCATTGGATTTTGTTACACCTGTTATCTTCGAGTAGCATTCATTCAAGATTTGAAAATTACGACCTCTCGTATTACCTACTAGCAGTGCGTTTTTGTAACAAGAAAGATGGTTTTACCCAAACTTCTTCATAAATTGAATCTCTCAATTTGTTCATATCTCTTCCAAAAGTAGGCCTACTGATTTTATCACTGGCCAACTCTGAAGAAATTTTCCCTTCCGGATATTCTTCTGGTCCTAAACTTGTAAACTTTTGGCACGCCTTACAACCTAGCATTTTATTTTTCACTTAAAGCCATCTGTTTCTCTGGATGAAGTCGTTTTTCTGAGTTAATGTTAATCTCCATTATTGTCAGAATTGTTTCCCTCTTGAACTGCTGTATATTTGTCGGCACTTGAGATGTTTTCTTAACATTTGCTAGATGCGCTGTTCGCATATTCAGGAGATACAGTACTTCAGAGGAATCGTCATGCTTTCTTTTGTTCTGTAGCGGTACAAAATAATCAGTTATTTTATTCATTACACTTCTCTAGCTTGTGAGCCTTGTAGACCCGTTGCTCCTACTAAATAACTTGCCACGGCAGCACAAAACAATTTTTGTATTCTTTCCACATTATTTAAAAACAACGAAGGCAGTTAAATTTAGACATACATTAACCCCAGATAAGCAATGACGTTTAGGTATTGACTAGTTGTTTGCTGCTACGCCGTTAGGGCACTTGTTGCAATACACATACCGTTAGATTGTCCTTAACAGTTTGTTTGCTAAAGGGTGAGAAAACCAAACCCCTACCCTATTTTATTCCAGTAGCCAAAAATGTAAAAGGGCAAACAACAGCAAGACAAAGATTATCTCCTTCTTAAACTCCGAACTAAAAACACGAAATTATTTATAGGACAAGAATGATAATATTAGAACGGCAGTTCATAGAAACTTCAAACAAGTTCTTGTATGTATAGAAAACCAGAAAGCTTGATTTTAAGCCATTATCCAACACTTCATAGAAAATGTGATAGGAATATTCCGAATAATATATACAGTTCATTGCTTTCGTTTCTTTCGAGTGGTGCTGGTGCTGGGTACCGTTGCACTCCGTCAAGAAAAAGAAAAAAAGAACAGCCTACTAGCATTGCAGTCAAGTTCGTGTGAATTTAGATCAGTATGTTTAAGGATGTAAATCTATCTATCTATCTATCTTAATCTGTTTACCCTCCAGGGTTCGCTTTTCCCTCGGACTCGGCGAGGGATCCGACCTCTACCGCCTCAAGGGCAGTGTCCTTTAGTTTCAGATTTTGGGTCGGGGATACAACTGGGGAGAATGACCAGTACCTCGCCCAGGCGGCCTCACCTGCTATGCTGATCAGGGGCCTTGTGGAGGGATGGGAAGATTGGAAGGGATAGACAAGGAAGAGGGAAGGAAGCGGCCGTGGCCTTAAGTGAGGTACCATCCCGCCATTTGCCTGGAGGAGAAGTGGGAAACCACGGAAAACCACTACCAGGATGGCTGAGGTGGGAATCGAACCCACCTCTACTCAGTTGACCTCCCGAGGCTGAGTAGACCCCGTTCCAGCCCTCGTACCACTTTTCAAATTTCGTGGCAGAGCCGGGAATCGAACCCGGACCTCCGGGGGTGGCAGCTAATCACGCTAACCACTACACCACAGAGGCGGACGGATGTAAATCTATATATATAAAACTAGCAAGATACCCGTGCTTCGCTACGGTATTATACTGAAATTTATAATTGAATGCTTATTGTTTTAGATATATAATCCGCCGAAATTCGCGATCTGACTCGTTTTCTGCGAGAATCCACCAAAATTCCCGATCTGACTCGTTTTCTATTATTTTACGGCACGTTTCCTCCCATTTTTAAATCTTACTTTCCAGCAATCGATTTCGTACTTCCCGGGCTAGACTCAGGTATTCCTCCCGGTCAGTTGGGTTCGTAAATCTTTGCCATCTTTTCCTATAATATTTTTAATATGGATAAAATCCTTCAGGAGATCCGGCGTGGTGTCATATTGGGTGCCTTGGTGGCACTGAACCCACGTCCGGACTGCATTCTTAGTCATTACCCGTCCAGGAGCCGTTTCCAGCGCGGTCCGCGCATTTGACGACGGTCCGGAATATTATTATTATTATTATTATTATTATTATTATTATTATTATTATTATTATTATTATTATTATTATGTGTTGCTGGAATGGCTGATGACAGGGAAAACCGTAGTATCCGGAGGAAAACCTGTCCCGCCTCCATTTTGTCCAGCACGAATGCCACATGGAGTGACCGGGATTTGAACCACGGAACCCAGCTGTGAGAGGCCGGCGCGCTGCCGCCTGAGAAACGGAGGATCCTGATAAGTACATTAATAACAGTAAAATCAATTGGTCTCACCTCCTTCTACACCCCACCCCCCACCGCCGTTAAGTTTAATTACCGCCACCAACAAATTTAAAAGAATGCTTGTTTCTTTATGTTTAAGGGAGATTCCAGACAACAATGTTCACGTCTATTACCTTCGGTTTTGAGATGTAAATATCCCCATAAAAATAATTCAATTTCTTTCACTTCCTTTCACACTCTTTCCCCCCCCCCCTCCCCTAAGTGAATTTTCCCGCAAAAAGTACTTGTTTCTTTAATAGTAAAGGATCTTCTAAATACCAATTATCACGACTCTGACTTCTTCAGTTTTTGATTTATGTGTCCTCATGAAAGGAATTCAACTCCTTTACACTCCCGCCCTCCAAGATGGTTTCCCCACCAAAACGCGTTCTTCTTTGTTTTTAAAGGAGGTCCAAATACGAATTTTTACGTCTGTAACAACTTTAGTTTTTATTAGATGTATGTATTCTCATACAATTAAGTCAATTAATTTTTCAATTCTTTCAACCCCCCCCCCCCTTCTTTGGATTTTCCGAGAATACGTGTTTCTTTACTTTTAAAGCAGATTGCAAATATCAAATTTCACGTCTGTAACATCTTCATTTTTGAGATATTAGTAGCCTAATTAAAAGAATTCATCACCATTTTCAGTCACTTTTACCCCCCCCTCCCTCCAACCAAGTGGTATTCCGAAAACGAAAAGTACACGTTTCTTTATGTTTAATAGAGATAAAAAAATACCATTTTTCTCTTCTGTAACATGCTAAGTGTTTTTAGATATACTGTAAAAATTCTCATTTTAAAATTTCACCCCTTTTGAGTTCCCTTTAAGTGGAGTTTCCAAAAACAAATCACCTATATTTTTTTACATTTACAGGAGATTTACACCCACTCTTTACGTCTGTAACATTTTACGTTTCCAAATTCTGTAGATAGTCTTTCAAAAAATTCACCCCAATTTGTCACTCCTGTTTAACCGCCATTAATTGGCTTTTCCAAAAACTAAAACATACGTGTTTCTTTATTTTTAAAGGAGATGCCATATGCAAATTATCAGTTCTGTAATATCTTTCGTTTATGAGATATGTGTATCCTCATTAAAGGCATTCAACCCATTTTTCACCCTTTTACACCCCTCCTATTAGGATTTACGGGAAACAAAAAAAATACGTGTTCCTTTATTTTTAGAGGAGATTCTAACTACCAAATTTTACATCTGTAAATTTTAAAGTTTTAAGATGTAGGCACACTAATTTTAAAAAATTCACCCCCTCTTTTCACCCCCAATATTTGGATTTTCCAAAAACGAAAAAATGCGTGTTTCTTTACTTTTAACGTAGATCCAAAATACCTATTTTCAGGTCTGTAATATCTTCAGGTTCTGAAATATAAGTAGCCTCATGAAAGGCATTCAACCCATTATTCACCCTTTTAAACCCTTCTTATTGGGATTTTCCGAAAACAAAAGAATACGTGTTTTTTTATTTTTAAAGGAGATTCTAAACACCAATTTTTACATGTATAAACTTAAAAAGTTTTGAGATATAGATACACTCATTTTAAAAAATCACCCCCTTTTCAACCCCCCCCAATTAATTATATTTTCCACAGACAAAAATACGTGTTTCTTTATTTTAAAAGGAGATCCCAAACACCAATTTTCAGGTCTGTAATATCTTCAGGTTGTGAAATATAAGTAGACTCATGAAATGCATTCGACCGCTTTTTCAACCTTTACCACCCTTCCTATTACGATTTTCCGAAAGCGAAATATACGTGTTTCTTTATTTTTAATGGAGATTCTAAATACCAATTTTTACATCTATAACTTTTAAAAGTTTTGAGATGTAGATACACTCATTTTAAAATATTACCCCCTTTTCACCCCCCCCTTAATTGGGTTTTCCAGAAACAAAAAATACGAGTTTCTTTATTTTTGAAAGCGATCAAAAGTACCAATTTTGAGGTCTGTAATATCTTCAGTTTCTGAGATATATGTATTTTCTTTAAAGGCATTCAACACATTTTTAACCCCTTTTCACCCCTCCTATTGGGATTTTCCGAAAACAAAAAAATACGTGTTCCTTTATTTTTAATGAAGATTCTAAATACTAATTTTTACATCTCTAAACTTTAAAACTTTTGAGATATAGATGCACTCATTTTAAAAATTCACCCCCCCCTTTCACCCTCGCATTAATTGGATTTTCCAAAAACAAAAAAATATGTGTTTCTTTATTTTTCACAGCGATCAAAAGTACCAATTTTGAGGTCTGTAATAACTTCAGTTTCTGAGATATAAGTAGCGTATCCGGATTAAAGGCATTCAACCCCTTTTTCACCCTTTTTCACCCCTCCTATTGGGATTGTCTGAAAACAAAAAAATACGTGTTTCCTTATTTTTAAAGAAGATTCTAAATACCAATTTTCACATCTGTAAACTTTTAAAGTTTTGAGATATAGACACACTCATTTTAAAATTTCACCCCCCTTTTCACCCCCTTAGCGAGGGAATATCCAAAAATCCTCTCTTAGCGAGCACCTACATCTTAATATGAATATATCTCCAAAATTTCATTTCTTTATGTCCAGTAGTTTTGGCTCGGCGATGATGAATCAGTCAGTCAGTCAGTCAGTCAGTCAGGACAAGCTACTTTATATATATAGATAACTTGTCCTGACTGACTGACTGACTGACTGACTGATTCATCATCGCCGAGCCAAAACTACTGGACATAAAGAAATGAAATTTTGGCGATATATTCATATTATGATGTAGGTGCTCGCTAAGAGAGGATTTTTGGATATTCCTTCGGTAAGGGGGTGAAAATGGGGGTGAAATTTTGAAATGAGTGTATCTATATCTCAAAACTTTAAAAGTTTACAGATGTAAAAATTGGTATTTAGAATCTTCTTTAAAAATAAGGAAACACGTATTTTTTTGTTTTCAGAAAATCCCAATATGAGGGATGAAAAAGGGTGAAAATGGGGGAAAATGGGTTGAATGCCTTTAATCAGGATACCGGTACTTATATCTCAGAAACTGAAGGTATTACAGACCTGAAAATTGGTACTTTTGATCTCTTTTAAAAATAAAGAAGCACGTATTTTTTGTTTTCGTAAAATCCAATTAATGGGAGGGTGAAAAGGGGGTGAACTTTTAAAATGAGTGAATCTATATCTCCAAACTTTTAAAGTTTGCAGATGTAAAAATTGGTATTTAGAATCTTCATTAAAAATAAAGAAACACAAATTTCTTTGTTTTCGGAAAATCGCAATAGGAGGAGTGAAAAAGGGTGAAAAATGGGTTGAATGCCTTTAATGAGGCTACTTATATTTCAGAAACTGAAGATATTATAGACCTGAAAATTGGTGTTTGGGATCTCCTTTAAAAATAAAGAAACACTTATTTTTTGTTTTTCTGGAAAACCCAATTAAGGGGGGTGAAAAGAGGGTAATATTTTAAAATGACTGTATCTATATCTAAAAACTTTTAAAGGTTATAGATGTATAAATTGGTATTTAGAATCTCCATTAAAAATAAAGAAACACGTACATTTTGTTTTCGGAAAATCGTAATAGGAAGGGTGGTAAAGGTTGAAAAAGGGGTCGAATGCATTTCATGAGTCTACTTATATTTCAGAACCTGAAGATATTCCAGACCTGAAAATTGGTGTTTGGGATCCCCTTTAAAAATAAAGAAACACGAATTTTTGTGTGTGGAAAATCCAATTAATGGGGGGGGGGGGTGAAAAGGGGGTGATTTTTTAAAATGAGTGTATCTATATCTCAAAACTTTTTAAGTTTATAGATGTAAAAATTGGTGTTTAGAATCTCCTTTAAAAATAAAGAAACACGTATTCTTTTGTTTTCGGAAAATCCCAATAGGAAGGGTGTAAAAGGGTGAATAATGGGTTGAATGCCTTTCATGAGGCTACTTATATTTCAGAAC
This sequence comes from Anabrus simplex, assembly GCF_040414725.1. Lineage (NCBI taxonomy): Eukaryota > Metazoa > Arthropoda > Insecta > Orthoptera > Tettigoniidae > Anabrus > Anabrus simplex. The sequence continues at coordinate 581,222,692 of NC_090265.1, read as the reverse complement.
CTGAAGATATTACAGACCTGAATATTGGTATTTTGGATCTACTTTAAAAGTAAAGAAACACGTATTTTTTCGTTTTTGGAAAATCCAAATATAGGGGGGTGAAAAGGGGGGGTGAATTTTTAAAATGAGTGTGTCTACATCTTAAAACTTTAAAATTTACAGATGTAAAAATTGGTAGTTAGAATCTCCTCTAAAAATAAAGGAACACGTATTTTTCTGTTTCCTGTAAATCCTAATAGGAGGGGTGTAAAAGGGTGAAAATGGGTTGAATGCCTTAATTGAGGATACACATATCTCAGAAACGAAAGATCTTACAGAACTGATAATTGGCATATGGGATCTCCTTTAAAAATAAAGAAAGACGTATTTTTTTAGTTTTTGGAAAAGCCAATTAATGGGGGTTAAACAGGAGTGACAAATTGGGTTGAATTTTTTGAAAGACTATATCTACAGAATATCTTGGAAACGTAAAATGTTACAGACGTAAAGAGTGGGTGTAAATCTCCTGTAAATGTAAAGAAATATAGGTGATTTTTTTGGAAACTCCACTTAAGGGGAACTCAAAAGGGGTGAAATTTTAAAATGAGAATTTTTACAGTATATCTAAAAAAACTTAACATGTTACAGAAGTGAAAAATGGTATTTTTTATCTCTATTAAACATAAAGAAACGTGTACTTTTAGTTTTCGAAAATACCACTTGGGTGGAAGGGGGGAGGGGTAAACGTGACTGAAAATGGTGATGAATTCTTTTAATTAGGCTACTGATATCTCAAAAATGAAGATGTCACAGACGTGAAATTTGATATTTGCAATCTGCTTTAAAAGTAAAGAAACACGTATTCTCGGAAAATCCAATGAAGGGGGGGGGGGGTTAAAGAATTGAAAAATTAATTGACCGAATTGTATGAGAATACATACATCTAATAAAAACTAAAGTTGTTACAGACGTGAAAATTTTTATTTGGACCTCCTTTAAAAACAAAGAAGAACGCGTTTTGGTGGGGAAACCATCTTGGAGGGCGGGAGTGTAAAGGAGTTGAATTCCTTTCATGAGGACACATAAATCGAAGACTGAAGAAGTTAGAGTCGTGATAATTGGTATTTAGAAGATACTTTACTATTAAAGAAACAAGTATTATTTGCGGGAAAATTCACTTAAGGGGGGGGGGGGAGATTGTGAAATGAAGTGACTAAAAGTGAATTATTTTTATGGGGATACTTATATCTCAAAACTGAAGGTAATAGACGTGAACATTGGTGTTTGGAATCTCCCTTAAACATAAAGAAGCAAACATTCTTTTAATTTTTTATGGTGGGGGGGGGTTGGCGGTAAATAAACTTAAATTCGGTGGGGTGTTAAAGGAGGTGAGACCAATTGATTTTACTGTTATTGATGTACTTATAAGGATCCTCCGTTGCTCAGGCGGCAGCGCGCCAGCCTCTCACAGCTGGGTTCCGTGGTTCAAATCCCGGTCACTCCATATGGCATTCATGCTGGACAAAACGGAGGCGGGACAGGTTTTTCTCCGGATACTCCGGTTTTCCCTGTTATCAGCCATTCCAGCAACACATAATAGTTCAGTGCCGCCAAGGCACCCAATATGACACCACGCCGGATCTCCTGAAGGATTTTATCCATATTAAAAATATTATAGGAAAAGATGGCAAAGATTTACGGACCCAACTGACCGGGAGGAATACCTGAGCCTAGCCCGGGAAGTACAAAATCGATTGCTGGAAAGGAAGATTTAAAAGTGGGAGGAAACGTGCCGTAAAATCATAGAAAACCAGTCAGATCGGGAATTTTGGTGGATTCTCGCAGAAAACGAGTCAGATCGCGAATTTCGGCGGATTATATATCTAATAACTACCTGGAACAAGACCCCTCCTCGCTATCTCTTGAAAGAAACACATACGTTATCTTGACCTGTATCGCTGACAACTCGCGTGCAATACAATTCTTGACCAACACAGAACGTGCGAAGACATTTAATTTAAAACGTCACTTGAAATATTCTTATCCATCACGGTCCTACGGTTTCACGTGGAATCATAACTATGGAACGACTCTATACCCAAATCATCAAATTACACAAAATAAATCCTCGGGTTCACTACAATGAAAATCACCGCACAAAGTATATTCAACACTATAGGATTTTCAACATCCTGATCCACATTCCTTCCTATCTCTGCAAGACTTGAACCACTTGCTACCACAAATTCACTACACGACAATAACATGGAATATCTCTCTTACGTGATACACTATGTTGTTACATCAAACAAGCTATGACAAACTAATCGTCTCTCCTCGAATATCTGAATTTGACAACACAATATTTCCAAAACCGAAACTCACAACTTAACTTTCAAAAATGTTACCAATATTTTCCTCTCATCAATTCTACAGAGATTTCAACAGACCTTTGGAATAGCACTTCCCTTTCACAAATCACACACCGGTTTCTTCTCCTACCTTTCTTTAACCAATTTACAGTGCCGAACACATGACGGTGTGCCTTCGGCAACAGCTGACGTTCCATCATTATCGCGCACTCGATCTAAATGGTAAGCCACGGATTACACTTACAGGAATTTCATCTTCACACTGAACAGAACTTCGTGATAAATTAATGTCCTAACTTTGGCAAACAACAAATAGAGGAAATAAACGACGAAAATTATACTTTGCTCTAGACATTAAATTCCTTTTACGGCCATCAAATCTACTACTGTACAACATTTCGCACGCTAGTTTCGCGGCATTCCCGATTATCCAAGAAACAGAAAAAATATATTTTGTCGTATTCCTGTGACATTTTCACGATATAAAAGGGTGAACCAAAATGCGTCACAGATACACAAATAAAATAGTGGCATAATGAAATAAACAAATGCACTTTATAAAAAGGTAGTCTATATACTTGAAGCCGTACGTGGTCTTACATCATACCAGGCTCACCATCCTCTCTCAATCTTTATATAGCCATCTCGACAGACAGTGGCTTTACAAAACATAATCTTCCTTTCATTTATATTTGGTATCATTCACCTGAAAATAACGACATAAAAATAAATGCCCTTCACAGGTTCTCTTCCTCGCGAACCCAACACGTTCGTCAAATCACCGATCCGCTCACGATATAAAGTGAAACAATGATATTTTCTAATTCAGCTGCAGGACTTCGGAATTGTAATGACCGTCTCTTGCCTTGATGTGAAGATACACGACGGTTCTACATTTCGGAATACCATTGATTTGAATGCTAATCTATTTCCACTTGGAGACATTATTCAGACACCTTTGGCCGAAACTGCCTTCCCTTCAGAGGACTTAGTTTCCACAGCAAGTTTATAATGTTAATCTCAATAGCGTACGGTCGCCTCAAAGTCACTGGAAACAATGCGAGAATTGTAAATAGCGCGGCGTGCTTTTATAACATTTTCTCCCAATACTATGACATCCGCATTTACCGCCAAAAGTTTAATGACACTGTTTTCACCTCAAAAAAGTGTAATTATGGCTGATTATGACATAACACATAGTTGATTAGTTTGGTAGCGGTGTTGATGATAAGCATTAAGGGTTTCTCTTAACCAACTGAGTCGTTAAATTAACTCATAAGCTAGGCACTATGTTTTGGTCGATGTAACAGAGTTTAAACGAGCAGGGGCGTCTTTCAACAATTTTCCTTCTGGAGCTATTTAGCGGTCTAAAGTCTTTACCACTAACAACCAAATTGTTTCATTTACGATTTTCTGACGTTTACTACGGCAGTTTGGTCGCCAATTTTTCTTAAAATGTACTTTTAACCAAAAAAAAAAATAGTTTCGCCAAATTACTTCGTATCCCTGCACATTCTGCACGTGTTGGTGACGTAATTTTCTTTTTTTGCAAGTTGCTTTACGTCGCATCGACACAGATAGGTCTTATTGCGACGATGGGACAGGAAAGGGCTAGGAGTGAGAAGGAAGTGGCCATGGCCTTACTTAAGTTGCAGCATTTGCCTGGTGTGAAAATGGGAAACCACGGAAAACCATCTTCAGGGCTGCTGACAGTGGGGTTCGACCCCACTATCTCCCGAATACTGGATACTGGCCGCACTTAAGCGACTGAGCGATCGAGCTCGGTGACGTAATTTCTGTAGCGTGAGAATGAGTTTCACCGCTACTGTCTTCCACGTGCCGTCTCTGGTCAGAGATAAAAAATGCAACTGGGGATCCTCATGACTTGTATTGTCTATGGGGCCTCGTATTATAGATTTAGGACTCCGGCTCCTTATGACTCAAAGGTCATAGGTTCAATATATTATAGAGATAACTGAATTGAATTTATTGATAATTTACACGCCACTGAGGCTGAAAAGCCACTTTATGTAGCACCTTCATATAATAATATACAGGTGTATGAACACGTTAACTAAATGTATAATATTAAGATATTAAACTTCAAAAATTAAAATTAAAAAATTAAATTAGGCTAAAATACCAAATCCGCTAAAGTTAAAACATATATTATATAATAGGTAAGAAAGTAAAACATTAAGCCTATTTAATATTTTAGACTACCCGGTATAAGGATGTAAAAAATCAAAAGGTGAAACAGAGAGTGAAACAATTTTTTAAGAAATACATATTTCTGATTGTTTGACACAAGTATGTCTGATCTCAGCCCCTTGCATACTCCTCCAGGAAGAAAGATGTTGACTACTTTAGTTGAGTACAGTTAGTGTTATTTGCGAAACGGCGAAGATTAAAGACGTTAAAGATACGCGATGCAGTGCAAAGAAAGGATTTGTTAAATTTAGTGGCACGATGGAGGGGAATTTGAAGGGTAGTTTTGTAAACCTTTTATCTCTGTCATGTACCACCTCCATTGGTTTAAATGCATTATAAAGGAAATCTCAGTAGCTGTTGCTACGCACAAAATTCTCAAACTGGAGTCTTCAGTTTCAGAATTTTATGCGTAGCAACAGCTATTGAGATTTCGCGATGTTTATGGAGTTTCAATCACTGCAGCTGTATGTAATAGGGTGTTATGTGTTCATCACGCCTGGCACTTGCCACGTAACAAACACGCATTTTGTACCCTCTGTAGTTTTATGTTCAAAGTTTCAGATGAGTTGTTGTATACGGCTGAACCATAGTCAATGCTTGGGAATACAATATTTTGAACAAGCAGTTTTCGCATGAGAGAGAGAGAGAGAGAGTCCAGTCAGTTGAGACCTTCCTTTTTCGAATAATGAGAGTAGGCTGAAAGTAAACATGATACATGTTCGGCCCATTAATGTGAAAGGCTTGATTTATATTGTAGATAGTCTGCCTAAGCAGAGAGCAGTCTATGATTCAGAGTCCATTTGGAATAAAAGGGAAGAGGGAAGAGGGAAGTTCTTACATTATTTAGACGCCAAACAACAACGACCATCACGTGACCAATCGATACTAACTCACGCACATTGAGTTCACTGACTGCCACGCACGTATTATTACCAACCATTGCCCTGCACTACCTCCAAAGTGTTGCTTTCTAATGCACAAGAAGAAGCTTTGAGGACAATGCTTGATGCGCGGATGATGTGAAGTCTAGGAATTTATTCCACTCAACATAGTCTGAGGAAGTGGTAGGTTATGGGCATTTCTTCTTCTTCTTCTTCTTCTTCTTCTTCCTCTACTGCTACTACTATTACCGCTTTTCCCTCATATGTGTGTTCTCGGATACGAACTGCGTCGCACATGTGGATTTGGCCCCGTTTTACGGCCGGATGCCCTTCCTGATGCCAGCCCTATATGGAGGGATGTAATCACTATTGTGTGTTTCTGTGATGGTTGGTAATGAAATGGCGTATGGCTTTTAGTGCGGGGAGTGTCCGAGGACATGTTAGGCTCGCCAGGTGCAGGTCTTTTGATTTGACTTCCGTAGGCGACCTGCGCTTCGTGATGAGGTTAAAATAAAGATGTAGACACATACACCCAGCCCCCGTGCAATCGAAATCAACCAATGATGGTTAAAATCCCCGACCCGGCTGGGAATCGAACCCAGTACCCTTTGAACCGAAGGCCTCAACGCTGACCATTAAGCCAATGAGTCAGACATTTTAATAATATCTTTTCAATTGTAGTAAATTTCAGGAGACGCAGAGGGTCAGAGGGTCAGGTGTTCTTCGAGGTGTCGGAGTAGATTAACGACACGGAATTGTCATATACGAACACCCTTCGATATTACCAAAAGCACTTAAGTAGGTCATTACCGAGCTCGATAGCTGCAGTCGCTTAAGTGCGGCCAGTATCCAGTATTCGGGAGATAGTAGGTTCGAACCCCACTGTCGGCAGCCCTGAGAATGGTTTTCCGTGGTTTCCCATTTTCACACCAGGCAAATGCTGGGGCTGTACCTTAATTAAGGCCACGGCCGCTTCCTTCCCACTCCTAGCCCTTTCCTGACCCATCGTCGCTGTAAGACCTATCTGTGTCGGTGCGACGTAAAACAACTAGCAAAAAAAAAAAAAAAAAAAAAAAAATGTAGGTCATTTCGGAATCTCCATGATACGTAGGAGATTCAATGAATGATGTAAAAATACCCCTCATGTAATATACCCTAGGCCATGATAGTTTCCTGTGAGGTTTCAGAAGCTAGATCACCACTAACCCACACCTCTACTAGATTAGGAATATATTAGGAATACTGCCCTTGATATAAATTGTAACATGATGGGGTTGATGGAAACATGGCCAAACACTGAGGTACTTGGTGGGATCCGATTTGTGCATCTAAACGGTTCTAGTAGGTAAATTCCTATCCTAGTCCCGAGGTGGTGCAGCTCTTTTCAGGCACACCCCCAATGAAGGTGAGCTGCATGTGCCATTTTTAACCACACACCAGCCCTCCTGTCATTCTTAAATCTCTGGCAGTACTGGGAATTGAATCCAAGCCTCCGAGGGTGGCAGCAAATAACGCTAACCATTATGCTACGGAGGCGGACTAAATGGCACTGAAATCCATCAATAAATACTACAGTATATGTATTTGTTGTACGATAGCAACAACGAGCTCAGACAACAGACACGGTGTTACCATTGGGAGAACTGAATCATCAACCCCATAGTCTTGATTTGGAACTGGGTGATTTCCAACACTTTGGACTGTTGAAGACGTACCTGGATCGAAAAGGATTCATAACCGAAAGAGAAGTTTGCACACCGTTATGTCCTGGCTTCGGAAGCATGACACTGAGCTGTTCAGTCTGAATATACCGTGCTCGATAGCTGCAGTCGCTTAAGTGCGGCCATTATCCAGTATTCGGGAGTAGTAGGTTCGAACCCCGCTGTCGACAACCCTAAAGATGTTTTTCGATGGTTTGCCATTTTCACACCAGGGAAATGCTGGGGCTGTACTTTAATTAAGGCCACGACCGCTTCCTTCCCATTCCTAGCCTTTTCCTGTCCCATCGTTGCCATAAGACCTATCTGTGTCGGTGCGACGTAAAACAACTTGCCAAAAAAAAAAAAAAAAAAAAAAAAGGTCAGTCTGAATGGATGGCATGCCTTAGACCAGTGGTGTTCAAAGTGTGGTACACGTACCATTAGGGGTACGCGAGGTCGTTTCAAGGGGTACGCAAATTCAGCGTAGCTCCTAATTGTTTTCAGTGAACAGTTCAGAAAACAGTCGAGCCTACTCATTTTCAATAAAATCTTGTTTTGATTTAGTGTTTTTGTCTACCACTACTCAGAGTCCCTTTCCGAACTATTCATTCTTAAAGATGTGTCAGTTTGTACCGTCCACTGACATGGTATGTAAACATGCTTACTTAATACTTATGCTGCATTGATCTTGTTTCAATTTTTTGTTTCGAAATCTACTGACAAACTACAACTTTTCAGTAGCAGTATACATACCGGCAGTACAGTAGTAACAGTTGCATTAATAATACTCGTATATATATTGCTGCTGGGCAACGAAAACCTTGTAATTCCACTCACGAGCAAACCACGTTTCTCCATCTGTCTCATGAAGGTTTGCTGCATTGTCTGAGAAGGGAACAGAATACTCCAGTGGTCGAATAACTGGGCTATCGTTAAGCAATGGAAATGCCAGGAGCAGTTCTCCCACCATTGCTGGATTTTGGACTTCTTCTGTAAGATTTACTACGAAGGAGTTACAACTATTTCTTTTCCCAGCGACGATTATATAGACTTAACTAAAAATACACCAATTAAATTACTAAGTGGTCTCTTACACAGGCGGATGACCAGTCCACATGTAATAGCCAACCCTACAACCCTCTAATGTTACAACTAACTTGGTGGCCCCCCACACGGGCGGGATACCAGACACCATGCAAGGCGCCACCCCTAACTAAATCTACTAAGCTCCCACTAACATGGACGGATGACCAGCTCACATGCTAGGGCACCCCCTGCATCTAAATTAAGCCTATAACTAAATATTACTACATTAATCTGTACTAATTCTATCCTAAATCTGTCTGGCCGTGACACCCCCCTGGTGAGGAACTTAAACCACCCTTCCCTAGGATGTCACGACCAGACATGTCTCATGAGGCTCGGAAACCGAAACCTCACCGACCCCTTAAGTTGTCAACGTTATTCCTCACCACACGATTATATAAAATACCTTATTGGTACTGTTATTATTCGAAAACGGAGTGGTGTAGTGGTTTAGCTGCTTGCCTGTCATCCCGGCGATCGTGGTTTGATTCCTGGTGTTGCTGGGGTGCGATTTTCAGTTGAAAATCCCGTTGTGTCAGGGAGGGCATGCGACCTCAAATTCCCGGCCATAACTCTTTCATGCCTCAGTGTGTGCAGGGACCCTGAGCAACCGGGAAAAGCTGTGGAAGATGATTATTATCTAACCCCATGGCACTACAGCCCTGAAGGGCCTTGGCCTGCCAAGTGACCGCTGTTCAGCAAGAAGGTCTGTAGATTACGAGGTGTTGTGTGCTCAGTACGACGAATCCTCTCGGTCATTATTCTTGGCTTTCTAGACCGGGGCCGCTATGTCACCGTGAGATAGCCCCTCAATTTTAATCATGTAGGCTGAGTGGACTTCGAAACAGCCCTCAGATACAGGTAAAAGTCTCTGACCTGGCCGAGAAACGAACCCGGGGCCTCCGCGTAAGAGGCAGTCACGCTATTCCTACACCATGGGGCCAGCTCAGATGATTATTATACATAGTTAATATTATTTGGCATCCAGCAACAATCAATCATTTGTTGTTTCTGGTATACTTACACTACATACTCGTTCTTTGGGGGTACGAAGGTAAAAAATTCGATTTTGGGGGTGAAATGAAAATCCTCAGCCTGTTTCCGGTTATTCGATCGGGTCAGGAATGGAATGAATGAAGCCCCATCTAGCGGCGAGGATAGGAATTGCGCCGGCTGCCGAAGCCTGACACACTCCTCTCGGGCAATGATTAATGAATGACAGATGAAATGAAATGATATTGGAGAGTGTTGCTGGAATGAAAGATGACAGGGAAAACCGGAGGAGCCGGAGAAAAACCTGTCCCGCCTCCGCTTTGTCCAGCACAAATCTCACATGGAGTGACCGGGATTTGAACCACGGCGCCCAGCGGTGAGAGCCCGACACGCTGCCACTTGAGCCACGGAGGCTCTGTTTTTGGGGGTACGCCAAACAAAGAGTTTGAATACCACTACCATAGACATTACATACAGGACGTAACAAGTATGTACGGCCAAACTTTCAGAAGACATTCCTCACACGTAGAAGAAGAGAATATGTTGTGTGGACATGGTCCGGAAAAAGTTTTCTATTCTCCATGTTAGAATCCAATTTCTACACCTCTACATGGTACCTCAGTTATGGGAAACACACAGGAACAGAACGTACCAGCATACCACATAATACATAATACATACATCAACCCGCCGCATCAGAGCATTCGGGATTCAATGCTTTGGCGGGTTGATGCATGTATTATGTATTATGTGGTATGCTGGTACGTTCCGTTCCTGTGTGATTCCCATGTCTAATATACTACGTAATTGTTATTATTATTTGTCATTATCATCATTAAAGTATTTAGAGGACCGAATGAAGAAGGACATGGCATTCATAGATCTAGGAAAGACATTCGATAATGTTGATTGGACCAAGCTATTTAAAATTCTGAAGGTTACTGGGATCAGATACCGCGAACGAAAAATTATCAACAATTTGTACGAAAATCAGTCTGCAGTGATAAGAATCGAGGGCTTTGAAAAGAAGCGGCAATCCAGAAAGGAGTGAGGCAAGGCTGCAGTTCCCTCCTTTTCAGTGTGTACATAGAACAAGCAGTCCGACTCGTTGGCTGAACGGTCAGCGTACTGGTCTTCGGTTCAGAGGGTCCCGGGTTCTATTCCCGGCCGGGTCGGGGATTTTAACCTTAATTGGTTTATTCCAATGGCACGGGGGCTGGGTGTATGTGCTGTCTTCATCATCATTTCATCCTCATCACGACACGCAGGTCACCTATGGGTGTCAAATAGAAAGACCTGCACCTGGCGAGCCTAACCCTTCCTGGGATATCCCGGCACTAAAAGCCATACGACATTTCATCATAGAACAAACAGTAAAAGAAATCGAAGGGAATCACAATCCAAGGAGAGGAAATCAAAATCTTGAGATTTGCTGATGATATTGTTATTTCATCTGAAACTACAGAAGATCTCGAGAAGTTACTGAATGGTATGGACATTGCCTTGGGGAAGGAGTACAAGAAAATAAGTAAGTCCAAAACAAAAGTAACGGAGTGCAGTCGAACGAAGGCAGGTAATGGAGGTAATATTAGATTAGGAAATGAAGTCTTAAAGGAAGTAGATGAATATTATTTCTTGGGCAGTAAAATAACCAATGACCGGACAATGCTATGCTAAAGGAAGAGAATAGAAACTTTTGAAATGTGGGGTTACAGAAGAATGCTGAAGGTGAGATGGATAGATCCAATCATGAATGAAGAGATACTGAATAAAATTGGCGAGAGGAGATCGATTTGGCTAAATTTGACGAGAAGAAGAGATAGAATGATAGAACACATCTTAAGAACCCAGGACTTGTTCAGTAGGTTTTTGAAGGAAGTGTAGGCGGTAGACCAAGGTATGAATATGGCAAGCAGATTAGAGCAGATGTAGGATTCAATTATTACGTAGAAATGAAAAGGTTAGCACAGGATAGGGCGGCATGCAGAGCTGCATCAAACTAGTCTATGGACTGATAACTCAAACAACAAAGCATTTCTATTACATTTACCGTTATTTGTACAAAATATATCGGACCATCTCCAGACACCTAAGTACGCCACGTGAAACCGTTCATGTGGGATTTGAATGTGAATATAAATCATAACATGAGTAATTTCCTTCCACGTCACCAGTACATGCGAAATGTTGGGAAATAGTGAGATGGTATCTCACATTAATTATCTTGGCACAGTGTCCATTCTACTCTTTGAAAAGTTTAACTAAACAATGCAACCAAACGTACGTGGAACGGGATCGATATTTGACAACGTGTGAGCTCGTTAGATTCTATCGACCTTCGTACAGGTTCTGCTAACACAATAATAGTAATAAACATTGCTCTTTCATAGATTTCAGAGACGTTGTTTCATTGGATGCAAGTCTATCGAAACTGCCGTTATATCACATTAAGCAGGAGTTACGAGCTTGCCTCTTACCCAGAGGACCAGTCTTCGATTTCCGGCCAGCTCATGAAATTTTACCTGGATCTGAGGGCTAGTCCGATGTTCACTCAGCCTTCGTGGGAACGATTGAAGAGCTATCTGACGGTGAGATAGCTGGGCCGCTCTTGTAAGCCAGGAATGTCAACTGAGAGGAATCACCGCGCTGACCACGCATCCCCTGTAATCCGGAGGCCTTAGAGCTGACAGCGATTGCTTGGTAGACAACAGCCCATCATTGAGATTTATATGCTGTTGGATTAAACAAGAAGTTCAACGAGAAGATGTTATTCTATGGTTTACAATCTCCATATCCACCAAATGGCGGTGATATGTGCTACTATTTAACGCCTTCCCATTCTAGTCCTTTCCTATAACACTGTCACCAAAAACCGATGTGAGTTAATGTGAAATTACGCCATTAGCAAAACAAAATCGAATTTGACATCTTGGAAGTAACTGACTCGTTAAGAGCAAACGCCTTATGTGTTGTGATTAAGTCCCTTTGAATCCGGAGTTGTCAAGTAATCGTGTTATTTTGGTGTCTGAATTAATGTATTCTGTGCTTCCGCTACGACGCCGACGGTTGACATTAAAATTATTACATCTGCCTCTTCGGTGTAGAATTGGATGTCTATGGAGACATTTATAGGCTATAGAATAAAGGAGCTGTTCTCTGAACATATTTATAAGTTTGGTAACAGTTATTTTTGTCATTAATAATAAAACGAACTGAAGTGGAAATGGCGTATGGCTTTTAGTGCCGGGAGGTGTTCGAGGGCTTCAGCTCGCCAGGTGCAGGTCTCTTGGTTTGACTCGCGTAGGCGACCTGCGCGTCGTGATGAAGAAGAAATGATGATGAAGACGACACATACATCCAGCCCCGTGCCAGCGGAACTAACCAATGATAGTTAAAATTCCCGACCCTGCCGGGAATCGAACCCGAGACTCCTGTGACCAAAGGCCATCACGCTAACCATTTAGTCATGGAGCCTGACAATAAAAAGGAACTGACTTCATGGCAATAAAGCCCTGATTGCCTCGTCTTACAGCTTCAGACTATCGACCAACCAGCATTTTACCTGCATTATCTAAAGCACTTCAGTACATTGTTAATGTACAAATAGTGAATTGCTTGAACAGCTATAATCCGTTACATCCTCTGTAGTCAGGCTTCAGACCAGGGCAGCGTGGTACCACTGCTATGCTAAAGGTTACTGAAGACATACTTAAGGCAACGGCCAAAAGACAGACAACCATTATTGTACTGCTGGACTTAAGTAAAGCATTAGCTATTGTAGACTTCGACATTTTACTGCCTGAATTACATTGCCTTTACTTTACAGATAGTGCCTTATCGTCGATATATTCTTACATTTAATGAACGACGACAGTTTATTTCTTCTTCTTCTACTTAATCTGCTTACCCTCCAGGGTTGGTTTTTCCCTCGGACTCAGCGAGGGATACCACCTCTACCGCCTCAAGGGCAGTGTCCTGGAGCGTGAGACTTTGGGTCAGGGGATACAACTGGAGAGAATGACCAGTACTTCGCCCAGGCGGCCTCACCTACTATGCTGGATGGGAAGATTGGAAGCGATAGACAAGGAAGAGGGAAGGAAGCTGCCTTAAGTTAGGTACTATCCCGGCATTTGCCTGGAGGAGAAGTGGGAAACCACGGAAAACCATTTCGAGGATGGCTGAGGTGGGAATCGAACCCACCTCTACTCATTCCACCTCCCGAGGCTGAGTGGACCCCGTTCCAGCCTTCGTACCACTTTTCAAATTTCGTGGCAGAGCCGGGAATCGTACCCGGTCTCCTTGGTGGCAGCTAATCACACTAACCACTACACCACAGAGGCGGACCATTTTATTTCTGATGGTCAGAATACATCATCATGTCGTATTCTGAAGTGGGGTGTAACACAGGGCTCTGTGCTGGGCTTCCTTCTGTTTTCCCCGTATGTCAGCGATATTTCTCATAGTTTGAAATACTGCAAACATTATGCTTGTGACCTATAGATTTATACACATGTGGATCCGGATGACCTTCACTTAGCTGTAGATCATCTAAACGAAGACCTTCGAATAGCGTCATGGTTTTCATCGTGTTGTCTAAAAATTGACCCCATTAAATCTCAAGTAACACTTGTAGGCTGTCCCAAGCTCCTGTCCAAAACCAACCAAGTGAACCTTCCCCCATTTGTGTCAGCAGAACACCACGTACATTCCTAGAGCAATTCCTTAACAATACCCTGGATGAAAACTTGGACTTCTCATGTTCCTAATACACTGACTGACAGAGCAAATGCAACACCAAGAAGGAGTGGTCAGAACTTTATGCCAATTGCAGGGTAGACTGACGTCACTGAGGTATGCTCATGATGTGAAATGCGCCGCTGTGCTACGCACGTAGCGAACGATAAATGGGACACGGCGTTGGCGAATGGCCCACTTCGTACCGTGATTTCTCAGCCGACAGTCATTGTAGAACGTGTTGTCGTGTGCCACAGGACACGTGTATAGCTAAGAATGCCAGGCCGCCGTCAACGGAGGCATTTCCAGCAGACAGACGACTTTACGAGGGGTATGGTGATCGGGCTGAGAAGGGCAGGTTGGTCGCTTCGTCAAATCGCAGCCGATACCCATAGGGATGTGTCCACGGTGCTGCGCCTGTGGCGAAGATGGTTGGCGCAGGGACACGTGGCACGTGCGAGGGGTCCAGGCGCAGCCCGAGTGACGTCAGCACGCGAGGATCGGCGCATCCGCCGCCAAGCGGTGGCAGCCCCGCACGCCACGTCAACCGCCATTCTTCAGCATGTGCAAGACACCCTGGCTGTTCCAATATCGACCAGAACAATTTCCCGTCGATTGGTTGAAGGAGGCCTGCACTCCCGGCGTCCGCTCAGAAGACTACCATTGACTCCACAGCATGGACGTGCACGCCTGGCATGGTGCCGGGCTAGAGCGACTTGGATGAGGGAATGGCGGAACGTCGTGTTCTCCGATGAGTCACGCTTCTGTTCTGTCAGTGATAGTCACCGCAGACGAGTGTGGCGTCGGCGTGGAGAAAGGTCAAATCCGGCAGTAACTGTGGAGCGCCCTACCGCTAGACAACGCGGCATCATGGTTTGGGGCGCTATTGCGTATGATTCCACGTCACCTCTAGTGCGTATTCAAGGCACGTTAAATGCCCACCGCTACGTGCAGCATGTGCTGCGGCCGGTGGCACTCCCGTACCTTCAGGGGCTGCCCAATGCTCTGTTTCAGCAGGATAATGCCCGCCCACACACTGCTCGCATCTCCCAACAGGCTCTACGAGGTGTACAGATGCTTCCGTGGCCAGCGTACTCTCCGGATCTCTCACCAATCGAACACGTGTGGGATCTCATTGGACGCCGTTTGCAAACTCTGCCCCAGCCTCGTACGGACGATCAACTGTGGCAAATGGTTGACAGAGAATGGAGAACCATCCCTCAGGACACCATCCGCACTCTTATTCACTCTGTACCTCGACGTGTTTCTGCGTGCATCGCCGCTCGCGGTGGTCCTACATCCTACTGAGTCGATGCCGTGCGCATTGTGTAACCTGCATATCGGTTTGAAATAAACATCAATTATTCGTCCGTGCCGTCTCTGTTTTTTCCCCAACTTTCATCCCTTTCGAACCACTCCTTCTTGGTGTTGCATTTGCTCTGTCAGTCAGTGTATAATGAAGCGAGTAGTTTCTTCTTTTCGCTCTCTAAACAGCTTAAAATACATTTTTTTTACAGATAAACTAAAGAAGAACAATGGTATAAGCAATGGTTTTGCCTCATTTTGATTACTGTGACGTTGTGTACAGAGAAGCAGGTGTGATGCTACAAAATCGACTACAATGAGGACAAAACGCAAGTGTACGCTACATATGTAATCTGAGGAATTTTGACCATGTATCACCATCATTCACGCGCTTATCTTACCAGACGAGTTGGCCGTGTGGTTAGGGGCGCGCAGACGAGAGCTTTCATCCGGGAGATAGTGGGTTCGAACTCCACTGTCGGCAGCCTTGAAGATGGTTTTCCGTGGTTTCGTATTTTCACACCAGGCAAATGCTGGAACAGTACTTTAATTAAAGCCACGGCCACTTCATATCCACTCCTAGGCCTTTCCTATCCCATCGACACCTTAAGACCTATCTGTGCCGGGCTGAGTAGCTCAAACGGTTGAGGCGCTGGCCTTTTGACCCCAACTTGGCATGTTCGGTCCTGGCTCAATCCGGCGGTATTTGCAGCTACTCAAATACGTCAGCCTCTTGTCGGTAGATTTACTGGCACGTAAAAGAACTCCTGCGGGACTAAAGTCTGGCACCTCGGCGTCTCCGAAAAACATAAGAAAGGTAGTTAGTGGGGCATAAAGGCAATAACATTATTATTGTTATTATTATTATTGACCTATCTGATTCGGTGTGTTATAAAGCCAATTGTCATTAAAAACGCATATCTTGGCCACGTCTAAGTGTGCGACGTACTTACTACTCCCTCAACATCCTTCATAAAATACTAAATTCTTTTCAACACACCTACCTGAGAAATTCCTTCAGTTACCTCTCCTCACACCATGAAAGAAATTCGCGAGCACGTAACACCACTATTCTTGCACTGCCGACCCACAGAACTACCACGTTTACCAACTCCTTCACAGCTTTCGCGTCTCGTGAAGGGAACACAATTCCTGAGAATATCTGGGCTATAAAAAGTGGGAATGCATTCAAAGCAGGTGTTTGGGGATTCTTGTGTAACTCAATGACTAACTACTAACCGTACTAAGTAAATGACTTTTATATCCTCCCAATGTAATTCAGTGACTCTTGTTAAGCCGGGGCTGAGTGGCTCAGGCGGTTGAGGCGCTGGCCTTCTGACCCCAGCTTGGCAGGTTCGATTCTGGCACAGTTCGGTGGTATTTGAATGTGCCCAAATACGTCAGCCTCGTGTCGGTAGATTTACTGGTACATAAAAGAGCTCCTGTGGGAAAAATTCCGACACTTTCGCGTCTCCGAAAACCGGCAAAATACTAGTTAGTGGGACGTAAAATTATTATTATTATTATTATTATTATTATTATTATTATTATTATTATTATTATTGACTCTTGTTAAATTCATATATAACCATGATTCAAGTAGGCGTGTTTCTTTTTGTTATTCATTTAGTTTAGTTAACTACGAACAAATTAGTTGTATTCATTACTCAATAGCTTGCTTTATATTCTTTATTTCATTATCTCTGTAAATTCAAGGGTTGGATTGTCCCCCGGACTCAGGGAGGGATTCTACTTCTATCATCCCAAGGGCAGTGCCCTAGAGCGTGAGACATTTGGTCGGGGATAAACTCGTAAGAAGGACCAGTACCTCGCCCAGGCGGCTTCACGTGCTATGGTGAACAGGAGCCTTGTGGAGGGGATTGGGAGATTGGAATGGATAGCCAAGGAGGAGGGAAGGAAATGGTCGTGGCCTTAAATTAGTTACCATCCTGGCATTTACCTGGAGAAGAATTGGGAAACCACGGAATACCACTTCGAGGATGGCTGAGCTGGGAATTGAATCCCCTCTACTCAGTTGACCTCCCGAGGCTGAGTGGACCCCGTTCCAGTCCTCGCACCACTTTTCAAATTTCGTGGTAGAGCCGGGAATTGAAACCGGGTCTCCGGGGGTGGTAGCTAATCGCACAAACCATTATGCCACAGAGGAGGACTATATTGCTTATTAATTATTATAAATTTTATTTTACACTCATATGCAGGGTTATTCAGCTAAGATGTTCACGTCAAAATAACTCGTGAAAAGTTAAAGATTTTGGCATTATGTCTTCACTTTCAGTAATGTTAAGAAGGCGTTCATAATTGTACTTACAATGCCTTTTCATGGTGTCAATATCTTCTGAGATAATGGTCCTAACTTTTTTTAATGGATCTACACTGCTTTCTAAACGCGAACTTAAACTTACAAACCGTACTAATTCAGCACCGTGATTATTTTGAAAATCGGACAAGTACTTCTCGAAAAAATGTTATGTGTTTAAACGTGCTTCAAGAGCACCAATCGAACAAAAATAATGTTGCCAGGGCAGAGATCTGAACACGAACCTCCGAGTTGACAGGATCACGCCAAAGCAAGTACGAATCGGTGACACTGGCTGGAACCAACGGTGTGTTTGTGTTTGATGCTAATTTCTAGGAATGGCTCTCAAATCGTTCTTAAGTCACGTGCGGATTTATCAACTCCGCCTCGCAAAGGTAATTTAAATTCGCCCACGGAGCGATCTGACTGTTACCTTCAGCAGCTGATAAAATTATAACGGCGCGAGACATCTTTTTTCGTCAAATTTTATTTATTAGTATGTAGCCTACAACGCTCTTACGCTCATATAATCAGTTCACGTTGTTTCTGACCACTCTGTATATCACTAGCTCTAGGCCAAAATATTTTAATTCATAAAATAAAATGATCGTCAACGGGAACAGCTTCCGATTTGGTACATACAACAGTGTATCTGGTTGTTATGAAAGATGCTACTAATAGCGCCAATAGTGTTGCAACAACACTTTCTGGCCCAATGAGGAGATCATTGACGCATTATCTCACTACTCATCATGCCTGATACGCCCATTTTGACACCGTCATATATACTTCTACAAGTAGGTAACACTTAATGATGGTTTCGAGGATCCAACCAGCCTCCGAGCTGAAGAAAACTGACAATTGTCAACTAGCCTACATACAACCGTTTACTGCGACATCGCTTTTAACGACGTATCGGATACTACGGCGAAATATAACAATCACATCTAAATCATATATAGGCATTGTATATAAAAATCGGTTAGTACGACATCGCTTATTACGACATATCGGATAAAACGGCGCTCTTTTAAAATCACATTTTCGGAGAAATGTATCGACTTCAACGTTCGAAGTTTACTTTCATTTGTTAAGTATTTGGGGACTGCTGACAACAATGTGAAGATTATTTTCAAACTCTTGTTTTCAGTAGATCGACGCAGGCATCGCTGTGAAGATGTCGCAATAAAAAGGAAAAGTCACGCATGGCGATTAGGGAGTGGGGAAACAAACGTCAGCATCCCGAATGAATTGGGTGTATCATACTCAACGAGTTCTACAGTTTGGAAGAACAGAGAGAACATCTCATTTTTCCGACTCGTTGGTTGCATGGTCAGAGTACTGGCCTTCGGTTCAGAGGGCCCTGGCTTCGATTCCCACTGTCGGCAGCACTGAAGATGGTTTTCCGTGGTTTCCCATTTTCATGCCAGGCAAATGCTGGGTCTGTGCCTCAATTTAGGCCACAGCCGCTTCCTTCCCACTTCTAGGCTTTTCCTATCCCATCGTCCCATAAGACCCACCTGTGTCGGTGCGATGTAAAGCCACTGGCAAAAAAAAAAAAAAAAAAAATACAAAATACAAAATTTATCGAGTAGAGTTCGGAGGTAAAGCACCTCAGTTTGAACAGTTTTGTATCTTGTCGGCCTCTTTAAATAGTGACAAGACAAAGAGGTAGTTGTCCTAGAGGTGTCTCTGTCTCTTCACTTCTGATGGCCGTGTAACTACATGAAGAGCTTCGCGTTACCCTTGTTGGTTTCACATTAGCGATCCGCTGTGGAGGCTTCTCATCTGACATGTACAGGCTCTGGAATGCAACTGACCCAAATTAAGAGTAACAATGAACAGTGTTGAGCTCTTCCTGTGCCACTTCCTCTCTGTTGACGAGACCGTTACTTCATTCACCACAGGCTGAACAGTAGATCACCACAGATTTGTAACACATCACTAGACACCTCCTACCTTACTCACTAGCCTATTTCGTGTTTCGCATCAGACCTCCCTTGGTTCGTAAAATATTGTAACTATGAGTGCTAGTGATGGTGGTGCTGATTATTTTAAGAGGAAGTACAAATGGGCAACCATCCTCTATCAACGTTAATCAGGGGGAAAACATGGGAGGAGTCCGACTGTTCGAAGAATGAATAGTAGATAAATATACCGACTAATTTATAAATGAATGTATCGGATGAAGAAAGACAAGGGCCATGAAGCTCGTGAAAGTGACAGACTTCTTAGGCCTCGCGTCCGAAAACCGTCGGGGTGTGAAATGACGATGAGTTGACCAAGGGAGGTTGGATAGGATAGTTGAAAGTGAGGAGCCTGGCATAAGTAAGTGCAAGCAATGCCACGATTCAGCTAAGGGCCCTGTCGTCGCCAACTCACGCTCCTAAGTTAAGAGATGGTGGGGCCCCGTTTAGTCACCTCTTCCGACAGACAGGGGATACTGTGGGTGTTAATCTACCAAACCCGCCCACAGGGGAATTTTAAGAGGAAGTACAATAATTCGTTAACAATCTTTCGTTAACACCAGTCACAGGAAGAAATGTATTCTAATTTAAGAAATCAAGTCCGAACGTTCGATAAAAAAAAAGAAAAGGGTCCCAATTGACGTGAAATAGGCCTCACAAACCTAATACCGTCGAGGTCGGAAGAGGAAAAGAGTTGGCGAAGAAGTTCGGATAGAAAAGGTGAAAGTGAGAAACCTGTCACCAGTAAGTAAAAGTAATGTCAGGGCAACGCAGGTGTCCCCTGCTCGCCAACGCACGTCCGCAAATTGAGAGCCCGATGGTCCGTCTTTTAGTCGTCTCTTCCACACCCACCTGCTTTTCGTGGCTCCTTTCTTTATTTTATACGATACCTTCATTCTTCGAAACTTGAACTGCATTCTCCTTTCATGATGTGGGTTGAGAAGGGCTTGTAATACCGCTGGTTTGCCGCTAAAAGCAATCATCTTTATCATCATATCAACCATTAATCCATGAGAATTTTAACCCTTTTTTAGGATCTGGCATGTTAAAGAAGGGTGAGCCTAGAAATACCTATTTACCAAGTGATGATGTGAAAGAAAACGAGTCGATTGTAGAATAATTTGCAGTTCTCTTCAAGTTCCAGGATTATTCTGTCGATGAAATATTTCCAGCTGGTCTTTTTTTTCTAGATCACAATTTGTTTTACGTTGCACCGACGCAGATAGGTCTTATGGCGACGATTGGATAGGGAAGGCCTAGGTGTGGGAAGGAAGCGACCGTGGCCTTAATTAAGGTACAGCCCAAGCTTTTGCCTGGTGTGAAAATGGGAAACTACGGAAAACCATCCTCAGGGATGCCGACAGTGGGGCTCACAGCTGCACGCCCCTAACCGCACGCCCCACTCACCCGTATTTTTTCTAGATCAAGGATGGCAAACCTTTACCGACTAGCGTGTCAGTTGAGGTCTTATTTATTACTTTTACTGTCTAGTGTGCTATTGATTATTTTTCTTTAAAATCATCATAAATCCCCTCATTTGACTTCATTCAGGTACTAGATTCCATTACATATAAATCAATCAATCAATCAATCAATCAATCAATCAATCAATCAATCAATCAATCAATCAATCAATCAATCAATCAATCAATCAATCAATCAATCAATCAATCAATCAATCAATCAATCAATCAATCAATCAATCAATCAATCAATCAATCAATCAATCAATCAATCAATCAATCAATCAATCAATCAATCAATCAATCAATCAATCAATCAATCAATCAATCAATCAATCAATCAATCAATCAATCAATACTGATCTGCATTTACGGCAGTCGCCCAGGTGGCAGATTCCCTATCTGTTGTTTTCCTAGCCTTTTCCTAAATGATTTCAATGAAACTGGAAATTTATTGAACGTCTCCCTTGCTAAGTTATTCCAATCCCTAACTCCCCTTCCTATAAATGAATATTTGCCCCAATTTGTCCTCTTGAATTCCAACTTTATCTACATATTGTGATCTTTCCTACTTTTATAAACGCCATTCAAACTTATTCGTCTACTAATATCATTCCACGCCATCTCTCCGCTGACAGCTCGGAACATACCACTTAGTCGAGCAGCTCTTCTTCTTTCTCTCAAAATACGCTCGACTGAATGTTTAATTTTATTTTGCAATCAGTGAAAATTACATTTTAGAAACGATTATTGATAATTTCTCACGATGGCCAGAAGCAGTGCCACCACCTGACATCACAGCTGAAACAGTTTCAATTGCCATATTGTCAACGTGGATATCGCGTTTCGGGGTGGCTCAAATCATAACTACCGACTGTGGAAGACAATTTAAATGTCAACTATTCAAATGTCTCACCAGCGCACTGGGCATCGTCCACATCAAAACTACGGCATATCATCCAACGGCAAATGGAAAAATTGAACTCTGGCATCGTCACTTAAAGTCTGCTTTAAAAGCACAGATGTCTCACGACTGGGTTTTCAATCGTTCTCTAGACTTTTTTTAGGTCTTCGCTCATACGTCATTCCACAAGTTGACACTACACAAGCGGAAATGATTTACGGCTCAGCGTACAGGTAACCAGGAGCATTTCTCAATGAACAAAAGTTAGTAACTGACATTTTAGTCTTCGTTTTAAAGTTGAAAGAACAGATGAGCAGCCTAAAGCCAGTTCCCACTGAACATCATGACCAAAAGAAGATCTTTATTCGCCCAGAAATGATGATAAGCAAGTTCGTTTTCGTTCAACATGATGCTGTTAGAAAACTCCTTCAGCCAACATATGATGGGCCATATCCAGTTCTATCCCGCACTAACAAGCACTTCGAAGTGGAGATGTCATCCGTAAAACAAACAATTAGCATCGACCGATTAAAACCTGCCTTCATTCTGAAAGACGTGAAAGACACATCACTAAAAATCACTTTGGTTATTCCATCGCGTTCCCCATCAAGCACTGAGAGATTTAAGCAGACAACAGCTGACAACGAAGTTTGTGAACCTTCGTCACGGGCTACCAGATCAGATCGACAAGTCAACTTCCCTTAAAAATACATGGACGCTGTCACTGCGGAGGGATTTTGTGGCGGACCGTAGTGTACTTCTCAAATATGGCTACATATAAGCTCACATTCTTTGGACTTTCCTGTTTGCTATTGTGTATGTTCTTTGTTGTATATTTGTTAAAATGATAATCATATTCTTAGCATTGATAAAAAGCTAATTACACTTCCATATTTACTGATTACCCATAGTATGTTGTCTGACGTGCCACACAAGTCGTATTCGCGAGTGACTCGTATCATAGGTTCGCTATCCCTGTTCTAGGTAGTAGGGCTATTGGCCATACATCGCCAGCCGGTCTTTTTCGCAAGGGCGGACATTGACGATACATCACCAGTTGGTCCTGTAAGGCTTAATAACCTTTGGAACTTAGAAATATCCGGAAGAGAAAGACATAATTCTTAGTAGTGTAAGATTACTAAGAACACTTGGAGATTATATGCATATGTTTTTATTATGTATCTATAAATTAGTATTTGCGAACAACGGTATTTTGGGAGGGTGAAGTGACCTCATACACAAAATTATTCTTACATTACTTTAAAGGAGGAAGATAATATATATGGAAGTTGCGAGAATGATTACTGATACAAACAGGAGAAATCAGTGGCAGAAGATTGTACGCTTTGAAGAGTGTATCGACTGAAATGAGTTCCGCTTATAGTGAAGAGAACAGGACTGTTATATAATATAGGTGAAAAATTGAACACTAGCAACATAACATGAAATACTTATTGTTTTAGCCGTAAAGATAAACACATTATTACTACATACTCTTTCCTGCTAATCATCATCATCATCACCATCATCATCATATTTATCTTTGCATTTTCTCATGTAATGCTTCCTCCACTTCATTCAATCCATAGCGTCTCGAGGAATGAGTTTGAGGAGCCGCATGTCTTCTCTTACTCATTCCAGCCCTCGAGGTCGGCGACCCTCCACGTTCAGCTGAAGAGCAGACTTAGCAAGTGAGGTTTCACTGCTACGGAGTATATGCCCATACCATCGCAGGCGTGATTCATGCATTTTCTCTGTGACTGGGGAAACTTGAACTTCTTCCGCACAGCATCGCCCCTGATGTGGTCTAGTCGAGTCAAGCCATTGGACCACCGCAGCATCTTCATTTCAACTGCATGACGTGCCTCTTCATACTTCGATATTGTAGGTCAGCATTTAGATTCATAAAGAGTCACCGGTCTGATCACTGTGCGCACAGGACTCCAGTAACTTCGCATCATCTCATCCATGCGGCACTGACCCTTGTATTGACATCGGAAATCGTACTGCAGTCCGGGGAGATGCATGACCCTGTTTTTGTTGAGTCATCAGTCCATAGACTGGTTTTATGCAGCTCTCCATGCCACCCTATCCTGTGCTAACCATTTCATTTCTACATAACTGCTGCATCCTACATCTGCTCTAATCTGCTTGTCATATTCATACCTTGGTCTGCCCCCACCGTTCTTACCACCTACACTTCCCTCAAAAACCAACTGCACAAGTTCCGGGTGTCTTAAGATGTGTCCCATTATTCTATCTCTTTTTTCGTCATATTTAGCCACTAAGATCTCCTCTCACCAATTCTATTCAGTATAACTTCACTCGTGATTCGATTTATCTATCTCACCTTCAGCATTCTTCTGTAACACCACGTTTCAAAAGCTACTATTCTCTTTCTTTCTGAGCGAGTTATCGTCCACATTTCACTTCCATGCAATGCCACGCTCCAAACGAAAGTCTTCGAAAACATTTTTCTAATTTCTATATCAATGTTCGAAGTGAACAAATGTCTTTTCTTAAGTAAGGCCTTCCTTGCTTGTGCTAGCCTACATTTTATATCCTCCATACTTCTGCCATCGTCAGTTATTTTACTACCCAAGTAACAATATTAATGCACTTCCTTTAAGATCATTTCTTAATCTAATATTTCCTGCATCACCTGACTTCGTACGACTGCACTCCATTACTTTTGTTTTGGACTTATTTACTTTCATCTTGTACTCCTCACCCAAGACCCCGTCCATACCATTCAGCAATTTCTACAGATCTTCTGCAGTCCCAGATAAAATAACTATATCATCGGAAAATCTCAGGGTTTTGATTTCCTCTCCTTGGATTGTGATTCCCTTTCCAAATTCTTCTTTGATTTCCTTTACTGCTTGTCCTGTATAAATATTGAACAGGAGGGGGGAAAACTGCAGCCTTGCCTCACCCAGTTCTGGGTTGCTGCCTCCTTTTCATAGCCCTCGATTCCCGTCACTGCAGACTGGTTTTTATATAGATTGTAGATAATTCTTCTTTCTCGGTGCCTAATCCAGATTTCCCTCAGAATCTCAAATAGCTTGGTCCAATCAATATTATCAAATGCCCTTTCTATATCTACAAACGCCGTGTATGTGGGTTTGTCCTTCTTAATTCGATCCTCTAAGATCAGATGTAAAGTCAGGATTGCTTCACTTATTCCTACATTTCTTCTGAAGCCAAATTTATCTTCTCCCAACTCAGTTTCAACTTGTATTTCTATGTGTTAGAATTTTGCAGGCGTGAGATACTAAACTAATTATGCGGTGGTTTTCACACTTGTCAACACCGGCTTTCTTGGGAATAGGTATAACAACATATTGCAAAAAATCGGATGGCACTTCTCCTATCTCATACATCTTGCACACCAAATAGAATAACCTCGCCATGCTGGTTTCTCCTAAAGCAGTCAGTTATTCAGAAGGAATGCCATCAATTCCAGGTACTTTGCTCCCATTTAGGTCTCTCAAAGGCCTGTCGAATTCTGACCTCAAAATTGGGTCACCCATTTCATCAGCATCAACAGCCTCTTCTTGTTTCAGAACCATATCATCTACGTCATTACCATGATACAATTGTTGGATATGTTTCTGCCATGTTTCTGCCATCTTTCTGCCTTGTCTTCTTTCCCTAGAAGTTGTTTTCTATCTGAACTATTAATATTCATACACCTAGTTTTCCTTCCTCCAAAGCTTTGCTTGATTTTCCTGTATGCAGCATCTACCTTCCTAGGACCATACTACCTTCAACATCCTTGCACTTATCCTTCAGACATTCTTCGTTAGCTGCCCTGCCCTTCCTAACCACTTCATTCTTTAATCGCCTGTATTCTTTTCTACCTTCTTCATTTTTTGTATTCTTGTATTTTCGTCGTTCATCGATCAGGTCTAATATCTCTTGAGATATCCATTGATTCTTAGTTGATCTTACCTTTCTTCCTAACATCTCTTCAGGAGCCCTATTGACCTCATTCTTCATGACTGTCCATTCTTTTTCTACTTGTTTCCTTCAGCCTTTCTATTTAGTCCTTCTGCAACATGTTCTTTGAAACAATCCTTCACAATATTTTCTTTCAAATTGTCTAGATTCCATCTCACTGGATTTCTTCCCTTCTTCAATTTCTTCAACTTCAGATGGCATTTCATGACCAAGAAGTTGTGATCAGAGTCCACGTCTGCTCCTGGGAAAGTTTTGCAATCCAACACCTGGTTTCTGAATCTCTGCCTAATCGTAACGAAGTCTATTTGATACCTTCCTGTGTCTCCAGGTCTTGTCCATGTGTATATCCGTCGTTTGTGATGTTTGAGCCAAGTATTAGCAAGGATTAAATTGTGACTGGTGCAGAATTCAATCAGCCGACTTCCTCTTTCATTCCTCTGTCCCAATCCGAATTCTCCTACTGCATTACCTTCTCTTCATTGGCCTAACACTGCATTTCATTCTCCCATGACATTAGGTATTTGAAAGGGGTCACTTGAACCCCACCCACAGTGATCGTGCCGTCAGCTTGGTCACCGCATTCCCTATACTCCGTATTTTTCAGATTTAATTTCATCCCCAATTCTTCAAGACGCATCTTCCATTCTTGTATTTGCTAATCGAGATCCTCACGTGTCTCGTTAACTAGCATGCCATCATCGTCCGCTTATTCTTCCTATCCGAAAAAATATACCTAGGTACAGAAAAGGTATGCCTTTGTTGGCAGGACCTAGTGCTTACAGTGCACTGTGTCTTCTAATTTTGGCCACAACAATTTTGTTACTTTCATTGATCTGTCTCTGTCTTATTCTTGGTTTTGACAATATGAAAGTGACTGAGGTATAAGCGATACTAGTAATGCCAGTCCTTATGCAGTCAGTCCCTATTCTGAATGGCGTGAAAATGCTGCTCATAGGGTCGGTTGGTGAATGTATTTCAGTTGGCTTGGTAGACTGATATGTAGTAGCAACTTCTGGCTCGGTGAGGAAGGCAACGGGAATATTCCTCACTCCTCATTTCACCAGTATACCTATTCAGTGATCCCTAGGCCATCTATAACAGCTGATGGCGGAGCTGTTGAGGATCCAACCACCTTGGGGCTGAGGGCTGAAGATACATACATACAAACATACATACATACATACATACATACATACATACATACATACATACTGAACCATTCTGTTCATTGGGACAATTGTATGAATTTGAGTATTGGATATTGGAATCACACAAGGCCACCCACGAAGCCAATGTCTTACAGTATATGTCATAAAGGGGTCCAGAAGAAGCGTTCTTATGTGAAGTGAGCGCGAGCGTCATTATGAGAAATCTCCAGAAACGCATTAAAAGGAGTTATGTCCCAAGCCAAGCCTCTTGATGAAGATTGGGGACGCTTCCCAGATCCCGGCAAAACTTATATTACGAGGGAAGAAAGAATTAAATTAATATCTTTGGTTTGCGGAAGAGTTGCATTGGATTTGAGACAAGAATTGCAACCTGTATAATTTCTGCTTTATTTTGATATGCATTTGGGCTGCATTCATTAATGCATTCGCTAATTAGAGCTCATGATATAATTAATGCGGGAAAACTTCCCGGGCGCGCTAAGATTGCACGCGACCAAGCGGCTTGATGACGCGAGACGGGATTATAAAATAAGGCAGCCTGGCATATCAGACTCATTCTTGGACAAGAAGACTGCTTGAACGAATCGTCATACTGCGTGTTGGTACTGAGAACAACGCTTTGTCTTCGAGCTACACCTACGACCCGTACTGCTATTTCTGCAAGAAAGTAAGTAATCAACTTGAATATTCAGATGAATTTAAGATTTTACCTGTGAGAATATGCTATGGGGAGATGAGGTACTGCTTATAAGAGACTAATGAACTGGTAGCTTCATCTTTCTATGAGGTCAAGTTATTACGGACGAAAGGCTAGAATTAATATTGGCTCAGGTTAGGAATTCTGAAACTATTTGTTGTCCGTGTGATAGGGTGAAAGAACAGTGACTGAGAGGAGTGAAGAAACTATTGTGTACCAGGTTAAAACTCTGAACGAGACTTGGTCAAGGTGACGTGTGAAACACGATAGTAGTGGAGACAGGCATCGAGTTTGGACTGTCTGTAATATATGAATTTATTTTCAGTTACCCCAGCATCAAGTCAGAACGAGTGTTTGACATCGTCATTGCAAGAAAGCCACAACCAGGAGCTGAAGCCAACACGACAACGGGCATCGATCCAGGAACATTGGGAGCACCTGATCAGCACGACATCGAAGGGGACACCTTCCAACTACAGAGGGAGCTGTACGAAGACGCCACACAAGCAAGAATGTCTCCAAGTGGTCAACAGTATCTGATGCCAGCTCCGCAGTCTATCATGATGTGGTAGATCCAGTGGTCCACAGGGATGGCCGCTCCGCTATGTCCGAGATAAATAAGGTCAGAGCTTTCCAATTCTGTTTCAAGCATGTCATTTAAATTTAGGTAGGAATATGGGGGCCGTCAGTCAACAGATTTGTGGTAGTAGGAAAATTTTCCATGTAATTTAGAGCTAGGCCTCAAACTCGAACCCCGTACTTTAAGGTAGATGTTATTTGTAGAGTCCTTGTTAGCGTGTTCATATTTCATTTTGATTGTGTTATTTAACGTATGTGTTTTTAAGGGTCTGATCGAACTCCTTTGGGCATAGGAGGCTAGTCTACAGATAGGTACTTTTATTAGATCGCATTTAGGCATTTATTTCTTCAGACGTAGATGTGTATCGTTGTGACCAAGACGTGACCAGTAATTCACCCAGGTCCACTAATAGAGCGAGCGAGTCCGAAGATTTAAGAGATATGAGCCCTTGATAGGCAGAATTAAGATTTGCGATTGATATGAGAGAGCCCAGCACATTTTAGAGTTTATTGAATATATTTGGAGATGTTTAGTATGGCAATGTGACTATTGCTTAATGATTAGTGTTTTTGTAGCACCAGGATTGAGCCCATGGGAGGCATAAGTAAGATTTGCGAGACTGCTGGAGTTATTAATACGAGGGCAGATAGCCCAGGTATATTTAAAAGAGGGCTGTGGCAGCAGAGTACGTGAGATGTTTCTTTGAAAGGCAAGACTTTAGCCTGTCGCCCGTTTGAGCTCATAAATTAGGGGACTGCCGCAAGTGGAGTGGTGAGGGTGGAGGTCATTGAGCTTGACGTCACAGGCTTGTGTGTTGGTCGTCTGCAGTGTGTCAAGTATGCCGGGAAGGGGATGAAACGACCTTCATGTTTGAAAGCAGAGAGAGATTTGTTTTTGTGTCCTATTTGTTTTACGTATGATTTTAACACTGGCCCGTTTGATACTTACATGCGTGTATATGTTGATTGTGTCCTTTTTATTTTGTGTGCATTGGTATCTTAGACGCCTTACTCTTCATGGGACTAGGGTTCGTGACCGAGTCAGGTCATTGGACATTTCGTGGTGACTTTTGTTTGCACCGGGGTTCGACGGCGTGAGGCATTGTAAATTTTATGGGAATAACTGTTTATGAGTACTTCGTTACTTACACTATTGTAACATGCTTGTTGCAGTACAGCGGTTTCGTGAAGGCAGTGAACTGGTTGTCATCGGCTCAGCGTCATTTGACCCTATAAAATTGAAAAGCTCTTTCATTTGTAAATAATTCAATTTTGTGTAATAAATCCTTATTTGTTAAACTTTGAATGCAGCGATGTTTTCTGTTAGTTTTTTATCTCATTTGATTTAGCGAATTCTTACCTGAGTAGGCACATGTCCTAGTGTTTTATCTTTATGTTGCCCCGTTATACCCATGTTATCCCTGAGAAGAGTGCTTTCCCGACTGAATGAAGAGGACTGTGTTCAGGTAAGACTATGTGCACCAGCTCACGTTTGTGAGAGTTCTTTCACTACTGTACTCTGGGTTCGAGACCGGCTTTCGCCTGGACGGAACTTTAAAGTGCAGTAGAGCACATAGTATAAATGGCGCAAGCCATCGTGGGGCCTCGAGATTTCTGTAAATAAGGGCTACCCGGACAGAGTAAACATAGCGGCATAGTATTTATGGCACTAGCCATCGTGTTGGCCGAATTTTCGTAAAGGGCTAACCATAGCGCCATGGTATTTACGACGACGAGTAACAAATGGCCCGATATTTCAGTAAAAGGGACCATTGCGCCTTTGTCTACAGTGTGGACTTGGTGTGGCTAACTGAGGACCCGATATTGCAGGACTGAGGGTCATACAGCTTATTTTATTATGCCGTCAGGTGATGCTTGATATTTGTGTAAACGAGCTCACACAACCAAGTGATATTTTGCTGATTTTCCCCATAGAGTAGGGCTAGAGGTCATAGCTTGTGTCTATGAAAGGACCTGATATCTCGGTAAAGAAAGGTCGTGCAAGGCTTGATTTCAGGCATATGTTATGACAGCTGCATTCAATTATGTGTTGTGCAGGTATACCAAGTTTGGTCTGTGATCTGTACTGTTAGCTTGATGATATATTTGGAGTATGTTGTTAAACTTGTGAGGTTGAATGACTGCCAGTTCAGAGAGGTATTTTGTGATGTTATGTCTTTGGTCTTACCATTAGTATATGGATATTGCTGTTGATGATGTTTAGCGAGGATGTGCTGATTTTGTGGTTTCCGTTGAGTGATGGATTTTGCTGTTTTATGACATTTTGTTGAAGAATTTTATGTTTGTGTTGTATATATATTTTGTGATAGTGTTGTACTGACGGTTACCCTATGTTTGAATGACATGATGTTAGATTGAGGTAGCCAATTTAGGCTTTGAAAGTTCGAGAGTTTAGCAGTAGGAACATTTTGATATATTAGAAAGTGTAGGAAATTTATAATATTTGAAATTTAATCGAGGACATACGGAGCGGTTTTTTCCGCCGGACCTTATGACAAGTGAGTCGAATGTCGGTAGACATAGTTGAGGTGCTGAGGCATATGAGCGATCAGCTAAAGGATCTATTAAATGGACAGACTGCGCTTAGAGAGGATCTAGGTATTATTAAAGAACAACAGACTAGATATAGTGAGCGACTGGTTCAGAACGGCGAACGTTTAAGCGAACAAATCAGTATGAAATTTAAAGAACAGGAAAGTAGGAACTCGGAACGAGTGAAAGAACTTAAAGAACACGTAACCGAGCCACTCACAGAAAAATCCGCGGAGTGCGAAGAAAAGGGGACCGGACAATTAGTAATCACAGAAACACGGGTAGCTAACCAAATAACTGAGCTAAAGGAACACACTAGCATTCGTTTGGAGCAATTGGCCTCGAGAAATGAAGCGACTAGGGAAACCATAGCAGAATTAGATACGAAAGTATTGAATGACACGGCAAGCACGGAAGTGGAGACAGACCAAAGCAAGGAAGCTGAGGAAATGGCAACTTTGGTGTGGCTACAGAAGGGAGAAGAAATACAGCTAAAGGATCTCAGGGTGCAGAGATCTGGCAACATAGTCCTGTCAGAAGGGGACGAGCTCAAGTGCTACGCGACGACGTCTGAGGGCAAAGACCTCATAAATTCTGCGGTGGAAGAAGAGAGTCAGGAATGTGTAACAGTATCCAAGGTCGAGGCAGATGATATAAGAAGGAAAATAGCAAACAACGTTAATGGGATTTCTGTACAAATAGAAATGGGAGACCCGACCGGGGACACACAAATTGATCAAAGGGAAACGGTTGGAAAGTATCTTCAAGAAATAGCAGCCGGAAATGAAAAGGACGATCAATGGTATACCCAGCATTCAAAGCAAAATGAAGGAAAGAGAACTAAGTCATACCAGAGACGCAAGAAGAACCAAAATTACCGATACCAGTTTGGTTGGTTCGCAAAACAAGTGAGAATACGCCGTAGGTGGAACACTGGAACCATCAGGAGAAAGAAGAAGCGGCGAGAAGAAGATATGAAAGAGGGACGAAAGCTTAAACCGAGAAGCTACGTGGAACAGTTGAGGAGAAAACGTGCTGTTGCGAAGAGGTGGCTTTCCGCGTGTCGTGAAATAAGGCGGAAGAAAATTAACTGGAAAACCGAGAGAAAGGAATATCTCTTAATCCACAAAATAAAGAGCGGAACAGAGAGAGGGAACCTCTCTAACTACAGAAGTAAACAAACACGTAGTGCCATGAACCTCTGCAGGCTAGAAGGCAGCATGAATGAGACAGGGTGTGAAGGAAGTTGCGGAATGGCCGTGAGACAGGGAACTTCTGTAAGCTTGACAAATATAAGAGCCATTTAGATAAACACCACTGTATATAAGTAGTATTGTAGATAGAAAACTTATGATAACCAGTAGACATAAATGTATTTTGTGAATTATATTAATTGAACATCATGACGAAGGAAGAGAATTTAAGATGAATTTAGCAGGGATCCTCAACTAGCTCACGAGTTGGTGTTAGTTAAGACACCCACTGTCTCTAACCCTACGGAGAGATACTACCATAAGTTCGCTGAGCTATACACTGGACCGTATAGAATAATTCATAGTTATGAAAATAACTCATACAAGGTACAAAGCTTGGACGCTACAGTGACTAAGGTCTTTAACTCCTCAAATCTTAAGCCCTTTTTCCAACCAGGCCAATATCAATTAGACAATCAGGAAGAAGAAGAAGAAGAAGAAGAAGAAGAAGAAGAAGAAGGAGGCGAAGAAGAGGAAGAAGAATTTGGGGAGGAAGACACCGGAGATATTGCCAGAGAGGAGGTTGTCATTCCGGAAGAAGATGAATATGACGACGAAGAAGAACAACCAGAAGGACCCTATGGTGAAGAAGAAGAAGAAGTAAATATGATATCTCCAGGGAACCAGAAACAGCTATCTGAGCAGCGCGAAGAAACGGAGTGTCAAGACTGCGAGAGTAACCACCGGAGATTTCTAGCTCTGCTGGATGCCTATTACCAAGTTAGGAAGGATAGGGAGGCTATCATGTCTGTAGCTGAAGATAGTCCCGTGCCATGAAGTTTTGAATATTGACAGCATATATGATTGCAATGAGAAGATGATCTCGGCATTTAGGAAAATAAAATTCTTGCCAAAATTTTATTTTGTCGTTCACGGGGGGCTATGAACCATTCTGTTCATTGGGACAATTGTATGAATTTGAGTATTGGATATTGGAATCACACAAGGCCACCCACGAAGCCAATGTCTTACAGTATATGTCATAAAGGGGTCCAGAAGAAGCGTTCTTATGTGAAGTGAGCGCGAGCGTCATTATGAGAAATCTCCAGAAACGCATTAAAAGGAGTTATGTCCCAAGCCAAGCCTCTTGATGAAGATTGGGGACGCTTCCCAGATCCCGGCAAAACTTATATTACGAGGGAAGAAAGAATTAAATTAATATCTTTGGTTTGCGGAAGAGTTGCATTGGATTTGAGACAAGAATTGCAACCTGTATAATTTCTGCTTTATTTTGATATGCATTTGGGCTGCATTCATTAATGCATTCGCTAATTAGAGCTCATGATATAATTAATGCGGGAAAACTTCCCGGGCGCGCTAAGATTGCACGCGACCAAGCGGCTTGATGACGCGAGACGGGATTATAAAATAAGGCAGCCTGGCATATCAGACTCATTCTTGGACAAGAAGACTGCTTGAACGAATCGTCATACTGCGTGTTGGTACTGAGAACAACGCTTTGTCTTCGAGCTACACCTACGACCCGTACTGCTATTTCTGCAAGAAAGTAAGTAATCAACTTGAATATTCAGATGAATTTAAGATTTTACCTGTGAGAATATGCTATGGGGAGATGAGGTACTGCTTATAAGAGACTAATGAACTGGTAGCTTCATCTTTCTATGAGGTCAAGTTATTACGGACGAAAGGCTAGAATTAATATTGGCTCAGGTTAGGAATTCTGAAACTATTTGTTGTCCGTGTGATAGGGTGAAAGAACAGTGACTGAGAGGAGTGAAGAAACTATTGTGTACCAGGTTAAAACTCTGAACGAGACTTGGTCAAGGTGACGTGTGAAACACGATAGTAGTGGAGACAGGCATCGAGTTTGGACTGTCTGTAATATATGAATTTATTTTCAGTTACCCCAGCATCAAGTCAGAACGAGTGTTTGACATCGTCATTGCAAGAAAGCCACAACCAGGAGCTGAAGCCAACACGACAACGGGCATCGATCCAGGAACATTGGGAGCACCTGATCAGCACGACATCGAAGGGGACACCTTCCAACTACAGAGGGAGCTGTACGAAGACGCCACACAAGCAAGAATGTCTCCAAGTGGTCAACAGTATCTGATGCCAGCTCCGCAGTCTATCATGATGTGGTAGATCCAGTGGTCCACAGGGATGGCCGCTCCGCTATGTCCGAGATAAATAAGGTCAGAGCTTTCCAATTCTGTTTCAAGCATGTCATTTAAATTTAGATAGGAATATGGGGGCCGTCAGTCAACAGATTTGTGGTAGTAGGAAAATTTTCCATGTAATTTAGAGCTAGGCCTCAAACTCGAACCCCGTACTTTAAGGTAGATGTTATTTGTAGAGTCCTTGTTAGCGTGTTCATATTTCATTTTGATTGTGTTATTTAACGTATGTGTTTTTAAGGGTCTGATCGAACTCCTTTGGGCATAGGAGGCTAGTCTACAGATAGGTACTTTTATTAGATCGCATTTAGGCATTTATTTCTGCAGACGTAGATGTGTATCGTTGTGACCAAGACGTGACCAGTAATTCACCCAGGTCCACTAATAGAGCGAGCGAGTCCGAAGATTTAAGAGATATGAGCCCTTGATAGACAGAATTAAGATTTGCGATTGATATGAGAGAGCCCAGCACATTTTAGAGTTTATTGAATATATTTGGAGATGTTTAGTATGGCAATGTGACTATTGCTTAATGATTAGTGTTTTTGTAGCACCAGGATTGAGCCCATGGGAGGCATAAGTAAGATTTGCGAGACTGCTGGAGTTATTAATACGAGGGCAGATAGCCCAGGTATATTTAAAAGAGGGCTGTGGCAGCAGAGTACGTGAGATGTTTCTTTGAAAGGCAAGACTTTAGCCTGTCGCCCGTTTGAGCTCATAAATTAGGGGACTGCCGCAAGTGGAGTGGTGAGGGTGGAGGTCATTGAGCTTGACGTCACAGGCTTGTGTGTTGGTCGTCTGCAGTGTGTCAAGTATGCCGGGAAGGGGATGAAACGACCTTCATGTTTGAAAGCAGAGAGAGATTTGTTTTTGTGTCCTATTTGTTTTACGTATGATTTTAACACTGGCCCGTTTGATACTTACATGCGTGTATATGTTGATTGTGTCCTTTTTATTTTGTGTGCATTGGTATCTTAGACGCCTTACTCTTCATGGGACTAGGGTTCGTGACCGAGTCAGGTCATTGGACATTTCGTGGTGACTTTTGTTTGCACCGGGGTTCGACGGCGTGAGGCATTGTAAATTTTATGGGAATAACTGTTTATGAGTACTTCGTTACTTACACTATTGTAACATGCTTGTTGCAGTACAGCGGTTTCGTGAAGGCAGTGAACTGGTTGTCATCGGCTCAGCGTCATTTGACCCTATAAAATTGAAAAGCTCTTTCATTTGTAAATAATTCAATTTTGTGTAATAAATCCTTATTTGTTAAACTTTGAATGCAGCGATGTTTTCTGTTAGTTTTTTTTATCTCATTTGATTTAGCGAATTCTTACCTGAGTAGGCACATGTCCTAGTGTTTCATCTTTATGTTGCCCCGTTATACCCATGTTATCCCTGAGAAGAGTGCTTTCCCGACTGAATGAAGAGGACTGTGTTCAGGTAAGACTATGTGCACCAGCTCACGTCTGTGAGAGTTCTTTCACTACTGTACTCTGGGTTCGAGACCGGCTTTCGCCTGGACGGAACTTTAAAGTGCAGTAGGGCACAATACATACATACATACATACATACATACATACATACAAAGCCAATTTCTCTTAGCTGTATTAGTCCATTAGAAGCTACCTAGGCGAGGTGGCAAAGGTGTGCTCGGTTCACCCGGAAAGATCCTCTATCAGGAAGTAGAAGAATGTTTGAAAAGTTATTTCTACTTCTGGAGTGGCAAAAGGCACTGAGGTTCACTCAGCCCA
This sequence comes from Anabrus simplex, assembly GCF_040414725.1. Taxonomy (NCBI): domain Eukaryota; kingdom Metazoa; phylum Arthropoda; class Insecta; order Orthoptera; family Tettigoniidae; genus Anabrus; species Anabrus simplex. The sequence goes on along the minus strand of NC_090265.1, from coordinate 581,186,671 downwards.
TGCCAAAAATGAGCACCAGGTTAATTCCTGAGAGCAATGGCTTAAAGTTAATAACTCTATCTCACTTAGTACCAAGATTACACTCCTCCACAGGTCTTAATGGTTTGTACGGAGTTGGATTTTGCTTTACTTTGGTTAAGAAATCCATTGTTATTTGCAAGGATGTTTCTCAGTTTCTGCATCATGTCATGATTACGTTTTCCACTAGCTAAGTCCACACATTTGGTGACAGCATCAAGCACCTTCAAATTTCCAGAAAGCGGCATGGCTGTGTTTCAACTGCCTGATGCTATTACACACACTGTGAAAACTTGATCTAATGTACACTCTGCAAAATGTCCACAGCGTTGCCAAGAATATCACGGCATTACCTTCTTTCGGTTAACGATGGTCTGTTGTATGTTGTGCTTTTTACCAAAGGCCAAAAATTTCTAAAACTGTGTTCGCCAATAGACATGAGAAATATGCACAAAATATGCTCTTAATATTTGAAATATTTACATTTTAAAAGAACATCTCACTATCCACAAATGGTTTCGTACAAAGAACTTTTGTTAAATTTAGAAATGGAGAGTTTAGAAGATCGAAGGCAGACAGATGTGGTAAAGTTCATGTATAAAATATTAAATTCGCAAATTGATAATCCTGAGTTCCTTTTCGTCTTGAATTTCCATGTGCCGCGCCAAAATTCAAGATTTCATTTAACATTTTGAAATAAAAATGCTAGGACTTCCGCCCATCAAAATTCACCACTTTGCAGACTATGCAGTATATAAAACATCGTATCTCGGAAAAATAAAATTCTTGAATTCAGTACAAACATGACAGTATTTCTAAAATAGTTCACAGCTAGCATTAAAAGATAGCAGTTATGATAAAACACTCTATGCTCAGTATATTAAACCCGTTTGGAACAAATGCTTCTAAGCCCAAGCCCACAATAACAGGAAAGATAGCATTAGATTAATTACAATAGAATATTTTAGATTAGATTTAATTAAGTTGGGCTACGTAATATAGGGTAATAATAAATTGTAATAATTATTTGTAATATCACTCTTTCACAAAGAATTCTGCTGTAATTGGACGAAAACCCTGTAGCAAGCATTATATAATATTAAATTAAAATTAAAATTATAAACATAGAAAAACTTCCAAATTATGCACATGTATACTCGAATAACAATGTTTCATGTGTCTTACTTTAACACGAGGCATTTAATTACTAAGTTTGACGTCCGGCTCCATGGCTAAATGGTTAGCGTGCTGGCCTTTAGTCACAGGGGTCCAGACACGTACGGGGGCTGTGTGTATGTGTCGTCTTCATCATCATTTCATCCCCATCACGACGCGCAGAACGCCTACGGGAGTCAAATCAAAAGACCTGCACCTGGTGAGCCGAACTTGTCCTCGGACACTCCCGGTACTAAAATCCATACGCCTTTTCATTTTTTACTAAATTTGAGTAAGATATTACAAGTTTCCATTTGCATATATTTCTCAGCACTATACATCACAATATTCCGCAAGATGCTCAGAGTACGATATGAAGTCGGAGAAATTAACTACACCTAGATCAGAAGTAAATGGAGAGTTTGTTCCTGCAACCATTGGTGCACTCTCAGGTAATGTTGTAGCAATGAACCACTTGAAAAACGCATAGTTTACTTCTTCGTATGGCTACCACCATCCTTTCGTAATGTCTTAATTCACATTTTCTTCCTGTTGCTTTATATAACGGTAATGACTTGCAATACATTTTTGGATTTGACATTTTCCGCGCTTAAACTCGTTTGCTCTGTCACACTGAGATCTTTCTTTGTCATTCCCCTTTGTTACAGTAAGTAGTTTTTTCTGTGAAATATTACGCAGTGCAGGACGAAGATGATGTTCCAGAAACCTGCACTAGAACGTAGCATTCACTGTTTGGTTTCGGAGGAACTGTATGGCGCAGTATAACACCCTGCACATCGTACGCCACTGTCAGCATCACTTTCCCTGGTTTCCGGCGCAATTTTTGGGACCCTAGTGATGATAAATGACCACGGCCCCATTTTCAAACGCATACCTCCATTGTCCTGCACATGCTGGGTCTGAGTAAGAGCACTCGATACTCCCCAGAGTCCTCACTTTTCGTCGCCGATCGAACTTCATGAATATTAGGCATGCCGTTACTCTTACATTTACATTATCTACGCTCGATACGGAGGAATTCGTTTGACCCTTCTTATCTGAATTAATTGTGTCAAAATGATTTACAAAAATTATATTTCTTAATTTAATAAAATTCAGTTCACTGAGACATCACTTCATCCCCCCAAATCCATTTCACACACATATAAAATTATTGAACGTAACACCTCAAATTCCCCTCACAACTGACAAGTGGACATTCGTTTCTATTGTAAGGCTACTAGATGTACCAAATATTCGGTCACACGTTGGAATGCCATTTGCAACTTTACTTACTTTAAACTCCTCTTGACCGAAAAAGAGGGAAAAAAATGGTTTCATTTTACGAACCTTATTTTTGATATAGGGGCCAAGGGCAGGCATTTATACAAGTGGAGGCACATGCTTCTCCTAGTGCACCGTCACTACATTGTCCTACATACGAGGCTTGGAGTGGTGTCTCAACGGCGCACTAGCCACCAGCGTCTTGGAAAGGTGTAGCAATCCAACTGATGAGCCCACTGCTACACTGGGGTGAAACGCTGGTAATTTCATGATTGATAAAGCCTAAAGAGCTTAATTTAAAAAAAAAATGATAATCATCTAAACGACTTCGCCCAGTACGGAAAACATTTCAGCTTCCACATTTAACGTATGAAATAAATTAATTCGAAAACAGTCTGAACATAATAATATACAAATCTCGGAATTGTGAAATCTGCACTATCGCAACACTCATGTTGGCATCCATGGGAGGATCACAAGAGTATGGAATTTCTATATTAGAGTTAGCTTTGCGAGTCTCTAATATACCACGAGTCATCAGTTTGGAGAGGTCTGAACAAGCACTCATAGCTCTCTCAAGTACTTGGGAGAGGAGTACGATAGAGAAGAGAAAGTTTTGATATTATGCAACATCACCTAAAGGAACTTGAGGTCTGGTACTCGTTATTGCATATTGAAGTGTAGATTGAAATATTTTACATGGATTCGACATTTACGAAGCAGATTACTGAAATTAATTCTCAGTTAACATAATTGAACAGCCTCTTCGGATCATTATCTCCCTCCCATTTCATTCTCCTTATTTTACAAAAGGAAGTATAAAATAAACCCAAACCAAACCAAACCCCACGAACCTTAACGTCCTTGAAAGGGCTTTGGCCTGTCCAGCGACCGCTGCTCAGCCCGAAGGCCTGCAGATTACGAGGGGCCGTGTGGTCAGCACGACGTATCCTCTCGGCCGTTATTCTGGGCTTTCGAGACCGGGGCCGCCATCTTATCGTCATATACATTCTGTAGGACCCTTGAGATGCGGGTCAGTATAAGTAAGCATCGCAGGCGCTAGATTACCGTAATTCATTTTGATATAGTGCTCGGAACTCACTGCATGGAATACGCAATCTTCAGATCATTCTGGATTAAACTGATAAATTACGACCTATCTCAAGTGTTGAGAAGCGAACGGGTTCTTCCAAAAATCATCCTTCTGACTCAAATTGGCGTTTCATGTAACCAAAAACTTTCTCTCAGATTATTTCATCTTATTTCTGTAAGAAGAAATAATAATAGTAGCCGGCCCCTTGGTGTAAGGGTAGCGTGCCTACATTTTACCCGGAGGCCCCGAGTTCGATCTCGGCCACGTCAGGAACATTTACCTGGATCTGAGGGTGGATCCGAGGTCCACTCAGCCTACGTGATTTCAATTGAGGAGCCATCTGCCGGTGAGATGGTGGCCCCTGTCTCGTGCTGAACACATGACACCTCATTAACTGCAAGCTTTCGGGCTGAGCAGCGATTGCTTGGTAGGCCATGGCTCTTTGGAGCTGTTGCGCGATGGGATTTGTTTTGGATTTGTTTAATAATAATAATAATAATAATAATAATAATAATAATAATAATAATAATAATAATAATAAATGTACATCCCATTACTAGTACTTGAACGGTTTCCGGAGGCACGAAGGTACCAGACATTTTGTCTTTCACTTATTTTACGTGCTAGTAAATGTACCGACGTCTGCCTCCGTGCTGTAGTGATTAGTATGATTAGCTGGCGCCCCCGCACGCACGGGTTCGATTTCCAGCTCTGCCACGAAATTTAAAACGTGGTACGAAGGCTGTAACGGGATTCACTCAGCCTCCGAAGTCAACTGAGTAGAGGGGGAGGGGGTTTCGATTCCCGCCTCACCCATCCTCGAAGTGGTTTTCCATGGTTTCCCACTTCTCCTCCAGGCAAATGCCGGGATGGTATCTAACTTAAGGCCACGGCCACTTCCTTCCCTCTTCCTTGCCTATTCCTTCCAATCTTCCCATCCCCCCCACAAGGTCCCTGTTGAGCATAGCAGGTAACGCCGCCTTGACGAGGCACTGGTCCTCCTGCCCAATTGTATTCCCAGATCCACAAAGTCTCACGCTCCAGGACACTGCCCTTGAGGCGGTACAGATGGGATCCCTCTCTGAGTCAGAGGGGAAAATGCATTAAGAAAAAAGAAAGAAAGAAAGAAAGAAAGAAAGAAAGAAAGAAAGAAAGAAAGAAAGAAAGAAAGAGACTGGCAAATTTGAGCACCTTCAAATACCACTGGACTGAGTTGGAAACGAAATCGCCCCCTTGGGCTCAGAAATCCAATTTCCTACCGTCTGTCACTCCGTTCGACACTTAATTAGTGTAGGCTATTCCATGCGTATCTTGGATGTTCCTGCAAAAGTTGATAGTGCAGTAAAACCTGCACATAACGAAAACCTTGTTCATCGAACATCCGGGTATTACGGAAAATCTATATAATGAAATTTATGCTTAAATATATAAATTAGCCTGGGCTAAAATAACCCGTAAAACAAGGAAACAAAAACGCTGCTGTCGCATCGACTCAGATAGGTCTTACGGCGACGATGGGATAGGAAAGGCCTAGGAATGGGAACGAAGTGGCCGTGGCCTTAATTAAGGTACAGCCCCAGCATTAGCCTCTGTGAAAATGGGGAAACCACAGGAAACCATGTCCAGGGCTGTCGACAGTGGGGTTGGAACCCACTATCCCCCGTATCCCCCGAATACAAGCTCACAGCTGCGTGCCCCTAACCACACGCCAACTCGCTCAGTACGTACAATACAGTTTTAACAGTGTACTTAAGGTCATTTTTTCTTAAAAAAAAAAAAAACCTCTATAGGCCTACAGTTGGCCTAGTACTGCTTGATTAACGGTTTACCAAACTTAAAATGCGGAGAAAAGCAAGTTTTGTGGGAATTTTCGCTGTTTACTTGCGAATGTCTATTATTCTGATGAAAAAATTAAATGGCGTATGGTTTTTAGTGCCGGGAGTGCCCCAGGACAAGTTAGGCTCGCCAGATGCATGGCTTTTTATTTGACTCCCGTAGGTGACCTGCGTGTCGTGATCAGGACGAAATGATGATGAAGACGACACATACATCCAGCCCCCGTGCCAGCGAAATTAACCAATTATGGTTACAATTCCCGACCCTGCCGTGAATCGAACCCTGAAACCCTGTGACCAAAGGACAGCACGCTAACCATTTAGCCATGGAGCCGGACATTATTCTGATGAATTAACTCCAAGCCCTAAGGGTCACTCCAATCCAAAGATGTTTTATAAATGTTACAACGTCACATCCACACAGATGTACCACACAGCACTGCACGAAACTCCGGAACATTCTTCACCTTACGTACTGTATATAAACAGTTTTAAATTATCTCTACTTAGCGGAAACGTATGTGAAAGGAAGTAAAATGCGGAACCGTGCGTTCCCGTTATGAACAGATATCACTGTACAACAGAGAAGAAACACAGACTTAAATGTTTTGTTACTTTGTGCCAACAGAAGGATGCTTTCGAGGCATCGGGGTGTGACAGCCGAGTGGTGTAGTCACTGACCTCTCATCAGGGCGAGTGTGAATCGAATCCCTAACAGTGCATGTGGAATTTTTAAATGAAAAATCGCGTCTCTGCAGCTCGGATTAAGCGTAAAATAGCGCCCTATGGGTGTATAACGTCATCAGATGTCACGTAAAACTACAAGGTTGGTTGCTTTTGCTTTGAATACAGTCAATCAATCAATCAATCAATCAATCAATCAATTCTTTGGTGAAATTCTAACGTTCTCGCGTCCACAGTGAGGTCTACTTTTTCTATCATTACCACAATAGAAACAGATTATTCGATTAATTGTAATACATAAATATAGGGCATTCACTGGAAAATACATGCTAATAATAATAATAATAATAATAATAATAATAATAATAATAATAATAATAATAATAATAATTTTTCTTTCTTCATTCGTTTACCCTCTAGGGCTGGTTTTCCCTCTTTCGCCTCAAGGACAGTGTCTTGGAGCGTGAGACATTTGGTCGGGATATACAACTGGGATGGAGGACCAGTACATCGCCCAGGCGGCCTCACCAGCTCTGTTGAAAAGGGGCCTTGTGGGACAGTAGGAAGATGGGAAGAGATAGACAAGAAAGAGGGAAGGAAGTGGTAGTGGCCTTAAGTTAGGTACCACGACAGCATTTGCCTATAGGAGAAATGAGAAACCACGGGAAACCACTTCGAGGACGGCTGAGTTGGGAATCGAACCCTCCTCTAGGCAGTTGAAGTCCCGAGGCTGAGTGGACCCCGTTCCAACCCTCGTACCACTTTTCAAATTTCGCGACAGAGCTGGGATCTCGTTTGAAGATATCCAGGAGCGTGTCCCACTTAAGAAAAAACTCCAAGAACATCAGAGTTTCAAACCAAAGCCGAAGATGAAAACTGGAAAGGCATGGACGAAAGGGCGAAAGGAGCAACACCGTATACGAATGAAGGAATACCCCCCGCCCCCCCATCCCATTCAATGAACACTGAAGCGTTTCACCCGTGATCGTCTTCAATTGGTCTATCCATCACTGGACTGTCCTTCCACGCGGTCTTTGGCCTTCACCTTTGCAGTGCACAGTGATCTCTTCAGTGTTCTCTACATCCCGTTTTATGAGATAAAGAACTGGAGTCTTTTCTCGTAAACCCGAGTTTGTAAATTTGAAGTTCTTCTAGGTTTGAGTTTTTCCGTCCGAGGGACGCATTTCATCATCCATCAGCACCGCATTTCATAGCTATCCGTGGCTTTTTATCGTTTACCTTGATAGTCCATGGTTCACGTCCATACAAGAAGACAGAGGAAACAAGAGCCTCTACAAGACGCTCCGTTGTGTTATATGAAAATAAAATTGTACAGCTTACTCTTGGTGAATTTTCGAAGGCGCATCCTACTGAAATGAAATGGTGTATGGCTGTTAGTGCCGGCAGTGTTCGAGGACATGTTCGGCTCGCCAGGTGCAGGTCTTTCGATTTGACTCCCGTAGGCGACCTGCGCGTGATGGTGGTGGTGGTGGTGGTGATGATGATGAAATGATGACGAAGACAACACATACACCCAGCCCCAGTGCCAGAGAAATTAACCAATGATGGTTAAAATTCCCGACCCTGCCGGGAATTGAACCCGGGACCCCTGTGACCAAAGGCCACCACGATAACCATTTCGCCATGGAGCCGGACGGCGAATCCTACTATTTTTTTCTCTCTCCGAACTCCCTGAAGGTCTTATCAATTATTCCAAGTAAATACATTTATTAAGAACGTATAAACCGTTCAGCGGAGCCTCCGTGGCTCAGAAGGCAGCGCGTCGGCCTCTCACCGCTGGATACCGTAGTTCAAATCCCGGTCACTCCATCTGAGATTTGTGCTGGACAAAGCGGAGGCGGGACGGGTTTTTCTTCGGGTACTCCGGTTTTCCCTGTCATCATTAATTCCAGCAACACTCTCCATTCTCATTTCATTGTATCTGTCAGTCATTAATATATCACTTTGGGAGTGGCGACCCCATCGTACTAACAGCCTATATATGCTTCATTCATTACATCCCTGACCCGGTCAATGACTGGAAAACAGGTTGTGGGTTTTCATTTTCAATCCCTTCAGCCATTCCGTGAGCTGAACCTCGTTTACTCGATCAATTAGCATAAGCTTAGATTTATCTAAATTGATCCTTAATCCATATTCCGGGATAATATATGTTATTCTGTCCAGCATGTCTGGGAATGTTTCCCCATTTTTGGCAAGGAGAACGGTGTCATGGATAAAGCGAAGGTCGTAATAATAATTTCGTGTGGCTATTTCTAGCCGAGTGCAGCCCTTGTAATGCAGACCCTCCGATGAGGGTGGGCGGCATCTGCCATGTGTAGGTAACTGCGTGTTATTGTGGTGGAGGATAGGGTCTGTGTGATGCGCGAGTTGCAGGGATGTTGGGGACAGCACAAACTCCCAGCCCCCGGGCCATTGGAATTAACCAATGAAGGTTAAAATCTCAGACCCGGCCGGTAATCGAACTCGGGACCCTCTGAACAGAAGGCCAGTACGCTGACCGTTCAGCCAACGAGTCGGACAGCGAAGGTCGTTATCTTTCCTATTGAAAATCCACCAACACATCCATCTAGTGCTTTTTTGATTATGTATTCGCCAAACATGTTGAACGCCTGAGGTGGTAAGACGAAGATTTTTCTCATTCCTAGAAACACTCTGAAAGCTACCGAGAAAGTTGGCCATGTGGTTAGGGCCGCGCAGTTGTGAGCTTGCATTCGGGAGATAGTGGGTTCTAATCTTACTGTGAAGCAAACCTTCAAATCCTGCATTTCCAGCAGTTAATATAACTATATGAAGTATTTTACTTCAGCTCAGTGTTAGTATAACAAGTTTTAGACAGCAATACACTCATACCTTTTCAGAAAAGCATATATATAAGTACATTTCTGTAATCAGTCAAACTTATTCATCTACTAAGGGCTAAATATGCGCGAACTGAACAGGATTCTTCCAGGTGAGTGTCAGAGAGTACCTCTATACCACGAGATTATTATTATTATTATTATTATTATTATTATTATTATTATTACAGAATGTGTGACGCATAAAAGCGCGCGAACTCTTTCTGCAGCCACACCGCTCCGTACGAGATTGTGATTGGCTGGCGAGTTGTAGCAATTCGCAGTCAGGAACCAGTCCTCCTAAGTGTTTCACCTTGGAAGGCTCGACCAAGTCAGTGACCCTACCGCCTCAAGTCCCCGCTCCAACAATAACCGTGACCTGAAGACACGCGAACGTTATTTTGAACTAAATTGAACTTTCACTGCCAGTTTACATAGCAATGGTCTTACTCGCGATCAAACGGGGACAATCAATTCGGCAGTGCCTCTTGTTGCATGAAGGGAGATGGAACAAGTGTTGAATACGATGTGGTTGTCGGTGGCGCAGCTTGTGGGGAAAATAATAAACTTGTACCTGCCGTGAGGCTAGTTTGAGGAGGGGAGGATGAGGGGAAGATAAAACATGACGTAAGTTGTGTTCACGTTAGAGGCAAGACAACCTGATGGCCATGAATTCACGGAGCATCAAATATCTACATATATTAACTAGCACAGCTATGGCACGATAACACCATGATCACAAAGAAAATAGAGTATCAAAGTACTGCAGGTTATTTCACAAAGGCCGAACGAATTGGCCGTACGGTTAGGGTCGCGTAGCTATGAGCTTGCATTCGTTTTATTTGTTATTATTACAATAAACATATACATCGCAGTTGGGAAATATCCCGGTGGCAATGGCCACTTACGGTTGTGTGATAATAAAGTAAAGTTAAAACATAATTTTCCAACACTACAACAAGAGTACAACAAGCAATTCTATGAAAAGAAAATAATACTAGAAATACTACCAGTTCAACATTCTAAATCCAGCATCAACATATACAATTTCATATAATTTCAATTTTTTGCATCGCGGAAGATGGTTTTCCAACGTTTCCCATTATATATTTGGAACTGTGCACAAATATGCAAGTACAAATTATGAAATTCAGTCTTTACTGCAATCGACTATCGATCTGACTCTCTAGCTACAAATAATTATACGATACTTGTCACAGTATTTTCCACATAATACACTCTCTGTCTTTTCCTCCCTCTCAAGATTTAGCTCATGAAATTTCTTATTAGTGCACAATTTACGATGAAAGCCAAGAATTACGAGTCTTATCAAAACAGATCTTAATAGTTGGTTTTCGTTCATCCATCTCCCATTAATCATTGCGTCAGTAGCGTAGAAGTCTTGAGGTATTTCTGCACGTTTTTGTTTTTATTCCTCTGGATTAGTAGCAGGTGGTGGTAGATTCAGCCGTAGAACTTCTACACAGTTCATAAACTAGACGAAAAGATGTTATTCTCGAGACTGCCAATATCCTTTTCAGGTATGCTGTTTATATTTTTCCAGTGTAGTTGAATCAGTTAAAGATAATTTTTCCCAAATTAATTCTATACCGTATGTTAGTACTGGGGAGATTTTTGCGTGGAATAGCGTTAAGGCTGTTTGTAAAGACAATCCGGTAATGTTCTTAATTGTATATATCCGTCTGATAGCAGCTGTAGCTCTCTCCTTTATGTGAATTGCATGAAGTCTGTACGGCAATGCCAATATACTTATATGAATTTACAGTCTCAATCTCTTTTTTTTCCTAGGGGCCAATTTGTCTTCTTCTGAGGCTTTTTCCCCATTTTCACACTATGAAAATGCTGCGGCTGTGCCTTAATAAAAACCACGGTCACTTCTTTCCCACTCCTAGCGCTTTCCTATCGCATCATCGCCATAAGACCTATCTGTGTCAAAGCGACGTACAGCGAAATTGTAAAAAAAAAAAAAAAAAAAAAAAAAACCTCACAAAAATTGGGAAAATACTTTACTTTATGGTTGACTACCGGAAGTATAAATCCTATGTTTGTAAGGTTTAGGCTTATAAGTAACCTGAGTGCTAGCTTGTATAGTTCTTACGTGACTGTAGATTTCGTGACCATAGCAACAGGACCTCCAGCTAGTGAATGAATTTGAGAAAGACGTGTTTATAACAGATGGGCGTGTTTTATTTTCGGGAGATGGTGGGTTCGAACGCCACTGTCGGCAGCCCCGAAGATGGTTTTCCATGGTTTTCCATTCTTCACATCAGGCAAATGCTGGGGCTGTGCCTTAATTAAAGCCACAGCTGCTTCCTTCCCACTCCTAGCCCTTTCCTGTCCCATCGTCGCCATAAACCATTTGTGTCGGTGCGACGTAAGGCAACCTGTATTTTTTAAATGTTTTATTTGTAAATTGTGCGGCGTTAAAGAGAGTGCAGAACGGAAGTTTGTTGTACAACAGCACATCAAACTAGAAAAAATCTGAAAGCTGTAACGAGTGCGAAGAACAACACATGTTCCCAGGTTCTTCGGGGGCTAAGTTCTAGCACTATATCCAACAAATCATTATGTCCATATTGTACCATTTCATTGCCCTGGTCGTTTGGAATCGCGATGTTGAAATCGCCGTTTTGCCGTGAATAGCGATAAAGTGTCGGAAATCATGCGGCAGAAAATACGACTTGTAATATACAGGCGTGCAGAATTAAATAGGCCATGAATATCTTAGAAGAAAGTGCAGACATGTGGAATCCAAATGGCCGTGATTTAAATGAATGCAGTGACTTTTAATTGGAAGAAACAACAATAAGAACGGGTGAACATCGCATGAAGTCGCCAGGAAGAGATTTACGTATGAATTGATAGGCAGCTAGAACAGAAGAATATATTTTTCGTAGTCGTAACGGAAATCTCAAGCAGAGTATCAAAAAAAAAAAAAAGGAATAAACAAAGAAAATAGTGGAGCGCAGGTTCCGAATAAACTAGCGAAAATCGATCAATTAATGTGTCTAGTGAAGACACAGCAACACTTAAGATACCTCTTAAGATCATTCAAATTATAATATTGACGTTTGTTACATAACCTACTCTGCTCAACTTAAGTATAGTTTAAGGAAGCTAATGATGTCTTCAAATATGTGTTCTATGCATGTCTTCGAGAGCTACGTGATGACCGGCTAAACTGAAGATGGGACGAGAGTCTGACGGTAACCCGCCAACCATTCCTACGGACCCGAGGATCGTGGCCGCAGCCCGGTCATGATGCAGCGATAACCCGGAGATGAACGTCCTAGGAGAACCAGGAAGCAGCCATCCCAGTCCAGAAACGCAGATGGATTAAGTTAAGTTTCACAAATTTCTTTTCTTAAATTGTAGTTATATGGTGATATCAAGTTGTCGATGGTGATTGTACGAGAGCTAGGTCGATATATATCTTCGAGAGGTGATCTCAATATCGAGTTTCAGCGCGAATGTACCAATGTTGATGTTTAACTGATGGATTTAGGTAATCTTCCAAAACTAATAAACACTCCCATGTGTAGGAAAGATAACACTCGCAAATGATGTGCTTTGCTTGCAATGTTTAGTTTTCTTTCAAAGAATATTGCCGTACATAATGTGAAATGAGATATTTCAAACGAGAATATATAGTATATTGAATTATAGGTTAACGTACGGATACGACGTCAACTTTTACCTAATGTAAATTGGTACAGGCCTAGTATCTTCATACTTTAATGAGAGAAGTATGCGTCTATATAAATGATAGTTGTTGATCCATATAATGTGAATTCTGATGAGATATTGAATATAGTGAATTGAGCGGTACTTTGAAAAGAATTAATGATGTTTATATTTACGGTGAGCTCATATACGTCGGGAATATTGAGGTAAGACTTGTCAATGTTATAAATAATATATGCATTGAGATATTAGGCGTGGAATTGTGATTAATACGACGACGAATAAGGAATTGATGTCCGTTTATTTCAAGCAGCTATGGATCAGGATATATTTGACGCATATAGGGATATGTAACATGGCTTGTCTTATTATTTGAGTTATTGACATTTGGTTAGTGAACTTGCAGATTGGTAATAACGTACTATCCTCAAAAATAACCCTAGATAACCTATAGTAGAGTATAATGACGGCATTTTCTAAGAAAATTTTACATGTTACTCAATATTTAAAATGACTTAAGTGGGAACAGTAAATCATTGACAGTAGTGTCTTCATACTGTTATGTTATTGCTATTTGCGAGTGTGAAAGTTTCATCAACGGTAGCCCTTGACCATTAGCACTCAATGATTGGATTTATAAAGCATTTCGACCTTTATTTGACCTAGACATAAACTTGTTGAGATTTTATTGAACAATTATTACATATTTCTTAGGGAATATTTTGTATATGTCCAAGTATGATCAAACATATATAGGTATATATATATATTTTTTTTTTTATGTTCATTGGTATATCAGCCTAGGTAGCAATTGAAAGCTACACATGTGAAACATTGCTTACTCCATCTACGTTATTAATGATACAGTTACAAAAATGAAATAATGTTAGGATGAGACACCAAAAAGAAGCATTCTTTAAATACAAGGCCGAACAAACCTTTTAATAATTACGTACATATGTAGGACATAATATTATGTAATTATTCAAGATCTTGATAAAAGTTAATAACAAGTTAGAATTTGATATTTAAGGAGAATTTGAGAGTTCTATTCTCAGATAATTTCATGTTAGTTCATTCTTAATATAACAGTTCATTAATTTTGAAGTAGCCAGAAGGAATCATAGAATATTTTTATGGTAGTTTAGTGGACTGAACATTTTAATTCTTTTATATATGAGACTGAGGAGATATAGGAGGTAATCCATGTCAGGTCAGGAGAGCTTCCTGAAATAATACAATTCCACTTCACAATTGATTATCAGAATAGACGAGACCGTGGATGTTAAAAAAAAATACTAATTATGTGAAATGTAAACCAATAATGAGAGTAACATCTTCAAGTCAATATTTTTTTTTATTTTTGATGAGATACCTACATGTACATAAGAATCATTTAAATAACAGCTTATTAATACAAAAATAATTTTTGAATAAAATTAGTATTTAAGAATTTAACTTATTAATATTATTTATAGGATATAAGAATAATTTAAGTTAATTTCATATGGAAATAATGGAATTTAAGATTGATCGTATTTTGAATTATTGACCTGTTAGTCAGGCAAACATGATGGATATATTCGAGGTGCGTATCTCAGTCGGATTCACGTTAAAAAAGGAAAATACAACATTTTAGTTTGAAATAGGATAATCCCTGAGTTGTGTGGCATAGCTAGCTGGAGATTTTCTTGAACGCCGGCGTGTTGTTGATTGGAAGAGAGACTGACATCACAGTGAAGAGTAAGTCGGTTCAATATTTATATACATTTCCAAGTAAATTAGGAGATAATTGTTTCTGTAAAAACAAGAGCTGCGCAGTGAATAGAACAGGGATATACAGTATTACTTACAACCCCGTTGTTACGTAATTGCCAGAGTTCGAATATTTAAAGTCATTTTTGTTCATTTGATAGCATTTTTCCATAAATTTAAGGTCATTTTGTTGAAGGTTTCAGCAATTTTTAGGTGATCAACATCCGCCCGCTAATTATCATCACCACCAGTTCGATAAGGCCAACTAAAGACCACAATATTCAACTTTTTCTATGGTAGTGGGCTTTGTTGTTTGCCCAATACGTGCGCATTCTCTGGCTGTGTTGCTTCTTCCTCTCCTTTGTCCAGAGGGCACCTGTCTTCTTACGGGGCCGATTGTCCTGGAACTTCCTTTGTTTCAGAATACTTCTGGGTGGTGAATGATCTCTGAGGTCATTTTCAACTATTCCCAGTTCTTGAGGATCTTTAGCCACTTCTGTTAACCACGGGGTCTTAATCTTTCTCTTCTGCCAGTAGGATAGAATACGATTGGTCACCCTGGCAGAATTCATCCTTGATATGTGCTCATGGAAAGTCAGACGTTTCTTACTGGCCACGTCCGTGATCTTTTCTATGTAGTTATAGAGATCATTATTGTGTCGGCTCCTGTATTCATATTCAATTATTATTATTATTATTATTATTATTATTATTATTATTATTATTATTATTATTATTATTATTATTATTATTATTCTCGTATCAGAAACATACATGTTGTACACAGTTATAATTACTATATTACATTTGCCCAAAACTTGGCCACTTCCAATGCATTTTTTGATGCTTGATATAGTTCATCTGTGCAGGAAGCTGGACATAGTCGACACTGGAGCATATGTTGGACGGTCTGGTCTTCTCCGCAGTCACATTGGATTTTTTCTTGATCTATATAGCCCCATCTTGCCAAATGAACCTTGGATGTGCCAACTCCAGATCTCAGTCTATTCAGGGACTTCCAGGTCATCCATTCTTCGTCGTAGCCAGGAGGTAGAGTTTCAAAAAATCTTATCCAGCCAGGAGGAAGGTAGGATGTAGCCCACCATAATAATACTACTACTACTACTACTACTACTACTAATAATAATAATAATAATAATAATAATAATAATAATAATAATAATAATAATAATAATAATATCATTATCATTATTCCAGTGCATATTTCTTACTTTCTTAATCTGCCTACCCTCCAGGGTTGGTTTTTCCCTCGGACTCAGCGAGGGATACCAACTCTACCGCCTCAAGGCCAGTGTCCTGGAGCGTGAGACATTGGGTCGGGGGATACAACTGCTAAGAATGACCAGTACCTCGCCCAGACGGCCTCACCTGCGATGCTGAACAGGGCGCTTGTCGGGTGATGGGAAGATTGGAAGGAATAGACAAGGAAGAGGGAAGGAAGCGGCCGTAGCCTTAAGTTAGGTACCATCCCGGCATTTGCATGGAGGAGAAGTGGGAAACTACGGAAAACAACTTCCAGGATGGCTGAGGTGGGAATCGAACCCACCCGTAGTCAGTTGACCTCCCGAGGCTGAGTGGAACCCGTTCCAGCCCTCGTACCACTTTTCAAATTTCGTGGCAGATTCGGGAATCGAACCCAGTCCATTTTTCTGATATTCTGTAGCCACGATATATTTCTTCGCCCTTCACCTCCTGTTCATTGATTTTCCTTTGCATGATCAACGGTAGCAGCTCATACTTGTTCCCCTCAAATGGTCCAGATATGCAGTTTTCTCTTCTTTTTATTGTGCACAATAGGTTTCAGATAATTTTATCAGTCTCAGGATTTCTTTATTCGTGATTTTTGTTGTTCATGGTATCTTTAGCATCCGACGGAAGATACACATTTCAAACGCCTCAATTTTGTTTTATGTAGCCTCTTTTTAATCTCCAACCTTTCACATCATGCAAAAGAATTGAGCAGACGTAGCATATTCTCCTGAGGTTTACAATTATCGTCATTTTGAAAGGACACTTCGAATACCTCACAAAACTCAAACATTGACTGTAAGATACAGCAGGTTGTGTTTTAATTGTTGTGAAATATATCTACCTTAGTGTGATATGACTGTAACATTGCTGTGTCCCACCAAAACACAGTCGGAGAGGTCCAAAGAAGACGGAGACGCTAGATGTTACATTATTCAGATATGTTTACTTTTCGCTAATCAACAGGCTTTTCTAAATATTAAATGATTGAACTAATGACTTGAAGTTCTAGTTAAAAAAGTACGTATATTCGTTAGTGTAAAACTACGGTAGTTCAGGAAACATCAGTACATTGTGATAAATTAACATGAAAATGAAAACCTACAACCTGTTTCCCAGTCATTGACCGGGTCAGGGATGTAATGAATGAAACATGTATAGGCTGTTATTACAATGGGGTCGCCACTCCCAAGGTGATTTTTATTAATGAGTGATAAATGCGATGAAATGATAATGGAGAGTGTTGCTGGAATGAAATATGACAGGGAAAACCGGAGTACCCGGAGAAAAACCTGTCCCACCTCCGCTTTGTCCAACACAAATCTCACATGGTGTCACCGGGATTTGAACCACGGTATCCAGCGGTGAGAGGCCGACGCGCTGCCGTCTGAGCCACGGAGGCTCTATAAATTAACATATACTTTTAAAATTATATCGGGTAAGGCGAAGAAAAATTAAAATGACAAAAGTATTTATTCTATTTTTTCGTGAAGAGCAGTACCGTGTTTGCTCAAAACACTTTCTTAGGATTTGGCATCCCCTTCAAGAAAATGGATGGGGGCTGCATCGAAACCACGATCACAGATATTTTGGGCGTAGAATACCTCGCATGGGTGTTGGGTGTGTGATGCGCTGAGTTAAAGTTCAATGAGATTCATTAAGTGTGGACTCTCTTTTCACTAATGTTGTGAAACCATATTTCACAATCTCGAGCGACTCGATCACATCTTGCTGTGTGTTTATGATTTTTATTATTTCCATAAGCTATAGGGGGGTGCAGTAGGTTACACATACTCGATTGTAGCTTGTGGCGCTCGGCCGCCTCGGTTTTTTTGCGTGGTACATAGGCTGCCTTACGCCCAACCTCGGACATCTTGGGCTTGTTCGATTCTCTTTGACTCACTTGTTTTAATTTGTGGCAGGCTTGGACTTTACTTAAATTAAGACAGAAAATTCTCAACCATTTCACAACTTTTCACACACCTAAAGTTTTCTCACAGACATTATCGACATATCGACAGACCTTGCAGAAAGAAACGATCTATACCTCTCGACATGTGCTACCACGTTGCGGTCCCGAGTTAAATTAATTTTACGACCCGCTCCGACTCTGATTTCACCACAAAATGGCGGATGTTCCCGTCACTCATTATTTTGCAGTCTGATCTTGGATCGAGTCTTTGGACCTTCCTCTTTTCAAATCACTTATTATAATTTTGCTGGTTTTGACATTATTGACGGAAATCTGGTGTACATTTTGTCGGGACGAAGGGAAATGTGGCATACTGGTTCTTACCGGGGAACAAAATACTGGGAAGAAACGACAGTCGTATTCTCTTTTTTCAATTTGCTTTACGTTGCACCAACACAGTTACGACTTATGGTGACAATGAGAGAGGAAAGGGCAAGGAGTGGAAAGGAAGTGATCGCGGCCTTAAATTAAAGTACAGCCCCAGCATTTGCTTGGTGTGAGAATGGGAAACCAGGCAAAACTATCTTGAGGGCTGTCAACAGTGAGGTTCGAACTCATTACTTCCCGAATGCAAGCTCAGAGCTACGTGGCCCAAACCACACAGCTGCTTGCTCGGTAGTCTTATTCTACATCAGTCCTCATGAGTATATTTCCGTCATTATTCGTATAAGAATATTGCAACATGTAAGCATAAAAGGGAGCATATTGCATACAACAGTAATTAATATAATAATAATAATAATAATAATAATAATAATAATAATAATAATAAAAATAATAGTCCGCCTTTGTGGTGTAGTGGTTAGCGTGATTAGCTGCCACCGGGTTCGATTCCCGGCTCTGGCACGAAATTTGAAAAGTGGTACGAGGGCTGGAACTGGGTCCACTCAGCCTCGGGAGGTCAACTGAGTAGCGGTGGGTTCGATTCCCACCTCAGCCATCCTGGAAGTGGTTTTCCGTGGTTTCCCACTTCTCCTCCAGGCGAATGCCGGGATGGTACCTAACTTAAAGCCACGGCCGCTTCCTTCTCTCTTCCTTGCCTATCCCTTCCAATCTTCCCATCCCTCCACAAGGCCCCTGTTCAGCATAGCAGGTGAGGCCGCCTGGGCGAGGTACTGGTCATACTCCCCAGTTGTATCCCCCGACCAAGAGTCTGAAGCTCCAGGACACTGCCCTTGAGGCGGTAGAGGTGGGATCCCTCGCTAAGTCCGAGGGAAAAACCGAACCTGGAGGGTAAACAGATGATGATGATGATGATAGTAATAATAATAATAATAATAATAATAATAATAATAATAATAATAATAATAATAATAATAACAATTTCCTGTAGCTATTTCTATCCGAGTGCAGCCCTTGTAAGACAGACTCTCCGATGAGGGTGGGCAGCATCTGCCATGTGTTGGTAACTGTGTGTTATTATGGTGGAGGATAGTGTTATGTGTGGTGTGTGAGTTGCAGCGATGTTGGGGACAGCACAAACACCCAGCCCCTGGGCCACTGGAATTAACCAATGAAGGTTAAAATCCCCGACCCGACCGGGAATCGAACCCGGCACCCTCTGAACCGAAGGCCAGCACGCTGACCATTCAGCCAATGAGACGGACACAAATCTAACAGTACACCTCTGAATTACACTTCAGGGGCCCAGTACTGCGCTATTTTAAGAGCCACGTCTATGTCCTTCCTGCATGCAGATTATAGGAGCCAAAGGGCACTGAACGCCGGCCCCGTGGTGTAGGGGTAGCATGCCTGCCTCTCGCCCGGAGGCCCCGGGTTCGATTCTCGGCCAGGTCAAGGATTTTTTCTCGACTTGAGGGCTGGTTCGAGGTCCACTCAGCCTACGTGATTAGAATTGAGGAGCTCTCTGACGGTGAGATGGCGTCCCCGGTCTCGAAAGCCCAGAATAACGGCCGAGATGTTGCGTGCTGACCACACGACCCCTCGTAATATGCAGGCCATCGGGCTGAGCAGCGGTCGCTGGGCAGGCCAAGGCCCTTTCAAGAGCGTTAAGTGCCGTTTGGTTTTGTTTTCTGTTTTTTTGGTTAAAGGGCACTGAATAAGATGACTCGTGGTCTGGGTTTCGCCAGTATGCAGCATCATTATCTCCCATATATCCTCACTTCTGCAAATGAATTCTTCATCTTCCCACTCCTATTGGAAGTCTGTTTACAGCTTTCCAGGATTTACTATGTACGTAGAGAAACGTAGAGAATTACATAGCTGCCAACGGCGAGAGGCTTAAAGTGGATCAGTTGTAAGTCATCTCTCCGGCTCCTTGGTCAGCATTAAGTGGCCAGACACTTAAGCCGTGTCCGATTAATTCCTCCAACTCGGGGACTGCGGTTTGTGTTTATCTTCATTCACATTTTCATTTACATACAACACGTCACACTATCCATCATCTCAGTATCATATACTAGTGAATACATTTCTCCACACAGACTGGGTGTCAGGAAATACATCCTCACGTAAAACAGGGCTTAACCTACATGTTCTGCCCATCCCAAATGTTTGGGAAAGTGCGAGGAAGAAGAATAAAGTCACTTACCTGTAATTCATTGGATTCTGTTATAATATTACACGCAGCTTTAGTTTTACGGAATAGTTCATTCCATTAATAAGTTGGGTGGTGAAGCTGTACCGCCCCACGGTGGAGGGAGGGGGTGGGGGGGGGCGTAGCGTGCCAAGCGGTCGCTTGGTAGGCCATGGCCCTTCGGGGCTGTTGCGCCATAGGGTTTGGTGATCCACAAATAATTTGACAAAGCTTCCGGTTGTTCGCCTTCACTCTTTTCTTCGTCACGTGTTCTTTGCCTGGAGAAGTGTGGCTGGTACGTGAGAAAGACCTCTCAAAAGAAAAAAGAACGGTAGTTCATTGTATTAGAAGATTTTCTAAGGGAGGTGTGAATGACTCCGTTACAATCTCCTTTATACACAAGTGTTAATTCATTCAGCAGATTGAGCAGTGGAAGAACATCTGTTAATTAACAGCGTATTGCACAGAAACATAAACATCCGTTGACTGCTGAGGCAAGTTTTTACGACGTCAGTTACAGAATGAACTTGTTTCGATATAATAAAACCACTTGTTAGTAGTAGCTCTCACAGGTATGCTTGGAATGAGTAAAAATTATACATTTTTGAATTCATTTCGAATTCTCTCCTTTCAATTCATTCGAGATATAGCTGCTGAGGAAGTTGTTCGAAGTGTTCTCTCATTTAGGGACGAAGGTATAGAACTGGCTACTATTACTACTAATAAATGTTTTCATTCTTCCCCTGAAGGGGGAGGCGGGCCTCTAGACGTTCACGCCGTCGCTCAGGCCAGGAGTTCTGTATCGGAGAAGGAGATGCGTCCCGAGAGGGTTGGCGGTCGTGGCCTATACTAGGACCTCTCTTAGTGCAGGAGAATGGAAAACCATGGTAAACCATTCTCAGGACAGTTGACGGTGGGGACCAGCCTCTCTCCGTCTCCCGAATACAGAGGCGTAGAACCACGATACAGCCGTGGACACTCGTCCTCTATTCGGTTGGTCGGTCGGAATGCAGAGCTGTTGGACCAATGGACCAAGAACAACCGTCGATACCTGTGAGCTGAAACCCACTCTGCATCCACCGATCACGGAACTGAGGGACCGAGGGCCGCTGTAAGGCGATGCGAACTGGGCGGCCACCGGGATCCTGCTCTTCAGGAAGCCGTCATTCTCATCTCATTGTTTTTAATATTTAAAACCCAAAAGAAAGTCATCAGTGCTCAACATTGACCGATTAAAATATGACATAGTCATAAAACAACAACAACAACAACAATAATAATAATAATAATAATAATAATAATAATAATAATAATAATAATAATAATAATAATAATAATAATCAAAGACAACGGCGAGTTTAGCAGACGGCACAACCAGGAGTTGTACTCGCATGTGGAGAAAATAACTGATGTGATGCGAAAGAGGAGGATTACTTTTTATGGACACATGGCCCGAATGAATTCAACACGGTTAACCAACCGCATTTTCACTTTCCTCCAAGAAAAAAAGGTAAAGGGGGCATGGTTCAGTGAGGTACAGAAAGATCTGCAGGAGATTGGGATCTCATTTTTAAGATATCCAGGAGCGTGTCCCACTTAAGAAAATACTCCAGGAACATCAGAGTTTCTTACCAAAGCCGAAGATGAAAACTGGAAAGGCATGGACGGAAGAGCGAAAGGAGCAACACCGTATACGAATGAAGGAGTACTGGACCAACATTAAAGCTCAAGGGAAACAGTTGAAATGACGTGGTCCTTAGTTGGCCGAAACGAAACAATAATAATAATAATAATAATAATAATAATAATAATAATAATAATAATAATAATAATAATAATAATAATAATAATAATAACTTAATAGTACTAATAATCTATGCATGTCTACTCCTCAGTCCCGTTTCCTGATATGGGGTCGAGGATGAGGTGTGATAAAATTATAATGCATGTTTTTACGGCTAGAAGCCCTTCCTGACGCCAAACTCAGTTGAGGAGCGAATGAAGATGAAATGAATTGCAGTGAATGAAATTGGATAAGGGGGTTGAAGGAATCGGCTGTGGCCTATGAAGAGGAACTTTTCCGACATTTGTCTAGAAGTGAAAATGGGAAACGACAGAAAACCAATTCTCAGGACAGCCGAAGGTGGGGTTCGAACTCACGCGTCTCTCGAATACAGAGCTTGCCTCTACAGCTGTTTCGCTTTAACACGGAAGGCTACTCTGCTCGGTAATAACGAAAATAATAATGAAAATGAAAATCCACAGCCTGTTTCCAGTCATTCGACCGGGTCAGGAATGAAATGAATGAAGCCCCCCCCCTCTAGCGGCGAGGATAGGAATTGTGCCGGCTGCCGAAGCCTGTCGCACTCCCCTGGGGCAATGATTAATGACTGACAGTTGAAATGAAATGATACTGGAGAGTGTTGCTGGAATAAAAGATGACAGGGAAAACCGGAGTACCCGGAGAAAAACCCGTCCCACCTCCGCTTTGTTCAGCACAAATCTCACATGGAGTGACCGGGATTTGAACCATGGAACCCAGCGGTGAGAGGCCGGCACGCTGCCGCCTGAGCCACGGAGGCTCTACGATGATGATGATAATAATAATAATAATAATAATAATAATAATAATAATAATAATAATAATAATAATAATAATGACGTATAGACTCCGGAGTTGACGCCCATGGAATCAGCCGAGTTGGCCGTGCGGTTAGGGGCACGCAGATGTGAGATTGCTTCCGGGAGATAGTGGGTTCGAACCCCACTGTCGGGAGCCCTGAAGATGATTTTCCGTGGTTTCAGATTTTAACACCAGGCAAATGCTGGGGCTGTACCTTAATTAAGGCCACGGCCGCTTCCTTGCCATTCCTAGCCCTTTCCTATCCCACTGTCGCCATAAAACCTATCTCTGTCGGTCCGACGTAAAGCAACTTGTAAAAAAGTAAATGACGTCTATGGGCGAAATGCACGTATGTGAGGATAGGGCCCTATCTACAATTAATTCTAACGTTGATGACGGTACACGCACCCAGTCCCTGAGCCAGAGGAATCAATCAATGAAGATTAAAATCCCCGACCCTGCCAAGAAACAAACCCGGCAAAGTCCATCAGCCAGTTAGCCACGGAGCCGGACAGCCTTAACGCAACTTGATGCAAAGTGTTTTATTAAAAATGTTATGAGGAAAATAATAACTTTGAAATTTAATTGAATATTTAACTTAATCTTTCTCTTATCTGCCGCAACAATAGGGAAGACGAAAAAACAAAACGCGTATGGCTGGGAGGAGGAGAAATAACTCCATCACGAACAAGTAAAACTGACCGAGCAAGTGGCTGTACTGTTCGGGTCACGTAGCTATCAGCTTGCATTTCGGGCGATAGTGGATTCGACCCTCAATGTCCTCAGCTCTGAAAATGATTTCATGCGGTTTTCCATTTTTACACCTGGAAAATGCAGGAGCTGTACCCTAATTAAGGCCACGATCATTTCGTCCCCACTCCCAGCTCTTTCTTGCCCCATCGTTGCCATAAGAGCTATCTGCGTCGGTACGACGTAAAACAAATTGTAAAAGAGTTACACTGCGTAGGTAACAGTTACCATAACACCGAAAAGCACGTGAAACGACATAACAATCAGGTTCCATAAACTTATGGCAATTGTTGTATGTCACCAAATTGGACCGTTAGCTATTTCACACGTTACGACTCCTCCTGGGGGAGAACTAAATCCCCAGCTATATGCACCGAGAAGGCAGAGAGATACGTACCAGTACAAAAGTGTGTACGAGCGGTGGTACACGGTGGCCTCTGAGAACGACTTGTGTGTATCAACGTCAATCAATCAATCAATCAATCAATGATTTGCATTTAGAGCTGTCGCCCAGGTGACAGATTCCCTATTCTTTGTTTACCTGTCCCTTTCTTAAATGTTTTCAAAGAACTTAGAAATTTAACATTCCGCTCGGTAAATTATTCCAATTCCTAACACCTCGACCTAGAAATGAATATTTGCTCCAATTTGCCCTCTTGAAATCTAACTTTATCTTCATATTATTATGATCTTTCCTTTTGAAAGCTCCACTCAAGCTCATTCCTCTACTAATGCCATCTCTCCGCTGACAGTTCGGAACATACCCCTTAATCGAGCAGCTCGTCTCTTTAGTCTCCTTTGGACCTTTTCCATTTCTCGATTCAAACAGTCTTGGTATGGGCCCGATACAGAGGAACCATGGGTCATACCAGAGACTTACACTCTCTCTTCCTTACATCCTAATTACAACCCCTAAATATCCCCATAAACATGTGAACCTCGTTAATGAAGATCTTCCCTTATATTAACATCTAGGTAGTTACAGTGATCCCCGTGAAGTACCTTCACCCCATCAACTCAGTAATTAAAACTGAGAGGACTCTTCCTCTTGGTGAAACTTACAACCTGATGGTGGTACATGACAGCCTCTGAGAGCGTCTGTCTATATTACTACTAAAAGTTCAATTCACATTATTGTTTCTTTAACTTCATAGCCATTTGAAAGCTAATACACTCAAACAAATGCACATAAAGTGTAGTATACCCAGTAAGTAGCACTAAAATTTGTGTTAATGTTCCTCGTAACTTTTACGAGCAAGCCCAGTGTTTTGCCCATATTGGATGTTGATAAACTGAACAAATTGAGACTTACAGGCTATTGCGAATCAGAAATTTCGTTTCTCGCTACTTTATTGATGAGTTTGTGTCTTCTGTGCAATTAATGTCCGTATAGAATCTCTTTCTTTTACAACAAGATATCATTGGCAGTAAAGTCCAATAATTTAATAATAGGTAGATCAGAAAGTAACGCACAAAATTCCCCCCTCCCCCCAAATTGTTTAATATGTACCAAAACCAAAAATACAAAATGAACTTACATATTTTTCCCTACTTTTCTACATAGACACCAAGTTTCTCCATTCCTCCCATCGTGGTGCCAGTTTCAAAACATGCCCTGTTCGTAGAAGTTCGTTTTGTTGGTGTATAACCATCTGCGGACTGCTGATTTCCCTTCCGCATCTGTTCCACGGTGTTGGCCGGCCAGGAATTTCTTCATGGGACCAAAGAGATGAAAGTCCGATGGTGCCAGGTCCGGACTGTATGGTGGATGCTGCAGCACCTCCCACCCAAATTCGGCCAGTTTCTCGCGAACAGGAGCAGCAACATGGGGTCCGATAATGTCATGAAGTAGTTGGACACCGTCAGCATTAATTAATGTTGCGGCGTTTGTCAGGAAGGGCACGACTCAACTTAACCTAAGTTTGAATGTAGGATGCAGCATTCACAGTGGTCCCGTGTTCAGCGAAGTCCACCAATAACACACCAAACATGTCACAGGACACTGTCACAAACACTTTCCTAGCAGATTGAGCCACTTTGAACGTTTTTCGTACTTGGGAACCATCATGTTTCCACTCTACAGAGACCTCTTTGGTTTCGGGCATCTAGTGGGACGCCCACGACTCATCATTAGTGACGATTCCTTTCAGAAAGTCATGCCTTTGTGCGGCGTAACGCGCGAAGTGATCCATGTTTGTCATCATTGGCTGGCCCTTGTGGTTGTCTGTCAGGTTCTTAGGCACTAACTTTACGAAATTTCAACGTGTCATGAACATTGTCGTACACTACACCATAGGAAATTTTAAACGTCTGCGATAAGGTTCGCAGGTGCGCACGCCGGTTGTTCAAAATTGCTGCCTCAATGGCGCGGACATTCTGCGGAGTTAAACTGTTACCGGTCGCCCGGAGCGTGGTAAATCACTAAGGTTTACACGGCCCCCTTGGAAGAATGCACACCACCTGGAGACATTGCTACGGTCCAGACAGTCGTCACCATACACGCCACGCATGTGCCTGTGAATTTCACTCCGTGTATGCCCTTTGGTCCACAAATATCGAACTACACTTCGCTGCTCTTCACGCGTAGATGACAGTAACATGCGCGCCATGTTTGTTTCGAAGTTCAGGCTTCTCTTGCTAGAGTTTCACATGAAAACAAAATACCCTCTGTAGCGTAAATTTCAAACGATATCATCGTGAAATTTCAACATTCCAGCTGCAATACCAGGGGAGAAAAAATGATTGTGCGTTACTTTCTGATCTACCTTTAACTTTTCTCATTTAAAATTTAATTTATGCGTTTAATGACATTTCCTCTTAAGATACGTCGGAGTACCGGAATTTTGTCCTAGAAATTAAATACACATAAATGCTAACCAATTGTGTGAGGATTCGATCCCATAATCTTGAGCTCATGTGATGGATGAGGCTTGAACCTACAGTACCGGTCAAAAGTTAAAGGTCACATTCGAATCTAAACGTCTGTCCTAGAAACTCATTTAAACTTTCTCTGAACAATTGCATCTAATATTGTGTATATTTTTTCCGGATTTTATTGAGTTGCAAGTATTGCCACCAAGATTTTCTGTCGGATATGGAAATAGATGAACTTCTATTTGAAAAATTGCAATGCTGAACCAGTTTTTCTTGGTGCTTTGAAATATTTCGAAGTTTATTGTAAATGGATCATTTTCTCTCGTATTTTTGATGTGAAGCGGGAAACCACGTAAAGCCATCTTCAGGGCTGTCGAGAGCGGAGTTCGAACCCATCATCTTCCGAATGTAAGCTAACAGCTACATGACCCAAACGGCGTAGCCAACTCGTTCCGTCGTCTACTAATGTAATTCCTCTTCTAACACAGCTACCAAAAAAAGGAAAAGTAACAGGCACGCTAACTTGTATTTATAGTTTGTGTTCTTTGTATTACGTCGTCACACCACAGCATTTGTCTAGTGTGAAAAAAGGAAGTCCGCCTCTGTGGTGTAGTGGTTAGTGTGATTAGCTGCCAACCACGGAGGCTCGGGTTCGATTCCCGGCTCGGCCACGAAATTTGAAAAGTGGTACGAGGGCTGGAACGGGGTCCACTCAGCCTCAGGAGGTCAACTGAGTAGAGGTGGGTTCGATTCCCACCTCAGCCATCCTCAAAGTTGTTTTCTATGGTTTCCCAGTTCTCCTCCAGGCAAATGCCGGGGTGGTACTTAAGGCCACGGCCGATTCCTCCCCTATTCCGTGTCTATCCCTTTCAAAATCCCATCCCCCACAAGGCATCTGTTCAGCACAGCACTGATCCTCCTGCCCAATTGTATTCCCAAATCCAATGTCCCATATTCCAGAACATTTCCCTTGAGGCGGTAGAGGTGGGATCCCTCGCTGAGTCCGAGGGAAAAACCAAGCCTGGAGCGTAAACAGATTAATAAAAGTAGAAAAAAGGAAACCATGTTAATCCATCTTCAGGGCTACCGACAATGGAGTTCAAACCAACCACACAGCTACGTGAGCCAAACCGCGTGGCTAACTTGTTTCATAAGCACACTTGTAGTTTTAAGTGACTGTTGATATCGTGATTACAGCCACTGGACCTCCAGTTTTAAGGGAATCCGAACCACAAGGACGTGTTTCTTTCCCTTTCAGAAATTGCTTCTCGAACAGCGGTAATCTTCATGAAATACAAACGACAATGTCACTGAGCTATAAGACAGCAGCCCAAGTTGTAGGGTTCAATCTGGTGGTAGTTGAATGTGCTCAAATAGAGAACGCTAATCTCGTAAAAGCATCTCGGTGTCTCCGAAAACCACAAAAATGTGGGACGTAACATTACAGGTCCTAGTAAAAGTTTAAGGGCACCTGCATCTTTCATGAGCATGATTTCTGTCCTTTAAATTTTGGTCTCAGACATACGATTTTTTATAGGTAACTAGTACATATTTAGAGGATAATTTGCTGAAATTTTCATTAAAATTTTTTAATTAAATATTTTGTTCATAATACTGTAGTTGGAAAGAAAATAGATATTTTTTAGTACTTGAGGAGTTCTGGACAGTGCAATACTGGGATTACAATAATAACTTTTGTTATGCAGAAACACAGATACCTGCATAATTTTATAGTTGGTAATAGAGGAACAGAATATGTTTGTGATACCGTTTGTGTGTTACGTTGTACGGTAGCTTGAGTGGTCTCCTGTCCAGTCAAGGTCAAGAAATGTTTATTTTATAATCATTTTCTGTGGTTCTATTGAGAGATATTCAACGGGGGAATTGTTTCGATGGAAACATATTCTATTGCTCTATTACAATTATAAATATTTTATAGGTATCTGTGTTTCTCCATAACAGCTAATTAAAATAGCTATTTTATTTCCAACAATTATAAATTAATAACTTAAAAACAAAGAGTGGGGGGGGGGGTTCGAACCCCACTGTTGGCAGCCCTGAAGATGGTTTGCCGTGGTTTCCCATTTTCACACCAGGCAAATGCTGGGGCTGTACCTTAATTAAGGCCACGATCGCTTCCTTCCCATTCCTAGGCCTATCCTATCCCATCGTCGCCATGAGACCTATCTGTGTCGGTGCGACGTCAAACAAAAAAAAAAACAAGAAAAACAAAACAAAGAGTGATATTTAAATGAATATCTCAGAGAATGTTCCTCTAAATGTGTATCAGTTCCCTGTAAAAATTCGTATGCCTGAGACCATACGTTTATTGACAGGAATCATGTTCATGAATTATGTAGGTGTACTTATATACAACAGAGCATCCGTGGCTCAGACGGAAGCGCGTCGGCCTCTCACCGCTCGATACCGTGATTCAAATCCCGGTGACACCATGTGAGATTTGTGCTGGACAAAGCGGAGGTGGGACAGGTTTTTCTCCGGGTACTCCGGTTTTCCCTGTCATATTTCATTCCATTTCATTCCAGCAACACACTCCATTATCTCATCGCATTTATCACTCATTAATAAAAATCACCTTGGGAGTGGCGACCACATTGTAATAACAGCCTATATATGTCATCATCATCATCATCATCTGTTTACCCTCAAGGTTCGGTTTTTCTCTCGGACTCAGCGAGGGATACCACCTCTACCGCCTCAAGGGCAGTGTCCTGGAGCTTCAGACTATTGGTCGGGGGATACAACTGGGGAGAATGACCAGTACCTCGCCCAGGCGGCCTCACCTGCTATGCTGAACAGGGGCCTTTCGGGGGATGGGGAAGATTGGAAGGGATAGTTAAGGAATAGGGAAGGAAGCGGCCGTGGCCTTAAGTTAGGTACCATCCCGGCATTTGCCTGGAGGAGAAGTGGGAAACCACGGAAAACCACTTCCAGGATGGCTGAGGTGGGAATCGAACCCACCTCTACTCAGTTGACCTCCCGAGGCTGAGTGGACCCCGTTCCAGCCCTCGTACCACTTTTCAAATTTCGTGGCAGAGCCGGGAATCGAACCCGGACCTACGGGGGTGGCAGCTAATCACGCTAACCACTACACCACAGATGCGGACGCCTATATATGTTTCAGTCATTACATCCCTGACCCGGTCAATGATTGGAAAACAGGTTGTAGGTTTTCATTTTTCACTTATATACAAAAGTGTGGGACGTAACATTACAGGTCCTTTGGTACAGCATATATATTGAGTTCCTTAAACACGGAAGTGAGCAGAGATGTAGTGAAGTTATGGAAATTCTAAACTGGAAAGAGATGTGACTTAAACGGGTATGAACGTAGGCACGCGTTCCCATTTCAGAAATAGGAACGTCGAAACGCTGAATTTAACCCGTCTGGTCTTTGTGTGGTGAATACAGATCGCAGTCTCTTTATAGCCCCAATTTACCGTAACCTATCTTCATGTTTCTTTAATATACTGGTTACAGAAACATAGAACAATCCAGTGTGATTTTCCGCCTGATGTGCTCGCTGTGCAGGTGGATGGGAAAGATGACCTCGAGCTCAGTGGACGCAACAATAACGGTAATTTGTAGTTATCAGCCTGGGAGTGTTTTGATGAGGCATTCAAACATAAACCTAATATCGGACGACCAGCTCTGCTTTGAAAATCGAGCATAGAGCTTGATTATACTTTGATGGGCACTCAGTTCCATAACATAAACAACAATGATTATTTGAAAATATTATCCATTTTTTAACTATGGTAAAGATTGGTAATACCGTGTTATGAGTAATATCGCGATTGTTTGAGAATGTATCACGATATTACTGAGCAATTGCTGTATGTGTTGAGGGAAAAGTGGTCCTAAATTGAGCATAATGGCGTTTACTGCCAGTAACAAGCCTGATGTCCTGTCCACAAAGAAAATTAAAACTACGAGGAATAAAAGGTAAGTGTCCGACTCCTTGGCTGAATTGTCAGCGTTGAGTCCTTCGGTTTAGAGTCCCATATTCGATTCCCGGCCAGTTTTAATCGCGTCTGATTAATTCTTCTAGCTCGGGGACTAGGTGTTCGTATTTTTCCTAACACTTTCCTCTTCGTATTCAGACAACACACTACACTACCAAACACCACAGAAACGCGCAGTATTTATGATATAGGGTTGGTGACAGGAAGGGCTTCCGGACCTAAAACAGGGCCAAATCCACATGTGCTACGTACTTTGCACTCACGATCCCACAGGTGTTGGAAAAGTGGTAGAAGAAAAATAAGAGGTAAGTGTGTGTCACCGGTGTTATACGAAGCTTCTTGAAATACTCTATGATAAAAACACCATTCTTCGGTACTGTAGAAGGCCTAGTTCACTTTTTTTTCTCGTATTGAGCAAGTGATTTCGCTACATTGTATTTACATGGCATGCTTATGAAAGTGTATGTTTCTTACAGTTGGAGAACGATGAGGTTTGGTTCGGAGTAAAAAATAAATGAACAAGGGCTGAGAGTATGGATATGTTATTCTCGTGGATGGTGTAAAGGAAGTCCTGGATGCCAATCGTAGATTGTACAAAGCAGATAATAAGGTTCAGTGGAGCATATACGTGGCCTTATTTCAAATGACCCTCAAACAGAAATCATTATTCCTGAAATTGAGAGACCGAGGAAACTGTTACAGATGCTATCAAAAACAATATGTCAAGAAGGCTCCTACATTTAAGTGCGATTCTCAGGATGGCCAACGGCCGTAGGCGTGTTGAAACAGCGGATCCCGTCAGATCTCCGAAGTTAAGCAACATTGAGAATAGTCAGGAGTTGGATGGGTTGCCACGCGCTGTTGGTGGGGGGGGGGGGGGGGGGGGCAAGGGAATGGAGGAACGGAAAGGAACTGGCCATCCTGCCGTACGTAAACTCCGGCTCAGGAACACCTCTGCGGAGGTTCGGACCTGCCTTCGGGAAGAATACACCCTTACCTTACCTAAGGTTATGTGGAAAATGTTTTCGTTCTCATTTGAAAATATTTTTCTATTTTATAGTACCAACTGAGACCAGTGTGAATTGAGGAGTGTCCGTTCAAAAGGTGCTATTTCCACTTCAAAAATATTCTTATTTCGTCCACGTACATTGAAACAGCTAAATACTGTCGAATGCCGGCCCCATGGTGTAGGGGTAGCGTGCCTGCATCTCACCCGGAAGCCCCGGGTTCGATTCCTGGCCAGGTCAGGGATTTTTACATAGACATGAGGGCTGGTTCGAGGTCCACTCAGCCTACGTGATTAGAATTGAGGAGCCATCTGACGGTGAGATAGCGGCCCCGGTCTAGAAAGCCAAGAATAACGGCCGAGAGGATTCGTCGTGCTCACACGACACCTCGTAATATGCAGGCCTTCGGGCTGAGCAGCGGTCGCTTGGTAGGCCAAGGCCCTTCAAGAGCTGTAGTGCCATGGGGTTTGTTTTTTGGTTTTAAATACTGTCGAATGCCATGGTCAATCCAGACCAAAAGCGGTTTTCTAATTCCTTAAAAGTCGTACCATATCTGATCATGGGTACGTTCCATGTACCTTTTATTATACATTTTTAAAGTTTATTATGGTGGAAATAGCACGTTTTGAACAGACACCGCTCAATTTTGCTCCCATTGCTTGAAAGAAAATTTAGACAACTATTCTCAGGGATGGAAATAATTCTCCAAGGGAGATGTTGGATAAGCTTCCAACTCCTTTGATTAAAAAAAGAAGACTAGTTAAGCAACTGCTATGGAATATGTCACCTAGGCGACCGCCCTAAATGCAGATCAGTGGTAAATAATGATGTCTACGATATCTGTGGAGGCTGCAGTTTGTGTACCATATACTAGAGTGCCCTGTACTTTGCAATTGATTGTTTAGTCATTAGTATAAAAACAACACGAACGAACAGAAACATATATTTTATATTCTTTTCCCACTGATAATAATTTCATATGTTGTAGTTTTCATTCTCGTTAAATGCTGGTGCAAGTTGCTTTAGGACATTCAGACACAGTGTCCAATGTTTAATATTTCATCGCGTTTACAAGTCTATGATTATTTTATTCCAAGAAAAACCGGGATACATGTTGGCCGGTTTGATCCCTGCTCAATCTGGTGTTCAAATAAGTTAGCCCTTTGTCGATAGATTTACGGGCACGTAAAATAACTTTTGTAGGACAAAATCCCGGCACCCCGGCTTTACTGAAAACTGTAAAGGTAGTTAGGGGAACGTGAAACCAATAACATTATTATCTATAAAGTCAGGATACATGAAACAGTCTCATTCCCTAGTTATAATGAGTTACAGATAACGCCAAGCTCTGGCGGTAAAGACGAACTCGGTTCACTCGGAAGAACATGGGTTCCATTCCCATTCAAGAACTCGAAACAATTAGATACGAGATTTCCGCTTCTAGAGAGGCACATGGTCCTGATGTGAACCCAGCTAAAAAATGAGTTCCAGATTGATTCCTGTGGGAAAAAAGGCGCCCGTGCACTGAATTACTCACTTAGTGCCGAGACTACGAATAGTAGAAGCTTTTCCTTTCCACTCCTCTAAGGGCTAACTCCTCATGGCCTGTACAGAGATGGGTTACAAATATGCCGGAAAATTACTTTGCAAGTGAATGATTACCCGATAGGAAGGCACACCTGTTGACCCTCACTCCTCCCTCACGTTCCCAGTACAACTCACCCAGCGCTAAGACACGTTGTTTCGTACCGAGCGAGTTACCGTGCGGTTAGGGGTGCGCAGCTGTGAGCTTGCATTCGGAAGATAGTGGGTCTGAACCCCACTCTTGGCAGTCTTGAAGATGGTTTCCCGTGGTTTTCTATTTTCACTCCAGGCAATTGCTTGGACTGTACCTTCCTACCCACTCCTAGCCCTTTCTTATCCCATTGTCGCCGTAAGACCTACCTGTGTCACTGTGACGTAAAGCACATTGCAAACAAAAACCCACGTTATTCCATTATTTGTGGCGTGAAAAATATGTAAAGGAGAATGGATGGTAAGTAGTGCAGATTTTTTCATCTATACTGCTATTCGGGATATACTAGCGATATTTTGGTGTCTTTGTGTAAGAGCTTTCTTTTAATCCCCTTCACTTTTACACAAATCACAAAATGAGCGCCTAAGCTCACAATCACCCTTGTTCTCAAATTAGAAGCCATGTTTCATGATACTGTATATCACGCGGCCGTTTCACTGTGGTGGTGTAACAGACAAACTTAAGACTTAAATGAATCCGACATTAGTCATTATTTTTCCCGTCCGATATAAAAATGAAACATTAAAAAGCAAATCAAAAATAAAATTACGACTATCCTGTATATACAAATACAAAAATTCAAATTCAAAATATATAGACAGGAAGACAAGGTGATGATATAATAACGCGGTTTTAGGGAAAACTTAATATTGCAATTTGTTCTGCATTGACTTCACAGTAAAGAAAAAATGAAATTAGTCCACATTTTTACTTAGCATTTGATGTATTGACCAGGGTGGACTAATTACATATTTTATTTAAAGCTTAATTTGGTTTAATTAAAATTCATCGGAAAAAATTGAACACACTAAGGCTTGATGAAAACACTTATTTGTCACTAGAATGTATTTCTTTCAGTAAAAAATGATATGAAAGTAAAAAAAGTTATATATCACCATGTAGGAAAATTTCCGTCTCAAAGTTAATACCCGTGTTTGACGGGTTTTTCTCTTCTGCTCAACACTGACTCGTTGAAGCTAATAATCTCTTGATTCCGGCGTTTGGGCCAAATAAAATACGAATTCTGTAACAGTGGAAAGCCTCGAACAGAATTTATTTCCATGTTAGTACATTGTCGTCTGTTTGTTAAACCATCGGCCTGAAGGCTGGCTGGATTCTCGAATAGCGCCGCCGAAGGTTATGCGGTTATAAGGAAACCGCAAACATCGATGTCACCGTTCATAGTATCCAGACGCACTAGTTGCGCTCTGAAAGACATTACTCAGCACCAGAAGCTTTCACACTGTCATAGCCATAAATGAGACTGGAAGCTGTACTTTGCTCTAGATTTTGCCAAGAGACAGATGCAAAAAATACTGCATCCAAAGACGGTAACATGTGGGACCATTCCATAAATGTCCATAATAATTTTAAAATATTTTCTCCTAACAATGGTGATTATTTTGTTTGTCCTAAGGCAGCCACATTTCAAATTTCACAGCAAGAATAAATATTCTGTCGGTGGGAAAAAATTGTCGGAGTGAGTGTAAGAACAAATCAGCGAGATGAGCATCCTCTTTAACACTAAGAGTAGGAGATAAACAGTGTTTTTTCGCATCGCAGTGACTCAGACAGGTTATGGAAACGATGGGAAAGAACAGAGCTATGGCTAGGAAGAAAGCGACTATCGCCTTAATTAAGGTACTGCACAAGCATTTGCCTGGTGTGAAGAGGGAACACCATGGAAAATCATCATCAGGCTACGAACCCACTATCTTTCAAGTGCAAGTTCATAGCTACGTGTCTCGAACCGTGCAGCCAACACGTTCGGTGAAATAAAGAGTATCTTCTGAAGGAAGTGAAGGACCATAAGAGAGATGCAAATGGAAGAATCTATTGGCCTCGCCTTGAAAGAAAACAAGTGCTGATTGACCAAGGGAAGTAGTGAGAAGGAGGGTGATCTCCGAAGAGGCCTGGTACTGTAGGTCTTGTGAGTTGACGCCGTATAGGCGACCTGCGCGTCTATGAAGATGGGGCGCTACCCATGATGAATTATAATGATGAAGACAGCACACATACCCAGCCATCGGAATTAACCAATGAAGGTTAAAATCCCCCACCCGGCCGGGAATAGAACCCAGGATCCCCTGGGTCAAAGGACAGTGCGTTAACCATTTACTCACTAAGCCGGACACCAAGGGAGGTGGAATACGAAGAATGAAGGACGTTAAGTGGGAGGAACGTCAGATTTAACCCAGGTCAGATAGACAACACATGATGTCTCACATATTGTGAGCGCCTGATTAATTGGGGATAGGATTGGGAAGGAGGTCACGGTGACCTAAGCTATATATCACTCTAGCCTTCTTCTGGAGCTGCGATGGGAAAACATACAGCAGGACAACATTCCGGCACCTCGGCGTCTCCGAAAACCGTCAGCATTAGTTACTGGGACGTAAAACGCATTAGCATTCAACTCTTGTGGACAATGTAATAATAATAATAATAATAATAATAATAATAATGTCACCGAACTCGATAGCTTTAGTCGCTCAAGTGCCACCAGTGCCCAGTATTCGGGAGATAGTGGATTCGAACCCCACTCTCGGCAGCCCTGAAGATGGTTTTCCGTGGTGTCCCATTTTCACACCAGGCAAATGCTGGGCCTGTACCTTAATTAAGGCCACGGCCGCTTCCTTCCCATTCCTAGGCCTTTCCTGTTCCATCGTCGCCATAAGACCTATCTGTGTCGGCGCGACGCAAAGCAACTAGCAAAAACAAAAAAAATTCCCACTCCTAGCCTTTTCCTCTCCTATCGTCGACGTAAGACCTATCTGTGCCGGTGCGACGTAAAACAAATTGAAACATGGTTTTATGTGAGGAGCCAGAATTTTGTACCGTAGGAGTTCTGTGGTCCACCTCTATGGTGTAGTGCTTAGTGTGATTAGCAGCCACTCCCGGAGGCCCGGGTTCGATTCCCGGCTCCGGCACGAAATTTGAAAAGTGGTACGAGGTTTGGAACGGGGTCCATACAGTCTCGGGAGGTCAGCTGAGTATAGGTGGGTTCGATTCCCACTTCAGCCATCCTCGAAGTGGTTTCCCGTCGTTTCCCACTTCTCCTCCAGGGAAATGCCGGCATGGTACCTAACTTAAGACCACGGCCGCTTCCTTCCCTCTTCCTTGTCTATCCCTTCGAATCTTCTAATCCCTCTGACAAGGCCCCTGTTCAGCATAGCAGGTGAGGCCGCTTGGACGAGGTACTGGTCCTCTTCCCAAGTCGTATGCCCCGACCCAAAATCTCGCACTCCAGGGTACTGCCCTTGAGGCGGTAGAGTTCGGATCCCTCGAGGAAAAACCAACTCTGGAGCGTAGACAGATTAATAATAATAATAATAATAATAATAATTGTTACCGTGTTTTTGTGGTAGTTATGCGTGAAAGAAGGTGCGGGGTGGTGAACGGGTCTCAAGCTACTAAAGTAAAATTAATTAAAATTTAACCAGGTTATATTTTCTTTTCAAAAACAAAGAAATAACAAGCATGGCAGGTACAAAGTAGCAAGTCAAAGGGTAGTTACAATATTTACAGGATTTGGGCTTCGAGCCCTGAAAACACAATGCCTGGGCAATCAGCTCAGTTTTACCTCCAAACACAAGTTTCAACAGAGGGGCAGAAAACCCCATTCATGCCTAGGAGCCCTAGCTCCAAATTACACTGAAAAGCCTCCACGAGGCATAAAACACTCAATTTTCAAAAGAGCCACTCGCTCTCAAATTTAAGCCTCTCCCAGGCCACACCAAACTCCACCTTCAAGTTGTCCTCAACGGACATAAACACAGGGGTAAAATACCCAATCTACTGAGGTCTATAGAATGAAAAGAAGGTTAATTAAATGACCTCTAAAATAACAATTTGAGAGGAGGCGAACTTGCACTCCTAATACACTTTGATTAAGACCTACTTGGCACTAGGCCGTTAATACAAGGGCTAATCCCATACTAAAGAGGTGACTTAAGAAGAGAACAATTTGTTTTACGTTAACGAAGAATAGGTTGAGAAAAATAAGTTCACCTCAAAACAATATGAGTGGGAGCTCGAGAGGGTTAGCACTCTCTATCCCAGTATGTAGCTTTAAAAGAGAATATATGAAAGAGTAGTTACATTTAGGAAAAGGTTACATGGTGGAACGCTTAGAACCCGCCCCGAGAGTTAAACTGCTGAGCAAGCAAAGAAAGAAGTTATTAATCGGCCATTACCTTGTTGTTGACCGCTGCCGAGGAAAGAGGCGCTTCCCGCCTCCTGCTATGTACTTAATACACTGAAAGATGGAACAGAAGTGGCCCGGAGACCCTAAAATCAGCAGTTTATATCCTCTCGCGGAAGGTTCTAGGTGTCAGGGGAATGAAAACACCCTCCCACAAACTTTTTATTGGATAGGATTCAGCAACATATTCAAGTTGGGGGAAGATACCTACGATTGGTCAGAAATTAATAACAGAAATTCGGGATTGGTTAAATGCAAAACAAGGGGAAAGAGAGGGGTATACAGCCAACTTAACCAATAACTGAAAAAAATTTAGCAAAGACAAACATTTGAAATAAAAATTTCTCCAACAAAATAGTTCTTTGACTTCGCACTAGGGTGCACTATTGTTGATCTTCAGTAGTGTCCTCTAGAAGAGAAAGTTCACACTTCTTACTTCAAGCAAAACAACAACACATAAAAAATGACACAGTTCAAAAACTCAAAATTTTCCACGTGGTGACATCTTTTGAGAAGGTAGCGAATTAATAGCGTATATAAAGTTCAGACTTCCTCCAGCAGAGGAGTTTCAACTGGCGCAAATTTTAAATTAGCGGCGTGGAGGTGTACCGCCCGGTACAGACCTCCCCCCCCACAAAAGTACCTCCAGGGGTGACACATGAAATCTGTTTGAAACAAGGTCCAAGTTATGCTGTGGATATGAAGATTGATTGCAGAAGCATTTATAAGATTTCTTAATTTGGTTTGATTCAGTTTCAAAATTTTGTTGTTGCAGGTGAAGTAAAGTCTTTATATTTGTAGAAGTTGAATTTCTGAAGATAAACTTTTAATACTTAGAGGTGAAGAGAATTTTGCAATTGCCACCAAATATTGCTGTGGAATTCCCAAGTGTAGTCATTGCTTATCGTAACTCTCCATGTAGTTGATGTTGATTAAGTTGAATGGCCAGACCGGCCGTTGCAGCTTGCGTCCAAAGGGAGGCCGCTCGGACCCCTCAAGTACCCTGAGATACCGCTCGCCCGCACTATGAGGGGAGCAGAGGTGTTGAAACACGCCGCGCCCGCGGTGAACATATACAGGCTGCGGGCAAGTAGCAGGTCGTGCGCCGCGCATCAGCCTTGGCCGGGAGGAGAGCTCCGGCTCGCCGTGCACCTGACGTTCTCGCTGGAGAAGAGGGGGCCCGTCCTCTGCCCCAGTTGCTGCACGGCGCCGCGCGGCTGCGGGGGCACTGAAACATTAAAGCTAGGCGGCAGAATTGTGTTGGACCATCATCTTTTTGAGGGCACAGGCTTGGTGAAGAGGTTGAGGGGTCAGCGGCGTGCAGATGTCCATGGCATTTAATATAATTCAGCCACAGTGTGTATTGGAGCAGGAGACGGGAGCGTGGTAATGGCCGAGGCAAGGACAGGATGGCAATTTAACAAATCGGGGGAGGTTTCACACAAATGCTTACATATAAAACAAAATATTATAGAAGGGGCAGAAAGCCTTAAAAGTGAAACTCAAAAAAAATATAACCTTCATATTCCTTTCAAAATAATATGAAGCAAGTTAACACGGAAATTACACCGGTTTCACCTGCGACAGGTGAACCCTAAATATACTCTCGGTGGCTGGATTGCTTACTAACAACGTAACTGGCGTAAGAAGATCGAGAATGATACAAGGCCCATGAAATCTGGGGGCAAGCTTGCCCGCGGGAACAAAGTTCTTGACCATCACCTGGTCACCTACATTCAAAGTGGTGGGTCTCCGTCCACGATCATACCTTTCCCTAACCTTTTCATGAGATACCTTACGATTGGCTTTAGCCTTCTTCCAATGATCTTTAATATTATCCGGATCTATTGTCTCGGGTAGAATGTCACTCAGAGACCAGAGGTTAGAGAGCGGCGTGTTGGGAACAAATTTGAACATCAAAGAAGCTGGAGTAAATTTATGTGATTCATGAACCGCCGAATTCAAAGCAAAAGCTAACCAATGCAGGGACGTGTCCCACCTGGAATGATCTTCATGATGATAGGCAATAAGTGCGGACCTGAGATTACGATTAACCCGTTCAGCCAGAGATGGTTGAGGGTAATAAGCAGAAGTAGTTACATGAGAGATGGATAAGTCAAAACAGAATTTACGAAATAAATTAGATGTAAAAGCCTTAGCATTATCGGACACAATATATTGGCACGGACCAAAAGAAGCAAAAGTAGAATTTAGGCAAGTAATGGTGGACTGAGCGGTAGCCAGCTTAGTCGGAAATAACCAGGAAAATCTGGTAAAACCATCTACACATACAAAGATGAATTTGTTGGCATTTCCCTTCGACTGGGGGAAGGGTCCTACATAATCAATATACAGGCGTTCCATGGGGCGCGATGCTTGATGCGAAGACAAAAGGCCTACCTTGGTGGACATGGTGGGTTTACTGAGCAAACAAGATTTACAAGCTTTTACAAGTTCACGGATTTCACCGTCCATACCTTTCCAGATGAACATTTCACGAATTTCACGAGTTTTAAATATTCCCAGATGCCCCCCCAATGGGGTCTCATGATAGTATTTGAAGATCATAGGCACACGGACAGCTGGAACGACAACCTTCATCATCTTGTCATGCCTCGAAGGGCAACATAAAACACCATTCCTCAGAACATAAGGGACGACATGTTCCCCAGAAGAAAGGGTTTCCATTATCGGAGCCAGCGTCGGATCTTCATGTTGGTATTTCTCGATATCCCTAAAGAGCATGGGGGCATCCGTTAAGATGGCATTAACATCAGATAGTATGGACCCGGGAGGTGATGAACTGTCGACCGGTTCTTGGGTCTCGACGTCGTTTGAAAACATACGGCTGAGTCCATCAGCGACAATATTTTCGGTACCTCTGATATGCCTGACATCGAATTGGAAGGCAGAAATACGGATGGCCCAACGGGCTATACGACCAGTACGGCGCTGCCTACCTAAGACCCAGCTTAAGGCTTGATTATCTGTCTCCAGGTATCATGTTCCAGATAGAGACGGAACTTCTCTAAGGCGAATAAGACTGCCAAACCTTCGAGCTCATATATGGAATACTTGGCTTCTTGAGCCGACAAGGTCCTAGATGCATAGGCGATGGGTCGCCTCCCTAGTTCAGTCTCTTGAAGAAGGACTGCCGCTACTGCTGACGACGACGCGTCGGTTTGGACGATGAATTTCTTCGAGAAATCAGGCATAGAAAGTACAGGGGCATTACAAAGAGCTAATTTAAGGTCTTCAAAAGCGGCTTGTTGAGAAGGTCCCCACTCGAATTTGATGCCTTTCCTACGAAGAAGGTTTAGGGGCGCCGCTCTATTAGCGAAGTTAGGAATAAACTTCCTGAAGAAATTCACCATACCAATAAACCTGGCGATGCCTTTGATGTCCTTGGGAGGTTTAAAATCACGGATGGCCTGTGTTCTAGAATGATCGACGGCCACACCATCAGGTGACACAATATGCCCTAGGAAAGACATAGAGGGCTTAGCAAAGGCAACCTTGGACAACTTAACAGTTAACCCAGCTTTACGAAGGCGATCGAGAACTTCTCGCAGATGATCTAGATGCTCTTCAAAAGTCTCTGAAAATACGACGACATCATCCAAGTAGTGATATAAGTACTCAAATTTGATGTCGGAGAAGACCCTATCTAGCAGCCTAGTGAGTACAGCTGCTCCCGTGGGGAGCCCGAAAGGCACGCGGTTGTATTCATATAAATTCCAGTCCGTGGCAAACGCTGTAAGGTGTTTAGACTCTTCGGCAAGGGGAATTTGATTATAGGCCTGATTCAAGTCCAAGATAGTAAAGAACTTGGCCTTACGAAACCATGAAAAACAAGAATGAAGGTCGGGAAGGGGCACAGATTGTAACACCACCTTCCGATTGAGAGCCCTGTAATCAATGACAGGCCTGAAGCCCCCTTGGGGTTTCGGGACTAGAAAAATAGGCGAGGAATACGCTGACTTAGAGGGCCTAATAATACCATCCTTCAACATCTGATCGATAATTTCTTTCAGAGCCTTCATTTTAGGTGGAGATAGCCTATACGGTGGAAAACGGACAGGAATCGAATCCGTGACCTCAATTTTGTATTCTATCAGGTCAGTAACACCAAGAGTATCAGAAAACACCTCTGGAAACGACTGACACAGCTTACGAATACTATCAGCCTGCTCCTCAGGTAGATGTCTAAGATCGAACAACATCTCATCCTGGGTAGGCGAAATAGAAGAACATGATGCAGAATTACACTTTAATAAAGGGATGCTACAATTAGAGGCAAATTTGAAAGTGCAAGACCTACTCTGAAGATCGAGCACAAGACCAGTGTGAAAAATAAAGTCCGCTCCCAATATAATGGGGCAAGACAAGAGCTTGGCCACAAACAATTTAACTTTCCAAGTGAATTTAAAAATACGAATTTTGACCAATAAGGAACCTAGAATTTCTAATGGGGAAGAATTAGCCGAAACATATTGAACAGGAGATGAGACATAGTCAGGTAGTTTACAAACAGATTTCAATTTAGAATACCATTCAGCCGAAATAATCGAACAAACACTGCCTGAATCTAAGAGAGCTGTTATAGGCTCGTTATTTAGCTCAATCTTAAGAAAAGGAACCGGTGCGGGGGAATCCGCCGCAATCCTAAGACACTCTTTGGGACCTTCAAAAGATAAATTTGAAAATAGCTCGTTCCCTGAATTTACAACCTGTTTACCAGGGGCTGAGTCTCGGGAAGATGGACTAGTCGACTCAGCCGAAGCCATTAGTCACATATTATTATTGGCATAGGTAGAATCTGCACCAGAAGTTGAGCAGGAGGGGGTGCTATTCGATTTTGGGCAGTTCTTGGCAATATGTGAGAAAGCCCCACATTTAATACAGCCTTGTGCTGACCCAGCTCCATTATTTGCCCTACTAGTTCTGACCAATGGACATTTATTGCGAAGATGGTCAGGCGACCCGCAAGCATAACATTTACGGGGTGTGACTGGTCGGCGAGGTGGAGGCCGAGTATTACTAAACGAAGGAGGGGGTTCTTTTGCCACACGCAAAGAATCGGCGTACCTAACTCCTTCCGCTGAGACGGCCAACGCTTCAAGTTCAGAGAAAGTTTGCGGGCACGCCGCGAAACACAAGTATGACCTATAAGATGGTGAAATACCTTCCACAATAGCTTGTACGATTTGATCCTCAGGGAAGTGAAGAGCAAACACCCTAGTATAAAACTTAATGTCTTGTATGAAATCAGCCAAGTTCTCATCCAATCGCTGTACACGATAATAGTACTTCTGAATCAGAGAAGACCTCGCGCGGGCGGGAATAAAATTTGCAAGCAGGTGTGCATGAAAATCTTCAATAGATGACTGTTCGGCTATGGCTCTTACTATTTTGTCAGAAAGAATACCAATTGCATAAGGATAGAT
Source organism: Anabrus simplex (assembly GCF_040414725.1). NCBI lineage: Eukaryota > Metazoa > Arthropoda > Insecta > Orthoptera > Tettigoniidae > Anabrus > Anabrus simplex. Next base: position 581,143,818 of record NC_090265.1, on the reverse strand, counting down.
AATTTGCAAAATTTGACATGGAGAAAGAGAAAACACAAGGGCATGATCCTGAAATTCAACCAGAAATCTTAAAAATGAAATTACTTCACTGGTGGTATTAACCGAAAACTTAGAGATACCTCTGAGCAACATTGCCAATGGGTGAGGCAAGCTGCTAAACCCGGGTGACATAGTAGGTAAAGGTTTCAATGGCAAGGAAGTTAATTCAGAACGGATGTTACTCAACGATGCACGGCGTTCAGATTCGTTGTCCAATGGGGCAGAGATAGTTTGAGCGGCGATGGTTTTCCTATTAACTTCTCCCTTATGAGGCTCTTCCTCGCTACCTACATTCACTATGGTGGGTTGATCAGATTTAGGAGGAACTTCCCCAGTTAACAATTGAGTGACCTTGCTAGATAATTCAGACATATTTTCAAGCAGCGTACTAGCTTCCTTCTTCTGAACGTCATTCAACTTTAGAGACAACAGATCGTTAACTCTATTGGAAAAATGAAACAGTCTAGCTTGCACACGCTTAATTTGATTAGGAGAAGGATCATTTTCATCAAAAAAACTAACTACAGAAGCTAGCCCAGTAATATTCTCCGTGATCGTGGAAAGAGAGTCGTCAATTTCTTTCTCTCCCAAATTGGGGATGGAAATGGGCAAATCTAGGGACTCTCTAAGCTTGTTTGTGTCTACTGCAACCGTGCCTCCAGATTGTATATTTCTAATAGTCAATTCATAGATCAACTCCTCCTTGCGCAAATAGTTAAGATGGAGAACATCGCGAGGGCCGGGCATGATGATAGAACAATTTTGAAAAACTCAAAAAATTCCAGCAACTGAAAAAATAGTTAGAGTTCGGAACAAAACAATGTTTAGCCGTCAAAAGGGGCTAAATTGAGACCCATTCAACCACGCTCTGCTACCACTTGTTACCGTGTTTTTGTGGTAGTTATGCGTGAAAGAAGGTGCGGGGTGGTGAACGGGTCTCAAGCTACTAAAGTAAAATTAATTAAAATTTAACCAGGTTATATTTTCTTTTCAAAAACAAAGAAATAACAAGCATGGCAGGTACAAAGTAGCAAGTCAAAGGGTATTTACAATATTTACAGGATTTGGGCTTCGAGCCCTGAAAACACAATGCCTGGGCAATCAGCTCAGTTTTACCTCCAAACACAAGTTTCAACAGAGGGGCAGAAAACCCCATTCATGCCTAGGAGCCCTAGCCCCAAATTACACTGAAAAGCCTCCACGAGGCATAAAACACTCAATTTTCAAAAGAGCCACTCGCTCTCAAATTTAAGCCTCTCCCAGGCCACACCAAACTCCACCTTCAAGTTGTCCTCAACGGACATAAACACAGGGGTAAAATACCCAATCTACTGAGGTCTATAGAATGAAAAGAAGGTTAATTAAATGACCTCTAAAATAACAATTTGAGAGGAGGCGAACTTGCACTCCTAATACACTTTGATTAAGACCTACTTGGCACTAGGCCGTTAATACAAGGGCTAATCCCATACTAAAGACGTGACTTAAGAAGAGAACAATTTGTTTTACGTTAACGAAGAATAGGTTGAGAAAAATAAGTTCACCTCAAAACAATATGAGTGGGAGCTCGAGAGGGTTAGCACTCTCTATCCCAGTATGTAGCTTTAAAAGAGAATATATGAAAGAGTAGTTACATTTAGGAAAAGGTTACATGGTGGAACGCTTAGAACCCGCCCCGAGAGTTAAACTGCTGAGCAAGCAAAGAAAGAAGTTATTAATCGGCCATTACCTTGTTGTTGACCGCTGCCGAGGAAAGAGGCGCTTCCCGCCTCCTGCTATGTACTTAATACACTGAAAGATGGAACAGAAGTGGCCCGGAGACCCTAAAATCAGCAGTTTATATCCTCTCGCGGAAGGTTCTAGGTGTCAGGGGAATGAAAACACCCTCCCACAAACTTTTTATTGGATAGGATTCAGCAACATATTCAAGTTGGGGGAAGATACCTACGATTGGTCAGAAATTAATAACAGAAATTCGGGATTGGTTAAATGCAAAACAAGGGGAAAGAGAGGGGTATACAGCCAACTTAACCAATAACTGAAAAATTTTTAGCAAAGACAAACATTTGAAATAAAAATTTCTCCAACAAAATAGTCCTTTGACTTCGCACTAGGGTGCACTATTGTTGATCTTCAGTAGTGTCCTCTAGAAGAGAAAGTTCACACTTCTTACTTCAAGCAAAACAACAACACATCAAAAATGACACAGTTCAAAAACTCAAAATTTTCCACGTGGTGACATCTTTTGAGAAGGTAGCGAATTAATAGCGTATGTAAAGTTCAGACTTCCTCCAGCAGAGGAGTTTCAACTGGCGCAAATTTTAAATTAGCGGCGTGGAGGTGTACCGCCCGGTACAATAATAATAATAATAATAATAATAATAATAATAATAATAATAATAATAATAATAATAATAATAATAATAATAATAATAATAATCGTATCGCATTCTTCCTTCGAACCCTTTTCTGCAAGTCCACTTTCCGAACAGTAATCTGAAGGTGTCTGAAATGACCCCGGATGCTCACTGGATTATCCACATTTGAAAAGGAAAAATCGCATCATGTTTTTGGATGTATTGGTCTAAAACTTGAAAAGTACAAATGACTACAGGCCACACATTAAGGTTGGTTGATAATATCGGTGTATCGGTTATCTACTTAAGCACGTTCCTGAAAGGCCGAAAGAAAATATCGTCAGCTCGTTTCACCAATTATGTACATTTTTCAGGAATAATTTTTGAAGTCTATAACTTCTGGAGTTGTAGAAATCATTATCCTTGTTTGATGTCCAGGAGTCAACCAAAAGAAGAATTTGATCTCTTTTCCACAAATCTGGCTATTATACCTGATCAAGAAACACTTTCAAGTCATGTCTGATCATGTCTCCTAATTTACTTGCATATATTTTCACATGAATTATCACGCTAACTGGAAACTCTCTATTAGGCTCCGAGTAAGGACATGCATTACAAGAACTCGTATCGCCATGAATTATTGCGTTGTTGCTACAACTGAACCAATGGCACCAATGAAAGTCTTCCTTTTCCTAATGACAAGAGTTCTTCCAGAATGTAATTCTTTACGAAATATGGACCGACCCGAATTTAGCATCGTTTGCTGCCTTTGCGCGTAATCTTACGCGGAACTATATTTTCCTTCTGACTCATCGTTTGGTGTTGTTTGGATTCTTAATATGCATCGTCCAGATTATCGTTCACTCAAGAACAGTTGCATTTTGTTTTCTCATTGTGATGAAATCATAAAAAACCTCGTTATTCTTTCTTGTAAGAATTTTTCTCTCTCTGCATGGAGTTTTCGAATCTTTGTAAGACTGTCTTACTTTTATCAATCTCTTTTATAAGTGAATTTTGCACGCAGTCAAACTAGGAGGACATTACTGGGGAGGATCCTTTCCTCTTGGCTGTTATGTAAAAATTTTATAAACACCAGCCAAGGACTTATCAGGGAATTTTATGCTTTTCTTACTTTGTGATGATGGAGCGTACGAAGAACTACTATTTTTCTGACTGTCAACTAGTATAGGGGTTCTTTCTGGACTCATCTTGTAAAGCTGGGTCATCGCCAAAGTCACTATCAGGTTCCTAATCACCCGTGATTTCTTCATCAATTATATATTACACGCTTCAAAAGTCCGACTCGTTGGCTCAATGGTCAGCGTACTGACCTTCGGTTCAGAGGATTTCGGGTTCGATTCCCCGTCGGGTCGGGGATTTTAACCTTCATTGGTTAATTCCAAAGGCTCGGGGGCTGGGTGTTTGTGCTGTCCCCAACATCCCTGCAACTCACACACCACATATAATACTATCCTCCAGCACAATAACACGCAGTTACCTACACATGGCAGATACCGCTCACCCTTATCGGAGGGTCAGCTTTACAAGGGCTGCACTCGGGTAAAAATAGCCACACGACATTTAGAAAAAATACTCTTCAAGAACCACCTCTTCTTCAATCAACAGATGTTTAATGTTTTTTCATAAACTGTAAATTCTTCCCTTATTGGCGTTTCCTCTGAAATGCCAAAAAATTCACTAGTAACTTAACTATCACAGCTTTCTTCGTTCTTTGTGATAGTCCGAAATCGTGTCCAACTTACGAGTAGCACAACAGGTTTTTGTGTTTCGTTTTCGCTACTCCTCCCCGTTCTATGTATTTATTCCTCTTCTCCTCATTCTGGCACATGTATTCCATTGCATCTCAAATCGCACCATGCGTCTCATCATATGTTCTAAAACAATTAGCACCATTCAAGTATCGGCGACCAAACACCTGGATCCTTCCTTGTCAGACCGGCTCTGGACAGTGTCGAAAGAACAATAGTAATTTGTCAGATGTGAGTCAGCAGTGGTCTTTTAACATTCCCATTAGACTGGCAAGGAGTGCCAAGATTTTTATCTGCCTCCCAAAGATCGTCTACCTCCGGCGGAATCTAATAGCAGATGCGGATAATGAATCAGCCACACGCCCACACATCCACAGAAGCAGTTAATGTCTTTGTACAGGTGATACATGACAAGTCCGCCTCGGTGGTGTGGTCGTTAGTGTGATTAGCTGCCACCCCCGGAAGTCCGGGTTCGATTCCCGGCTCTGCCACTAAATTTGAAAAGTGGTATGAGGGCTGAAACGAAGTCCGCTCAGCCTCGGGAGGTCAAATGAGTAGAAGGAGCACGATTTCCATCTCAGCACCCTCAAAGTGGTTTTCCTCGGTTTCCCACTTCTCATCCTTCCCTCGTCCTTGTCTATCCCTTCCAATGTTCCCATTCTCCCCTACCCACAATGTCCCTGGGAGAGGTACTGGCCCTCCTCCGCAGTTGTATCCCCGACCAAAAGTTTCACGCTCCAGGTCACTGCCCTTGTTGCGGTAGAGGTGGGATGTCTCGCTGAGTCCCAGAGAAAAACCAACCCTGGAAAGTAAACGGATTAAGAAAGAAAGAAAGAAAGAAAGAAAGAAAGAAAGAAAGAAAGAAATATGAGAAATGTTCACGCCACAGTTTATAGCAACCTTCAGTAACTATGGGCAGGTATTTATCATTATTTACAGTGACATGTGCTTGCCTTTTTCGACTCGAGTTTATTCAACTAAAGGGAAAGGAAAAAGTATTTCCAGTTGTTTGTTACATAGATCATAATGATTCATTTCAATAGAGCTGTGCTTGTATGTGCAAATATTAACTAGGGCGTTCTTGCCATGAGACCGATGTTCACACTTGTCCTGACCACTGGTCAGCTCGACTGATCGCGAGTAAATGTCAGTTTAATGTTAATTATTGGCATGCTGCACCGCATGGATTTGCACATTTGGCAGCAGTGATCCTCGTATCAGCTGCACAAGGCTGGTTAAGGAACTGGGATATGAGCGATCATCTTCCACTGCAAAATCTCTTCAATATTTGGAGCGTATTGCTATACATTAACGGCAATGTTTGGACTAGAAAAAAAGTAATGAATTCTTGATATACATTATATAAACGTTTCATGGAACTGTATTTATGTTTGAAAATTCTGTAGCAAACCCTTACAATAGACAATTTATCAAGGGTGAGTTTGGAAAGAGATGAAGATAAGTGTTAATTTATTCCTGCTTTATAAAGAGATATGCTGAATGCGTTCAGCTCCAGTCACATCTAAAGTACCTAACAACATTCTAACACCACCAACGAAAATCATTTAATGAACTCCTGCTCATACATTTATTGCACGAATTGCTCTGAAAAAAAATTAAATGCTTTTTCGTGTTAATATGTACATTATAGAAAAAACCGTCGAAATATCGAATGAAATTTAACAGTAATAATTCTTCAAAAATATTCAGAATATATAAGAATACCCCACTTTTGGGTGTAAAGATCATGCTCAAGTCTACTGGCTGCTTTATGTTTTTCTAGATAACAATCCGATGAGTGTACATTAGCATAACAGCCGAAAGATTAAAGTTCGTACTTAAATAATAAACACTACCACCGCATTTAAAAATGATTGAAAAATCTTTGGAATGAGCTGCTGCCACCTAACTTGCACTACTCACGCTCAACAGATCTCAGGGGTCGATACATGATAGAGATGGAAAATTATCGTTGGCTGGCGTCTTATCTTTGAAGTTACAGCCACCGTCCGAACTGAGAAGTGAGTGTCGTGAAAAATACAGAAATAACGATCCTGTGATATTTTCATCTTTCAGATTTTACGGAAATATACACTCTATTGGATAGGTATTTAGAAAAAATGAAGTAGACATAATATCTGCTGTAGTTCAGTGAAAAGGCTCGCCTTTACACCCCAAAAACGTGGGGTACTTTTACAGGTTCTCAAAAGATTTCAGAAATTATAAATCATAAACTTCATTCGATATTTTAACGGTTCTTTCGCAAGTTCATAAGTTCATAACACGAATGAACCAAAAAGTTTTCAGATCATTTTGTACCATGAATGTGGGACCAGGAGCTCATGAACTCTGGTCTTAAACTTTTGTAAGATACTGTATATCATGTGTGTTCGTGCAATTATCGCGCTCCGTAGAGGGACTACTCGAAAAAATGCATTATCGTTACTTAGGTTAATTTTTGTTAACTGTTTATTTTATCTACATTTATTTGGAAAACACTCATTATATTGGTACCAACATTTATCTACGGAATACATAATTCCGTTGTTATTTAGTGACAATTCCTTGTTAGAAGCGGTCCATATTGCAAGTGCTGCGTTTTAGTTTTTTGAATACGATTTTTAATTCATTAAGATAAAATGAATGTATAGGTGATCATGTGATGTCTTGGGATTCCATGTTTGCAAATGAACGAAGTGGATGATTATTTTACTGAGAAATTCATTGCTGAGAACCCGAAAATGATAATGTCACTACATTCTGTGACGGTTTTAGACAACTACATAGTTACGCGGTAATAACCTACCGAGGAAAAAGAAATGAAGTCTAGGAGAACCTTCATTTTAAATGTGACAAGGTTACTTAGCCATACATTTTTAACCACAGTCCGTAGTCAGTCCGAAGTCTGATAGAGTGGGAGCGAAAAGGTTAGCATGCCGTACTGTACATTTGACAATGATGCGGTTTACATCATCTCCCTGGAGCTCTTTACAAATAACGGTGGCGCAATTTTACACCACCACTTCAGGGCACTTTACATATGCCGATGATGCGGTTTACATCATCTCCACGGAGCACTTCACACATAACGATGATGTGATTTACATCATCTCCACGGAGCACTTCACACATAATGATGATGTGATTTACATCATCTCCACGGAGCACTTCACACATAACGATGATGTGATTTACATCATCTCCACGGAGCACTTCACACATAACGATGATGTGATTTACATCATCTCCACGGAGCACTTCACACATAACGATGATGTGATTTACATCATCTCCACGGAGCACTTCAC